>NC_141534.1:105452500-105752500 GCF_021556685.1 Rattus norvegicus | reverse complement strand
ATATGAGAATTTGGGTTATTCCTGGGGAGTGTCACATGCCCTGAACAGTGTTGGAGTCACAATGACTTTTTCTTGTTTACTAGGTAAGGATACTCAAGGTCCCATCCTTCAAAGTCCCAAAGATCAGGACTAACTGCCTTCCCTGGGCAAGATTTTCCCCACAGGGACTGTATGGTGGTCACACCTGTAACCTCAGCACTTGGGAAGTGGAGGCAGGAGGATCAGAAGTTCAAGGTCAGCTCAGCTACAGAACAAGTTCTAGGTCAGGCTACATGAGACCTTGTCTTCAAAAAGAAGTGTGTGTGGGACTGGGTGGGATTGGGATGCAGGCTAAGTGCCCTATAGGGGGTTGGTTTTGTGCTGCTTATATTCAGTGCTAAATTCTGTACCCCAAGATCCTGTTGCTTCAAGACCAGTAGATCCTCATGTACCAGGTTTTGTTGTGCAAATCTTGCCCCCAAGTTTTCTGCCATTGGTTACTAAAGATGCCTACAGCTAATAGGCAGAAGAGAGATAGGCAGACCTTGAAGTTCCTGGGCTTGGGGGTCTCAGGCACGGACCATGAGAAGAAAAGGATATGGGAGGAGGAAGAAGTTATCATTGGGTAGGTGGTTTATGAGTGCATTTCCATGAGGGCCAGCCCCTTGCAGTAGGAGCGGCCCAAGTGGAACATGGAGAGTCTCATCTTGGGGATATTGACAAGGAAGTAGACAAAAGAGCACAGAAGGCTGATATCTGCCCACCTTAGTGCTTTAAGGCTTATTATAAATATAAATGTTTTGAGTCTTTTATTTGGGGACTAAATGATCTAAGGTGAGGTAGAAACTCCCCAATATTATTTAACATAAAAATATCCTAAACATAGAAGTCACACCCTTATTGAGAAGGTTGCATTGACACTATTTTCTTTTTTCTTTTTTTAACAGAAGGTTTCTCTGTGTAGCCCTGGCTATCCTGGAACACACTTTGCAGTCCAGGCTGGCCTCAAAGTCAGAGATCTACATGCCTTTGATTCTTGAGTGCTAGGATCAAAGACCAACCCCACCACCCTACCAACACTGTTTTCTTCATGTGAAACAGGTGACAGCAGAAGGGGAGAGGCCCTGGCTAACAGTGTATGTTGATATGCAGAGGAGCTCAGCTTTCTCAGGAAAGAATGCGGCTGCTGGCCAGCAATGGGGGATTCTTAGTCAGAACCCAGGTTGTCCTTGAGGGACATAGGTGGTGGGCCACATAGGTGGTGGGCCAATGAGGCAGTTCCTTCTCATATTTTTCAGAATCCATTCCCACGTAGCTGCAGACCTTTGTGTAGGCTCTAGGCTTGGTGGTAGTATCTCAGGGGACATCACCCCAGGATACCAAGGGTCCTCTAGAGTCACCCTGTGGACACAGGGTATGGGTTTTCCTCAATATTTTATTCTAGGGAGTGAGAGGATGCACACCAACTCCTCCTGTCTCAACCTTCCAAGTTCTGGGTGACAGGTGTGCACCGCCCTGCCTGTTCTTCCTGGTGTTGGAGATGGAAGTCAGGTCACACTACCAACCAACCGAGTTACACCCCAACACACTGTCGCCCTTACTCTAACCAACCACTACTTTTCATCAATGAAATCTTGAAACAACCCAGCCCAGGAAACTCAAACACTAACCCAAACCTGATTCAACACAACCCAAGAGAACTCAGTCCCCCATGTTCAGTACCCAGCCCCCCTCAGTTCAAGTCAGATGCCCTCTGAAATCTAAATATCATCCTCATCTAAAGCCAAACTAAAGCTGTGCTCTTTAAACACAAACCAACTCTGGTCTTTGCTTATTTTTTACCCCTGTCACAAACCCACACCATCCAATGCCAACCAAAATATCCTCCCCATCCTGAGTCAAAACAAACTCCCTCCATGCCTTCCCAGACCATATAATCTGTTCCATGCCCCCATCTCTATCCCTCTTTCAACCTCACCATGATTCTAACTGATCCTGGAACTTCATCCACACTCAAACACAGAATTGTCTCTGCTCCAAAGCGAAGAAAATTCAAGGAACCCTCCTTGTCCTATTCTGTCTGAATTCAGTTTCCAACTTGACACAGACCAGGATCATCTGAGGCGTCTCAATTGAGAGGTTGCCCAGAGCGTGTCTGTGGGAAGTTGTCTTGATCGCTGGTCCAATAGTTTCCAACCCACTGTGGGCACCATCCCTAGGCAAATGGGACTTGGCTGTGTAAGAAATTGAGAGATGTCTCACTGATTAAGAGCACTGGCTACTCTTGCATAGGACTCAGGTTTGATTCCCAGCACCCACAAGGCAGTTCAGAACTATCTGTAATTTCAATCTCAAGGCCATCTTCTGACCTTCCTGTGCACTACAGACTTGTGATGCACAGACATACATACATGCAGGGGAAATACTCATACATGAGAGGGGGGTCTAGCTGAACAGGAGTCAGTGAGCAAGCCAGCGATGGTTTCTGCTGTGGTTCACCCTTGATTTCCTGCCCTGACTTCCCTCAATGGCAAAGAATAAGGTGTAAGCTAAATGATTTCCTTCCTACCCAAGATGCTTTTGGTCAGAGTATTTTATCACAGCAACAGCAAATTAAGCTAGGATACATCCCATTCCCTCCTTTACCCAGGAGTCTGTGCCACCGCCCTCAACACAGTCACAGAAAATGGTGGGCAACAGGCAACCAACCGGGGTAGTACTCATTGCAAGATGCCTCAGAGATAATGCTGATGTTGGCACAATGCAATGTATCAGGGAGTCTCACTGAAGAGAACAGATGGCTTAGAGTATATTCAATCCCTTTGCTCCTTGTCCCCTCCATTCAAGAACCCCAGAGGACAGCATTGCTGGAATTCCTACACCCAGCCCCATCCATCCACTGACCTTGTGACCTGTGACTCCCTGTGGCTCCAGGTTTGTTGTATGATAACAGGCCCCACCACCTGACACCACACAGTCCTCACCTATGAGGGAGCAACATGTGGACAGAGCCACTGGGCACAGCTTGGGTGTTAGACTGGCAGGCTGGAAAAGTCCCAACAGCATGATGCCATGCCAGTGGGTGCGAGCCTTGTAGCTTGGATGTGGGATGATGCGAGAGACAGAGCACAGTTGTTCTGGGGCATCGAACTTTCGAAGGTCGTGCTCTCCCAGGTGCACTCTCATGAAGCTGTGTGAGAGAGTAAGAGTAGACAAAGTGGTCAGAGTGGATGATCTGGGATTTTCTGAGAACTTTTTTGTTTTCTCAAGTCCTTGAAGCCAGTGGCTACAACCGGGACCCCTTCAGAGACCAGGAGTTTCTGGGTGTGATGTTTCATGCTTTTAACCCCAACACTTGGGAGTCAGAGGCAGGTGGATTTTTCTAAGCCTGGTCTACACAGTGAGTTCTAGAGAAAACTGGGTTTCACAGTGAGACTCTGTCTCAAGAGCAAACAAAGAAACAAATAAACAAAATCAAAACAATGAAAAAAAGAAAACCAGGAGTCCCAAATGAGGTAAACAAGTAGAATTTAGGCTCCAGGTTGGGCCCCTTTCCTTCCTTCAGAATAGAAAATGCTCACTGCCCTGACCCCTTCTGCATCAGGGGTCCAAAAGATGGGGCATTTACCATCTTCTCTTTCTCCTTTAGGAATGCACAGCAGTTGAATCCACTCCCTCCCCACCCAGGGCCTTCACCTCCAGCCTACCCATCTTTCAGAAACCAAGAACTTGGGTTACTTCCCCACCAAAGCCACAGTCTATGATCACAAACCTAGAAGTTTCCAGTTGTCGTCACACACCCCGGCCCCCATACCCTTCCTTTATACCGAGTTTGGCAGTGGGCAGCAGTCAACACCCAGTGTGGGGAGATGAGGAATGCACCACAATTGAAGCAGCCACAAGAGGGCCACTTGCCATGGCTGTGAATGAAGCACACACTCCTCTTCTAACACCTTGTCACCATCCTGTGCTGTGGAGAGATACAGGTAGAAGATCTCTCCCCATCTCTGGCTTTTCAGGATTCCTGCCTCCTCCTCACCCTATCCTCACAGGCTTCACCCAAGTCATTTGTTTATTAAGAAATTGCTGGGTGTGTCATTGCTCCTCCTAGCCAAAAAAATAAAAAAAAAGAAAAATCCCTGCTAGGTTTGGGGATGGCTCCTGGGTAAGGCACTTGCTGCCTGAAGACCCAGTTTGGATCCCCAGCACCCACATGAACAGTCAGGTGTTGCAGCACAAGCCTGCAACCCTACTGCTGGAGCCTGGGGGAGGGAGACAGTTGGATCCCAGGGCTGGCTGACCAACTAGTGTAAAGGTCTGTGAGAAACCCTGTCTCAAACAAAAGAAAGGAAAAGAAAAAAATGGAGGGCTAAAGAGATGGCTCTTGGGTTAAGAACCCAGATTACTTTGCTGAAGGCCTGATTAAAGTTCCTAGCACCAAAATGATGGTTCACAACTTGTAACTCTAGTTTTAGGGGATTTGACACTTTCTTTTGGTATACAGGAACACCTACAAACACACATGTGCACATGTGCATGCACATTTTTGAATGCCTGCATTCCTATGAACACGTGTGATTAAAAAGGAAATAAATTCTTAAAACAAAGAGAAATAAATAAGAAGTGACAGAGGCTCTGGCCTCCACACACACTGCACCTATGAGTATACATGCGTATCACACGCACACACACACACACACACACTCAGACACACACATACACACACACATACACACACACACAGGCAAACACACACACACATGCATACACAAACATACTTCCACTTGTCTTGAAGTTCTATATTCTGGTTTTGACAGTTGCTTCCTGTACTTGCAGTGAGGACTTGACTCCTATGTTTGCATGTGCGCATGTCCATGGGAGTACACATGTGCCTATGAGGTCAGAGGACAACCTCAGTGTCATTCTTCAGGCAGATGTACCTCGAGTACTGGGATAGATTACTCTCACTGAACCTGTGCTCATTGACTGTGTTAGGCTGGCTGTCCAGTGACCCTCGGGAACCCACTGGGTCTATGCCTACTACCCAGGGCTGCATTATGGCTTATGACAGGTTCCGAGGGTCAAACACAGATCTGCAAACCTGTACAGTAAGCAGCTCACTGACTGGACTCTCACTGACTGACCTGTCTCCCCAGCCGGACTTTGGACTCTTGGGGTTTGTTTTTCTCAATACTAAAAAGTGGGTACGGTCATGAAACTCAGAAGGGGCCTATGGGTGTCTGTGTGTGGTGATTTGTGCCTGAAGCATTCTAAGTCCTTGAAACACTATGAATTGATTTATTCATTCAGTGTTTTGAGGCAAGGTCTCACACTGTTGCACAGCCTGGCTTAAAACTTGTAACTGGGGCAGTCTGAACCAATGAGTCTTCTCTATTTGGTTCCTTAGGTTCTGGGATTATACTTGCTACTTTAAACAAAGGACACCCGTTTATTTATGGAGGTGTCCATGAGGATTTTCAGGTTGGTGATGGTAGGTATGGCTGAAGTATGACAGACATATGTGCAGATCTAGTTACAACATCAAATCCACAATTTAAAGGCTGGGGACATGAAATAGTAACTGGGAATGTCCTTGCCTTGCAAGCACAAGGAATCCAGTAAAAAGTCTGGCTTGGTGGTGCATGCTTATAACTCCATAAGCTACAGTGCCTGAAGGCAATCAGATCCCTGGAGCTCACCTGGGCTAACCAGTGAGCAATGCACCTCTTACAAACTCTGCATTAAAAAACAAAGGTGGTGCTGGAGAAATGGCTCACTGGTTAAGAGCACAGGCTGCTCTCACAGAGGATCCAGTGTCAATTTCCAGAAACCACATGTTGCCCATGACTCTCTGTAATCCCTGTTCCAGGGGATCTGATGGCCTTTTCTGACCAATGAGGGCACCAGGCACACACACTGTGCACATATATGAATACAGACAAAACATTCCTTCAGATAAAATAATAAAATGATGCAAGGCAGGCAGTTCCTGACATTTATGTGCACATACTGGATGTATAGACATTTGCACACAAAGAAAAAATGTATTTTAAACACAAGCCATTTTGAAGAACTCAGGGACTCATACACTCACATGTAGAGTGAGTACTCAGATATCCCCATTCCTCCACCAACCCAGACCACATACAGATACCACCAGATACAGAGCTGCGATGTTAAGGTCAAGAAAACTAGCAGGAGAGCACAGACAGGGCAACAGGACAACTAATGTTTAAGGACACTCTTTGAAGTTCACAAGGGGTGGGGGGACCTTGTTCTTGCCTCCTAACAGGAACACACACACACACACACACACACACACACACACACACACACACACACAGAGAGAGAAAGACAGAAACAGAGACAGAGAGAGACAGAGAGACAGAATGAGAAGAAGAAGAGAGAGAGAGCTAAAGAGAGACAGAAAGAGACAGAGAGAGGCAGAGAGACAGAGACAGACAAACACACAGATAGAGACAGAGACAGACACACATAGAGACTAATATAATCAGGACACTACAGCAATGTTCTTGCCCCACTCTTCCAAGGTCAAGATCATGACAGACACCTACACCTGTCCTGGACTATTACAACCAAGCCATCTGTCTACACTGTGCCCTCTACCTTCCAAGGTCAGGATTACAGGCAAGGACCTGAGAGGCTGTGGGAGTGCTGATGTGGCAGTTGAGGGGCTTAACAGAAGAAGGGTGAGGTTGCCCTGTGGAGGAGGGAACTGGCTGAACAGTTGGGCATTGAGCTGCACCTAGCCGGTCCCAGCTGGAGGAGGGTGGAGGCTCTGGCTGGGTGCAGCAGACAGCTGAGGCAGAGCCCAAGGAGAGCCCAAGGGGAGGCTTGGCCACCATGGGGGAAGGCTGAGAAGCCTATGCAGAGGTCATGTGGGGAATAGGAGGATCGTTAATGGACACTGCTTACAGATTTCTGCAGGGCAGAAAGCATTAGGTTACATTGAAAATTTCCACAAGAAGTGTGATAGAGTTTGGTCTGTGGTTGGACTGTCACCCAGGGTGACCTTGGTTTATGTGCCATCCCTGATTCCAACCAGCTCCTTAGTAAATGAAGGCAATAGTCATCCTTCCACAATGTGAGTCCCAAACTCCATTATTCAGGCCTGATAGCAGGTATCATCTGTGTCATCTCACATGTTCTGAACTTATTTTGGGGGAAAGGTTTTCTCACTAAACATTGAGCTTAGAGACTGGCTGGACTGGGTGGCCAGCAAGCCCCAGGGTTCCCCTGTCTCCACCTCCCTTCTCTGGAGTTTTACCAGCATGCAGCAGGGCTTTCCATGTGGGTACTGGGGATCTAAACTCAGACACTCATGCTTACACAGTAAGTGCTGTATCCACTGGGTTTTTCCCAAATCCTCTCCCTTACACGATCACTGTGTCCTCTTGGGAGATGGTGCTTGGGCTTCCTTAATAGAGAGAAAATTAAGCTCAGATAGGGGCAAAAGCTATGTAGAAGGCCATGGTGAGGAGAGTCTAGAGTTCACATTCCCAGCTTCCAGCCACCTCTTTGGAACACGATAGTGCCAGGAGAATTTATTATAACTGGGGCATACTGAGGGCTCCTGATGGATCTTGGGGAGGAGTTTGAACTAAGTTTTCCAGTAGGACATATTATTATATGCTGCCCAGGCACATACTGCCTCTAAGACACACAAAGTGACAACCTAGGAGCTCTCACACCCTGCCAAGTATTGTCCAGGGTTTGGGCTTTGGGAGTGTGCCTTCCCCACCCATTAGCATTGATATCATCTGCATGTCCTCTTGCCTGCACCAAGCTGGTTGCAGTTATCCTCTTGGGCCAACAGAGTAGAGGCAAAAATGTAGGTTAGCCAGTTCAGTGACTCTGTTCCAGGAACTTGACTGATATAGAACTGATGATTACACCAGCCGGTTCAGCAACTCTCTCCCAGGAACTAGCTGATCATAAAGTTAGATTGCAATCTTGAAAACAATCTTGAGAAACATGAAGCATCTCCTTGTGATTTTTCACGTATTCTTGACATTTTCCAATGATGCTATCCCTACCCGCTTGGGTTGTGGCTTCTTCCTTTAAATACCCCTTCCCCCAGCTACTCAGGGTCGAACTCCTCTACCTCTGCATGGGATATGAGTCTCGACCCTAGTGCACTGGTTCCTATCAATAAACCTCATGGGATTACAAAAGGACGGTCTCTCATGAGTTCTTGGGGGTGTGGGGTTGTGTCATCCCGAGATTTGAGTGAGGGTCTCCCTGCTCCGGGAGTCTTTCACAGGGTTGCTCCTTGGGTGTGAAGCAGTCTTGGTTGACTGTGAGATTCTTAGGCTGGGCTGATGGGAAGGTACAGACCATGCTGTGGTACAGTGAGGTAATGCCTGTGAAGTATGTGTGCAAATCATAAAATCAGGCTAATGGGTAAAAACCAATTAAGATACATGGTTACGACATTTGCTCTGGAGCAAGGTGGACTGAGTTTAAATCCTGTTCAGACACATAATACTTCGTGCCTTTGAGCATATCACTCAGTCTTTCTGTGCCGTGTTTTCCTCATTTAAGAGGCAGGAATGGTAAGTCCCCTCTACAGCAACATTGGTGGCTGGGGTTCCTGCTGCCTGGAAGTCAGTGCTGAGTTACAGTATCTGGGCACAGAACTCATGGGAATAAATAAAGTCAATGGAAGAAGATACTTTGTTTTTGAGTCATACTTTCTTTTTGTTTTTCCGCCCAAGGATTTTCTGTGTAGCACTGGCTGTCCTGGAACTCAGTCTGTAGACCAGGCTGACCCCAACTCAGAAATCTCCCTGCCTCTCCCTGCCTCCCAAGTGCTGGGATTAAAGATGCTCACCACCATCCCTGGCTGTTTCTTTTTAATCTGACAGACATGACATCCTGTTCTGTATCCCTAAAGCCCCTCGACCACAACCCTGTTTACAGTTGAGGGACTGGAGGGATGGGAGAGGTGAGTGAGTGTGGGAGGCCCCAGTGTGAAGCAGCACCACAGAGCCAGGAACAGGGGTTCTGTTGTGCTGTGCAAAGTGAATAAAAGTCGGTTTTGCACTTAGAGGAATTAGCCACTAGGTGGCACCAGGAAGTCTTTTTCTCTATCTGAGGGAAGAGGGAGCTGTCTTGATCCTTGTGTCAGAGGAACAAGTGTGGGAAATTGTCCTGTGTTTGAGGGAAAAGGCTGAACTCTGGCCCCGTGGTTCTCGGTAGGAGAGCTTGGGTCTGGGTCCCTGGGTCTAAGGGATGAGGGCTTGTGTGTGGACCCCTGGGATTAAGAAAGGGGGATCCTGGTCCTAGAGCTTTGGGTCTGAGTGATTGAGGGCTGGGGTCTGAACTAAAGCAGAACCTCTGGAGTCTGCACTCCAGGGTTGCTTTAGGAAGGATAGTCTTGCACAAAAATATGAAGAGCATTTGAAAGTGTAGGCTGAGTACAGGCGCCTGTCTGCCCCAGGATCTAGGACCGTGTACTCTTGTCTTCCCCAACGTTTCCCAGGCAGTGAGGACTTTCTGCTCTGAGTGCCTTAAGCCAAGTTGTGGAGCCTGCTTTCTATTAAAGGAACTGCAATCTGTTGATGCCCACACCGACAGGGCACTGAGTACTGGGCATAAGCCTGCGGGATTAAAAAACACACACATGCAGGTTATTCCTGTTAAGAAAGAATGTCCTTCTGTAGCTTTATTTACTAAATATATACCCCAAGTTGACCAGGTGGAAAAACCCGGGAAGCACAATGGGAAACCCAGGCTCAAGACTTCTGTAACAAAAGAATGAATACGTGCCCCAAATTTACTGGGGAGAAATCTAGGAAGACCAGCCTAGATCCCAAAAACAAAAGACTGGGAAGACAAAAGGCATGAACCAATTGACCATTGCCCAGATGTGTGGATACCAGGCCAGGCTGTTCCTTTGTTAGGAACAAAAGGCTTCAACATGCATCATCAGGGCTCAGCAGGGGTCAAACCCTGCAAGGGACCCAGAAGGGTCTGACAAGGGGGTGAAACACTGCAGGGCACCCCGTAGGCTGTGACAGCTGTCCCCAGAGAGCATTCAGTAGGGGGACATGTTTGAGATGAGTGTGGGATTCAATCTGCCAAGGTCCACGAGTCACCTTCTAGGCTGGGCATGAGACCCAGTGGCTACAGCCCTCAGAAGGGTGTCACCATCCATGAGAGCAGAGTCGTCCTCAGCATTTCCCCTCTCCATGGTCTGTCCTACAGGCATTGATGGCTTCTGTCCCCTCCTCTCCATGCTGGCTAGTTTAACTTGACACAAGCTAGAGTCATCTGAGAGGTTTGGTGGTGGTCTTACATCACAGCCATAATAACTCTAACCAGGACAGCATGGCTGTGAGCATAGCAGCTGCGGAGCCATGGGCACAGCTAGCGTACCACTGTGGATGACAGCTGTGCTCACAGTGTAGCTTCAATAACCACAACACGCATGTTCGTATGCATATACTAATATGCAACATTGAGACATCTTTGGATGTAAAATTAGATCTAATTCAGCCTCCAGTGTAAATCTGGATGTCTCATGTCCCATGAGCAAATATTTGCACATAGAGTCTGGATGTGCAAGGAGGGAGTCCCAAAAAGTTTGCCCTCGAAGGAGGGGAAAATGCTGACATATACTGAGGCCACAACTCTGTGCCTCAGAGTTGGTTGGAATCTGATCTAATGTGTCCTTAGATGTTGGATCTCTGGGGCTGAGTCTGCAATTCCAAATCTCCACGAAAGGGCTTTGTGGGCCCCAAGAGCTTTGTGAGTGAGAGACAGAATTAGTCTTTGTTCTACTTAATCTGTGAGACATCCATTGTTTTTAAGGGTACATGGAAGTTCTGTGTTTGCGTGTGAATGATAATGCCCGAAATACAGGACCTCCTCTGTGAAAGTGATTTTTTCCTCAAGGGAACATGGTATATTTAAGATTCATAGGATTAGTCACCGTGTGTGTGTGTGTGTGTGTGTGTGTGTGTGTGTGTGTGTGTGTGTGTGTATACTGAGACATATTCACAGAGCTAAACAAAGAGAGTACAGGGTCATCCAGTCATCCACCCCAAAACCCTCCACTGTAGAGATTCAGAACTGCAGACCCAGACTGTAGAGACCCAATATTCATACACCAACCTGCTAGATCAGATTCCAGGAACCCTCAGTGTCCTTAGAAGGTGAGAGCTGGAGAAGATGTAAGACAAGAGTCAGGTGGAGGCTGAGACTCTCACTCACAGGACTGAACCTTAGAGACTGTGGCAGACAGTGATGGAGGCAAGGGGCCTGGCAGAGAGGATCGGAGAGAAGGTTAAACTGTGTTCAGTGGGATCCTGGTAGGTCCAGCACAGAGCCCTACCCCAGACACCATGATGTTCATCTTCATTGGAGAGGGCCTTCCTGTCTCCCTGTGTCTCTGGACACCCTGTATGGCCTCACAGCTCCTCTTACCCCCTTTACCCCGGACTCCCCATGTTTCTGCTGCTCTGTCTTGATGGTTCACAGTCCTGGGTCACTGCACACTGTCCTCATTGCTGTGAAGACCACGCCACTGCCTGTGCTGTTCTCCTGGGATGAACATTCTGGAAGATTCCTGTTTGCAGGTATGGCCCTTGTCACAGGATTTTCATGAAAATGTGTGTCTGTGGAGTGTAGACTGTAATGGATGCTGACAGCCTGTGCCTGGTCAGTGTAGTCAAGTATTTTCCAGGGATGGGGCCAGCTCACACATGGAGCTCCCTAGGGAGCCTTCTGATCTAAAATTAGACAGTTGACATCCTACCTAGTCCATTGCAAATAACCAATTACATGGTATTTCTCCTTTTCTTTTCCCCCTCTTTTTTGCCTCTCCCTCCTCATTTCTTTCCCCCTCTCCCCCCTTCTCTCCTTCCTGCTGTCCTTCCTCCTCTCCCTTCTTCTCTCCTTCCTCCTTTCTCTCCTCATTTCTCTCTGCTTTCTTCTCCTCCTCCTTCCCCTCTTTATTCCCCCTCTTATTTTTCTATGTTTTTTTTGGGGGGGTGCAAAGTCTCTCACTGATTCAGCTAGACTGCTTGGCTAACAAGCAGGAATCTGTCTCCCCTCTCCAGGAGACAAACGTTGTCATTCCTGGCTTTTATGTGCATGCTGGGGATGCCTACTCAGGTCCTTGCACTTGCACAGGGATCACCTTATTGACCGAGTCACTGACCTTGCCTAGATCCTCTAATCTTCACAATTTTCATTTTTAATTTTATTCAAATCTTCCTCCACAGTTGTTTTTCCGGCCTTGCTTAATGCTTACATGTTAGATATTATTGATATCTTCCCTTATCTCCATATATATATATATATATATATATATATATATATATATATATTAGGCATTCTTTCTTTTTTTTATCGTGTCAAGCCAGGAGAGGAAGAGAGGAAGAGAGAGAGAGAGAGAGAGAGAGAGAGAGAGAGAGAGAGAGGAGAAAGAGGAGAAAGAAGAGAGTCAGAGAGAGAGAGGAAGGAGGAGATTAGGCATTCTTTCTAAAAAGATTTTTAAAAATGATTTATTTATTATTATTTTAGGTGTATTGGTGTCTTTCCTGTATGTGTTTCAAATGCCCTGGAAGTGGAGTTAGAGGCAGTTGTGAGCCCCCTGTAGGTGCTGGGAATTGAACCTAGGTCCTCTGGAAGAGCAGCCAGTGGTCTTAACGGCTAAGCCATCTCTTGAGCCCCTTATTAGGACATTTCTAACCCAAAGTGGAATCCACCAAATGACCCTTCACATGCTTATGGTACACTCACCAAGACCTTTTCCTGGATTGTCCCTGGCTCCCCATGCCCTGTGATCTCCATCAAAAAGAATTCACCTGAGGTGCAGAGAGCTTTGTGTAGAAGATGGGAGTTTATTGCAGAGTGAGGCACTCAAGGGGGAGCATGGACTATGTCCTGGTCTACACTTTAGGCAGGCTTCACCCTATTCCCAAAGCCTCTAGGGCAGGCAGCTTTTCCTGGAGGACTTGGTTTTGTTGGTGTGACTCACAGGCCCAGTTGGATGGGGGAGTGGAGCATCCATGTTGTTTCTCAGCCTCCTTGTAGGGTATGATCTCACTGGACTTCAGCTCCTGGAGTAGCTCAGGCACCATCTCCTATCCCAGGGCCATAGCTGTGACTCAGACCCTGTCCTCCTGACCAGTAATACAGTCCCGAAGCCCATGCACTGGGTTCCATAGGTTGCTGACTGTGAGGGAGGGACCCAGTCGCACCCAGTGTCCTCCACAACAGCTTCTGTCTCAAAGTCTGTCACGAGGAGGCCTCAGAGGCCTCAGAGGAAGGCCACCCTGAGGTAGGCCCTCAACCTAGCTTCTTTCTCCATCAGTGGCCCCACCAGCAGTATCTCACAAAGTCCTCATATCCTGCCAGCCTTCCGGATGTTGATGCCACAATTCCATTCTCCTTAGGAGAACTGCAGTTCACTAAACTGCGTCACTCCTCAGCCTCATTCTACTTACAGTGGTGTGGTCCCATGTGCCCAGCCATGCCCTACTACTCAGCTGTGGTCTCTCTCTATCCCTATGACACACTCTATGGCCTCTCATGTCCAGTATGTAAGGCTGGGTATCCCTGTACCATGTGGATTTAGGGTGAGATTCTTTCTTGCACGAGGATGGGAAGAAAAAGCAATGGAGTGACCACCATGTCCCCAGTGAGTGTGGATCTGTCCCTACACATGCACTTTCTTCTGCATTCCCCCTCCGTGGTCAACAGATCACAGGATGTCACCAGGGCTGCTGTTTTCCTCAACCCTCCCTCTTCTCTTCCTCCCCACTCCTTTCTTTCCTTTCTCCTCTCCTTCCCCTCCTTTCCTCTCCCCTCCTCTTCCTCAGTCTTTCTTTCTTCATCTCCTGGATGGGAGAAGATTCCCAGAGGCAATGACACTCAACCTTGAGAAAACGCTGACTTGAGTTCCTTCTAGTACAATTTTGGGTGCCTGAGACTTTCCTGTCTGAGTGGGATCTCAGTCCAGTGGAGCCCTGGACATCAGTAGCAGTTTGTGGTGACAGCATGATTGTAAGTGTGAATGCGGATTTGGGTATCTGGGGTCCTGCTCTATGCCCTGCAGACCCTGGAGATGGACAGCATGTCAGTAGAGTGACCCTTTTGAGTACCGAGTAGAGGAAACAGAGCCCAGTGAGCATCCTGAACACCAGGTTTGCTGAGCTGCTGTTGATGGAATCCCTCTGGACTTGTCTTCGTGCACTGCTGTCTAAAGGAGCTTCTGACAGAGGGTGGGAATGGTAAGGTTTGCCTCTCCACTTCACAGTTCCCCTGAGAGTTTGCCTCTGGGTCCCTCTCTGCTCCCTGCCATGGTCTTCACCCATGGCACACCCTAGCTCCACATCTGTGACTGAGAGTCGCTCTGTTAATTGCGGCTCATTGTCACCAACACCCACTTAGAGAATAAGCTTCTCCACTCTGTTGTCACCCTCCTTTTCCCCAGCCTTGTGCCATGCAGTGACCTCCTTCCTCTGCTCAGAAATTCCTTAGGTATCTGTCATCTCCCGAAAAAATGGAGGGTGACATTTTAGCAACACCCTACTATGTACCCTGTTGCATGGCACTTGGATCTTGCTCAGGGATTCAAGGACTTGTCACTGTGTGCTTCTGTCCTATCTCCTGGGTACCCCCTTCCTCCATCTCTGCAACACACACATGCCTAGGCCACCACCACCTCCTTCTGCTTGAACAGTTTGCAGACCTGCCATGCTCTTAAGATGGGAGAGGCATAGGGAACCCCTCTGAGACCTCCAGAACCAAGTGTCTCTGCTCCTTTCTTCCTGCTAAGCACCTGAGTTGGAAGAGTTAGGAAGTTTTGTATTTTGCCAGCTAAGTCATAGGCCCTCTGATGCCTATAAGCTATAAAAAGGGATGGCACGGACCATGAAATAGGTGGTTGTCAGTTTATGAGGGAAGGCAGGGTCCTCATGGGGTGATCTGTAGGTTGGCCTTGATCCAGCTCATGTGTTTTGACACTTTGGTGAATATGCTAGGCTTCTTAGGATAGGCACAGGGGTTACCACCCCATGATGTAATCCCTTGGAGCATCCTATCACAGAGGAGTGTGGTTCCAGAGTCACCCTGAGAGAAGAAGGCACAGAGGTAGAGCGAGAGAACATCTCACTTTCTGTCTGGGGTGCACCACCTCTCATCCTTAACCACCAACAGATTACTGATCGAAACTTTGCAGTTTGGCTCCCAGGAAAATGCAGGATAGCATCCCAAAGGGAACACAGCCTGAAGCAGAGGGGAAGGCAAACAGATGCAGCTCCTGTACTGAAGGCAGTGTCTCTGTGTCCATAAGGGGGAACAGAAGGCAGCGTCCCCAGGTCAGCAGTAGGGGAACAAAGGTGACACTGCTTGTGAGGTCATCTCCTGGCCCCATTCCCATGAATATTTTATAGGGTAGGCACCTCATAGACAAAGGGTGAGCAGGGGTTGGGAAAGGCCAGTTCTGACTTATAAGGGCTGTTTGGAGTTAATGCAGCAGGAGAGACTGTGGTAAACACCAGCGAGGGAGGGGTGTTTGTGACAGCAGATGAAGATAAAAGATCTGGTTGGAGTCTTCAGCTCAAGCCTGACACAAGCCCTTGCCCTTCAGTCTTCCTGCAACCTGATCTCATAAACACCAGAGGGAGTCTGAGAGCAGAGTCAGCTTGTCCCTGCTCAGTCTAGAACCAACCAGAGCCAGCTTCCAGCACACCAGAGAGTAAATGTATCCCCTGTGGCCCAGTTGAGGCCCTGCAGAAAGCAACCACTCCTGTGTGCTCTGAGCCCAGTTCACAGTCCGTCTGCTTACCTTTACTTAGTGGCAAGCTCCTTCATTGCCCCCCAAGCCTTCTAACTCCTCTCCCCTGGGGACCTTGTATCTGCTTTCCCCTCTGCTCCCCACTAGTTCCAAGTGCCCTGCACCCCTGTGTCAGGTGCTGCCTCTTCTGACCTTGCACACAACATTCCCTCCTACCACAGTGACTCTCCCAGCGTCTCAGGCCTCTTGTCTGCCCCGTGGCTCCACCACCTTACATTCTACCCCATCTCGCCTGCGTTGTGCTTGGTGTTTATGGCTGCCCCTTTTCCTGGATGTGTGTTCTCCACATCCAAATCCCCCTCCTGGTGTGAACATGGGGCTTCAGGAGGCCCCTCAGGACAGGAGAGTCTTGAGGGGAACGGCTTGAGTTGTGCAGGAGACTCAGGAGGTGCAGCTTTCCTAAGTGCTATCCTGGGGCAGGCTCTTTGATGATGCAGTTGCCTTCCATGCTCCTGAGGCTAATCTAACAACTCATGAGCTCGCCAAGATGGATGACCTGGTGTGTTGTCTTCTCTGTCTCTGGTGAGTAGAAATGTTGGCCCAGGAAAAGCCATGCAGCATCCCCCCCACCCCCCCGACACGCAATGGTGCTCTGGGAGGGAGGAGCTGTGCTATGCTAACTGTCAGCTGCCAGGTTCTAGGATGGTCATAGACACCATGGAGATCCATAAGAAAAAGTGTTCATAGGCTAAAAAGCCTGGATATGGAAGAGTGAGTTGTAGAGGGCCGCAATAACATTCACCACCAGAAGATGGCGCTGGCTTCCACTGCGCCCCATGTGGAAGGCCAGGATAGCTTTCGCCATTACTTGATGGTGCTGGTCTCTGCCGCGCCAGCCGACTTCCTTTCAGGAAGTTAACTGTGTGCGCATGTGCAAGAGTGCCTTCGTGCCAGGTCTTTGCCCACTCCGGGGCGTGCCTAATGAGATCATGGGTAAGCAACCAATCAGGTGTGGATGTGCCGTGCTAGGGTTTATATAAGCCGCGCCATGCTGGCGTCCAGCCGCCGCCCTCTCTATTATTAATAAATATAAGCATTTGGCTACAGAAGGATTCATGTGTTCCCGCATATTCTTGCTGGCGAGAGGTTGCGCGGGACATCTGGTGCCGGAAACCTGGGAGAAACGCCACACCATCGCCAGGTGCCAAGAGGGGGTCTTCAGTCTGCGGAAGGAATCCAGAACTGTAGTGTTTAAAAGGTAAGATCCTGAGAGACAATGCTTAGCCTTGACCTGTTCCACTTCACTCCCCTGCTAGATGCGGCGGAAGTTCTTATTATCGTTCTGGCAGCTCTCGGGCTTTCTCTATTGGCCTTTGAGTTTCTAGCTACTGCCAGACTGCCTCAGAGGTCGCATGGGAGCCGCCCAGCTGTAATAGCAAAGCAAGGAGCGCTGGAGGAGGGGCAAGGCGGCATGTCAGAAACAGGATGGGATAAAAAATTAAAGAGCTCAAAGAAAAAAGAAAACAAGCAGACAGTCCCCTCTGCGGAGGTGAGAGATTGGGGAAAAAAACGCCCTGGGAGAGATAAAACAGAGAAGGGAGAAAAAAGTCTTGAAAAGGAGAAGTCTTTATCCGGTAAAGGATTTAAAGACTTCAGAGCTTGATAGCTCAGAGACAGACGAGCTTAGCTCCTCTGAGGAAGAGGATTTAGAAGATGAGGCAGCTCGCTATGAAGAAGAGCTTCACAGAGTCATACTGATCAGACTTGATAGAGGTAGACTGCCTGAAAATTTATTCAGGAGAATCAAACAAAAGGACATCTCAATGCCCATGCACAGCTTGATGGAGTTAATGTAATTGGGTTATGAGTGGAAATATTCAGGACTGTGTTTCACTTCCATACCATTTGTGAATGTCAGTCATGCTGATCAGATAATATATCTCAGTATCTTACAGGAATTGGGTTTCAACACGTTGATGGACTAGTCTAGGAATTGAGACAATCCATCGTCCATATCAACTCCATTCGAGTGGATAGTCACCATGAAAGTGGTGGGAAAGGATAAATCCTACCTCTCTGCTGACACCATCTGTTTTTTCCCTCTTTGTCTATTGTCTGTCCTTAGTGCACCAAGCTGTCCCTATATGTCAGTTTATGTCTGTGTTGTTTTTTTTTTGTTTCTTGTTGCTTAAATGTTTTATGTTTCATGTTCAAAAGGAAAAATGGTAAAAACTTTATCTGCTGGTCGTTCACATCTTGATTTGGTTTTAACTCATTTCAAAAAGGAACAAATGAATAAAAAACAGTTTCAAGCAGGCCTTTAGAGCCCTGTACCTAAAGCCAGGAGTCTAGGTCAGCTGGAGAAGCTGCCTAGGGGCTAAGCGTCTACACGAGCTGATCTTAAAGGCGCCAGAAGCTCCTCAGCTTCATCCCTGACTTATTATTTGACTCAACAGGTGACAAGGTGCTTCTCTTAAAATCATAGCTAAAAAGGTAAAAATGGCGTTTGGTCTAAATATTAAGATATGTGTAGCCACTTCAATTTTGTTTCTCAGTGGTTTTAAATGTATATATATGCTCTACTTGCCTTGGTCATGGATTGTTGGCCTTCAAGTTATTGGATATGGTTAAAAAGGTATAATATTGGGAACAGAAAGTTGACATAAAGCTGGTAATTTGGATCGAGTCAATCTAGACAACATGTGGCATGAGCTAACCCAGGGAAACAAGTCTAAATTGAGGTAATATTTTTATGGAACTCTTATTCTAAAAACCAGGCTTCTACATCAAAACAATCATCCACCATGATCAAGTAGGCTTCATCCCAGGCATGCAGGGATGGTTTAATATACGGAAAACCATTAACGTGATCCATTATATAAACAAACTGAAAGAACAAAACCACATGATCATTTCATTAGATGCTGAGAAAGCATTTGACAAAATTCAACACCCCTTCATGATAAAAGTCCTGGAAAGAATAGGAATTCAAGGCCCATACCTAAACATAGTAAAAGCCATATACAGCAAACCAGTTGCTAACATTAAACTAAATGGAGAGAAACTTGAAGCAATCCCACTAAAATCAGGGACTAGACAAGGCTGCCCACTCTCTCCCTACTTATTCAATATAGTTCTTGAAGTTCTAGCCAGAGCAATCAGACAACAAAAGGAGGTCAAGGGGATACAGATCGGAAAAGAAGAAGTCAAAATATCACTATTTGCAGATGATATGATAGTATATTTAAGTGATCCCAAAAGTTCCACCAGAGAACTCCTAAAGCTGATAAACAACTTCAGCAAAGTGGCTGGGTATAAAATTAACTCAAATAAATCAGTAGCCTTCCTCTACACAAAAGAGAAACAAGCCGAGAAAGAAATTAGGGAAACGACACCCTTCATAATAGACCCAAATAATATAAAGTACCTCGGTGTGACTTTAACCAAGCAAGTAAAAGATCTGTACAATAAGAACTTCAAGACACTGAAGAAAGAAATTGAAGAAGACCTTAGAAGATGGAAAGATCTCCCATGCTCATGGATTGGCAGGATCAATATAGTAAAAATGGCCATTTTACCAAAAGCGATCTACAGATTCAATGCAATCCCCATCAAAATACCAATCCAATTCTTCAAAGAGTTAGACAGAACAATTTGCAAATTCATCTGGAATAACAAAAAACCCAGGATAGCTAAAACTATCCTCAACAATAAAAGGACTTCAGGGGGAATTACTATCCCTGAACTCAAGCAGTATTATAGAGCAATAGTGATAAAAACTGCATGTTATTGGTACAGAGACAGACAGATAGACCAATGGAATAGAATTGAAGACCCAGAAATGAACCCACACACCTATGGTCACTTGATTTTTGACAAAGGAGCCAAAACCATCCAATGGAAAAAAGATAGCATTTTCAGCAAATGGTGCTGGTTCAACTGGAGGTCAGCATGTAGAAGAATGCAGATCGATCCATGCTTATCACCCTGTACAAAGCTTAAGTCCAAGTGGATCAAGGACCTCCACATCAAACCAGACACACTCAAACTAATAGAATAAAAACTAGGGAAGCATCTGGAACACATGGGCACTGGAAAAAATTTCCTGAACAAAACACCAATGGCTTATGCTCTAAGATCAAGAATCAACAAATGGGATCTCATAAAACTGCAAAGCTTCTGTAAGGCAAAGGACACTGTGGTTAGGACAAAATGGCAACCAACAGATTGGGAAAAGATCTTTACCAATCCTACAACAGATAGAGGCCTTATATCCAAAATATACAAAGAACTCAGGAAGTTAGACCGCAGGGAGACAAATAACCCTATTAAAAATGGGGTTCAGAGCTAAACAAAGAATTCACAGCTGAGGAATGCCGAATGGCTGAGAAACACCTAAAGAAATGTTCAACATCTTTAGTCATAAGGGAAATGCAAATCAAAACAACCCTGAGATTTCACCTCACACCAGTGAGAATGGCTAATTTCAAAAACTCAGGTGACAGCAGATGCTGGCGAGGATGCGGAGAAAGAGGAACACTCCTCCATTGTTGGTGGGATTGCAGACTGGTACAACCATTCTGGAAATCAGTCTGGAGGTTCCTCAGAAAATTGGATATTGAACTGCCTGAGGATCCAGCTATACCTCTTTTGGGCATATACCCAAAAGATGTCCCAACATATAAAAGAGACACGTGCTCCACTATGTTCATCGCAGCCTTATTTATAATAGCCAGAAGCTGGAAAGAACCCAGATGCCCTTCAACAGAGGAATGGATACAGAAAATGTGGTACATCTACACAATGGAATATTACTCAGCTATCAAAAACAACGAGTTTATGAAATTCGTAGGCAAATGGTTGGAACTGGAAAATATTATCCTGAGTGAGCTAACCCAATCACAGAAAGACATACATGGTATGCACTCACTGATAAGTGGCTATTAGCCCAAATGCTTGGATTACCCTAGATGCCTAGAACAAATGAAACTCAAGACGGATGATCAAAATGTGAATGTTTCACGCCTTCTTTAAAAGGGGAACAAGAATACCCTTGGCAGGGAAGAGAGAGGCAAAGATTAAAACAGAGACTGAAGGAACACCCATTCAGAGCCTGCCCCACATGTGGCCCATACATATACAGCCACCCAATTAGACAAGATGGATGAAGCAAAGAAGTGCAGACCGACAGGAGCCGGATGTAGATCGCTCCTGAGAGACACAGCCAGAATACAGCAAATATAGAGGCGAATGCCAGCAGCAAACCACTGAACTGAGAATAGGCCCCCGTTGAAGGAATCAGAGAAAGAACTGGAAGAGCTTGAAGGGGCTCGAGACCCCATATGTACAACAATGCCAACCAACCAGAGCTTCCAGGGACTAAGCCACTACCTAAAGACTATACATGGACTGACCCTGGACTCTGACCTCATAGGTAGCAGTGAATATCCTAGTAAGAGCACCAGTGGAAGGAGAAGCCCTGGGTCCTGCTAAGACTGAACCCCCAGTGAACTAGACTGGTGGGGGGAGGGCGGCAATGGGGGGAGGGTTGGGAGGGGGACACCCATAAGGAAGGGGAGGGGGGCAGGGGGAGGGGGATTTTTGCCCGGCAACCGGGAAAGGGAATAACACTCGAAATGTATATAAGAAATAATCAAGTTAATAAAAAAACAATAAAAAAACAAAAAAAAAAAAAAACAAAAAAAAAACAGGCTTCTAAAAGCATTTAGGACAATGTCTCTTGGTTGAGGTACTGGAGACTACACCATCGTGCGTTCATATGTAGGAATTGACAGTCAAACTTTGTACTAGATTGTTGGAGGTCGAGTTTTGCTTTCCAAAGTTGTGGTTTGCCCTGAAGTTATCTGTATTTTGATGCTAATTCCACTGCCCCAAGAACAGCTGCCTAGTCAGTGCTCAGAACTCAGGTGACTTTCCAAAGTTGTGGCTGTGCTCTGGTGTTACAAGGAGAACTGAAGGATTGTGATTAAGGATCGCCAGTGTTACATTGACTAACTCAAACTTATTTGTAATTAAGAAAAATCAAACAGGTAGAGATTGTTACAGGATTTACAAAGGATTGATGAGGTTTTGGAACTTGTGAGAGCACTACAGCCAGTCTGTTTACTCCAACTGCCACTTCAAGATAGATTTAGAGGATTGATTGTGAGTTTTCATTTCGTGAGCTTGCTTATAATTTTAGAGATCCCATAAAGTGATATCATTAAGAATGGCTAACAGCCTTATATTATGTAATTTTGTTGCTTCTTCAATGTAAGAAGTTTTAAATCTTTCAGTGTATATGAAAATTTTTACTACAAACTTTTGCTCTCAAAATGAGCTTTAATATTTGGGGAGTAGCTGTTGCACTACTCCAAAAAAGAATATTTGAAACTAGTTTTAAGCTTCTAAGGATATGTTAATTGGCTAAGTACCTCACCTTGCCAGAGGACTTAGGTCTTTTTTATCCATATTGGAGATAAAGCTTCAGTTGTGTTAATACAAAATTGTAGGCTAGAGTCATGGAAGTATTTTAAAAAGAAACCTGGTGAAACATACCTTATTCCAAACAACAGTTAATTGGTTATTACAAAATACTGATATTTGGCCTATTACATATACAAATTTTTCAGGCAAAATTGATAATTTTACTCTTTATATGCTTTTGTACTTACTATAAACTTGTACATGCAACCCATAGGAAATGCGCTTACTATATTTATAGGTGGTTCATCTAATGAAAAGGCTACATATATGATTGAATCACTTGTTTATTCTCTTGAGTTTCTGTTGCTTCAACACAGATTATTAAATTCCGTGGTTTAGCCACTGTTTTTAAATCAAGCTTTCAGTTCACATATTGATAGCCAATGTGTGGCTTGTGGTTTACAATTGATTTCAATTACTTAATGCTTTATTAGAGACAGGTTTTCTACTTAAAATCAATGAGTGATTTCAGTGTGAATTGTCTGACAACTCACTGTCCTTTCAGTGCTCTGGCTCAGACAACTAAATTAAACCTTAGACTCATACCTAACTTTGAAAATGGTAATAGAGTTGATATGAAAAGAAGAAGACTCCATTTGCTTACTTTCAATTCCCAGCCTCACCCTGCCAGCTCAGGGATTTCTAGTAAGACTGAAATTAGACAATATTTATAGGATTTGACATTTCTAATTAATGCTTATGTTTAGGTAAATAAAGTTTGTGAGGGGCTGGAGAGATGGCTTAGTGGTTAAGAGCACTAAGTACTGTTCCTTTATAGGACATTTAAGAACTCAAACCGGATTGCCTGGGTTCCTTAACAAGGGAGGACAATGATACCAGACAGATTATAGGCCTTACATAGGAACAATTAGTCAAAAAATCTCATTTTTTATATATCCAAAACAATAATGCTGGAGACAATAATTTGGTATACAAGTCAATTTATAAATACAAGTGCTCAGTGTCCTCAATTTAATCCTCAAGGACTTACCTTAATAAATAATATCTTTACTATATCTTAATAAATAAAAAGGGGGAGTTATCCCTGTATGCTAAATAAAGCTCCTTTTATTTCAATTTTAAAATTTGGATGCCAAAGTTTATGGCACCCTGCAACTAAGCATACTTCTGCCTAGGTAAAATAAAAAGATCCACATATTGGCATGATCCTGTCCAGATATTTTATATGGGGAAGAGGGCATGTTTGTGTTTTTCCTACAGGATGCTACAAGAGTGTGCCAGCTGCCTGAGTGGCTGGTGAGACTGGCTGATCCTGGTTACATAAAGATTCAGCTCTCCTGGTTTGGGTCCCTGGAGTCATTCCTCTGCCCTGAGAGGAAGATAGAAGATTCCCCCCTCATCTTTTGTCATCACAGAGATTTTGCCGTTGCTACAGTCGGTGTTACTGCTGCGTGTGTCCCGTCCCATTGTGGCCCGTTCTCTTACCCTCTGTGCACTGCTGCTTTCTGGAGAAGACTGGACTCCAGCCGTTGCTGCCCCCCTCATTTCCCTGGTGACTCTTGCTGCTTTAACTGGTGTTGTCATTTTACAGACTGTAGCTTCACAGAAATGCCACCTGCGTGAAGCTGCTGTGGACTGGGGAACTCTGTCCTGGTTGTACAGATCTCAGACATGGTTCCATTGCCTGCTGGTTGTTCCAGAGATCCTGAACTGTCCTGGAAAAGACCTTGACACTTTTGCTGCTATTGTAGCAGCCATTACTGCTGCAGACATTGTGTCTGCAGTGTCTGGAGTTATCCTCCCCCAATCTATTGTTAGGCAAGCACAGTGGGTGAACTTTCTGGAATAGTTGCTAACAATTGGGAATTCTAAATTTTATTATAGGAGCGGCTTGACTATGGCCCTTGGTGGTAACAGCTGAGGTGAACCAGATGAGGTGCCCACTACTTATCTGGAGTGGCTCTGTTTGGTGCAGCCCTATGCTGTGGATTAGTGTTCATGCTATGGTTGGTTTACAAACTCAGATCTCAACAGAAACGTGACAAGGCCGTTATCACTCAAGCACTTGTGGCCAGTGAACAAGGGGCCTCCCCTAAAATTTGGTTATCTATCTTCAAAAATTAGTCGGTATCTGAATTCTCTGCTCTTGCACCCCATGGATCTGTGGATCCATTGCACTGGGATGAGAGAGACTCAATGATCCTTTGATCAGCCCTTCCACATCGCTGAGGTTTCCTCATTGCACGCGATAGGGTGATCATGATTGTTATAAATAAAATAATAAGGGGGAGATGTAGAGGGCCGCAATAACATTCGCCACCAGAAGATGGCGCTGGCTTCCACTGCGTCCCACGTGGAAGGCCAGGATAGCTTTCGCCATTACATGATGGCGCTGGTCTCCGCTGCGCCAGCCGACTTCCTTTCAGGAAGTTAACTGTGTGCGCATGTGCAAGAGTGCCTTCGTGCCAGGTCTTTGCCCACTCTGGGGTGTGCCTAATGAGATCATGGGTAAGCAACCAATCAGGTGTGGATGTGCCGCGCTAGGGTGTATATAAGCCGCGCCATGCTGGCGTCCAGCCGCCGCCCTCTCTATTATTAATAAATATAAGCATTTGGCTACAGAAGGATTCGTGTGTTCCCACATATTCTTGCTGGCGAGAGGTCGCGCGGGACAGTGAGTGACAAGGGTTGCTTGGGAAGGAGAGGGGACAGGACTGGAGTAGAGGAGGCTGTGACACACTGCAGGGCAGGGCACTGAACGGCTATGGAGCCTAAGAATCTGAGGAGATTCTGGTTGGGCCTCAGGCCAGAATCAGTTTCCTTCACTCTGGTGGTCTCCATGTCTTGTCTCAGCGACCTCCGGGTTGGAGCTATTCAGGTATCTTTGCTGCCTTCCTGGTGTCCAGCACACAGCATGAATTCTGTCACCCTTTGTGAATAAGCGTATGTACAGACATCACTGGCCATGAGGGTGAGGTCCACACACTGCAGTATCTTTGCACTTAGAGCTGTGGGCCAAGAGAACACAACCATGACAGGAACACAGAAGCTCAGTTGCCTGGCCTGTTCTTCCAGAACCGAACTTCCTGCTCCAGGATACAGGGTCTGACCCAGGCATACACTTATCTGGCCTGGTGCTGCCCCAGCCGGATGCCAGGCAGCGGCTCCCCAGCTTAGCCTCCTCAGTGGGCTCCTCAGTCACCCTCACAGCCTCTGTGGTGTTGGCTGGCTCCCTCAGCTGAAGCAGCATCAGGTCCTGGCTGTTGTCAGCATCTGGGCTGAGAAACGTGGGCATCCGGAGGCTCCTGTTACAGAGTGGGTGTGGGACAGAATGTCGACAGGGACATACTGGCCAGTGTCTCCATCATCATCCAGGCTGTGTTGACCCAGCCTCACCTTGCTTTTGCTAGGGAGGAAGCAGAGATGAGCGAGAAGGGGCACGCAGGGCATCTGGGCAGAAGGGAAATTGAGAGGAGAGATGGATGGGGAAAGAGAGAGTGGACAGCAGAGAGAGCAGAAAAGTACTGGCAGGAGAGGGAGGGAGACACAGACACAGAATGGGAAAGGCAGGGACACCAGGGTGTGAGACGGCTCAGCGGGTAACAAGCTTACTGCACTAGTGTGAGCACCTGACTTTGACCTTAGGAACTGAGATGCCAATCAGGTTGAGTGGCATGTGCCTGCAATTCTGAGCTGAGGACACAGGGACATGATGATCTCCAGTGCTCCCTGGAACCCAGCTATGCTGAATATTTCAGCTCCTAGCTCAAAAAATAGGGGCACAATTTGGCTAGAGAGATCGTGCCTCAGTGGATAAGAGCACTGACTGCTTTTTCAGAGGACCTGGGGTCATTCCCAGCACAAACCTGCTGACCCACAAGTGTCTGCACCTCTAATTCATAGTGCACAGACACATATACAAGCAAATCACTGATATACAGGATTTTTTTATTAAGTTGATTAAAGAAGAAGGGTACAGGCAGCAAAGCGGCTCAGTTGGTAGGGGCTCCGGCAGCCAAGCATCGTGCCTCAAGTTCAATCCCAAGACTGCCATGGTGGAGGGAGGGAACTGACTCCTACAGGCTGTCTCTCGATCTCCACGCTCATGCAGTGTCATACATGCTTGCACATGGACACACTCACACACTCACACATATAGAACAAATAAAAGGGATAAATCAACTTAGAAAACACAAGCTGCTCCTGGAACTCCATACACACAATCACACTCATACACACCTGCACACCTGCACCACACACACACACCACACACACACACCACACACACACACACACACACACACACTCATGATTAAATCAAGAGAACTAGAAAGGTAAGTAGGGAAGGGGCAGGGTGAGACACTGTGGGAAAGCAGGTGGGAACACGCAGGAGCAGTAAGTACATGAGAGAGAAGAAGGGACTGGGGACAGATGAGAGGCAGAGACAAACAGAGGAAGTGGGCAATGAGGCAGGAAGTAAAGAGAGAAGGGGACATGGAACAGGGAAAGGGCAGACCTGAAAGCTACTCAGGTGCACTGGGCTAGCCTGAGCTTGCCTGGCAACTGCGATATGGTCACAGCCCAAGCTTTGCGCCCACTTCCTCCCAGTACCCTGCCCTCTCTCTGTGCTCATCCAGTTGCCCTGACCCAACTCTGTTCAGCCTCTCCCTGTATGTCCCCCAGCATTGACATGATCCTAGAGTGCCAGGTTGGTCTGGAGAAGCTGAGGACTTCCCTCACATTGGCTTATGGGCCCCCCAATGCCTGCCTCTTAGGGTGCAGTGAATCCTGTTCTTCACTGTGGTCAGTAGTGATGGGGATGGAGAGTGGGACCCAGACCCAGAGAGAGTTGAGTAAAGATCTGGAAGTGGGGACCAATGGAGACAGATGGACAGAGAGGCACCCAGAAGAGGACAGAGATAGGACAGATGCACAGACATGGATTCAGGGAAAGAGGAGAGAGAAAAACACAGTTTCTCATAGTCACACAAAGAGTAGGATCACACAAGACAGCGGGACAGGAAAAGAGGGAGACATGAGGTGAGACTCAGGTCCTCATGGCCCACCAACCACTCTGCCCTTCTGACCCTGAACCAACCTTCATCCCTCAGACCTCTACCTCCCATGAGGTCCCCAAGTAAGAGTGTGGCATAGTCTTCCTTGAAGGAGAGGAGCTTCCTTCACCCCAATTTTTCCTCCTACTAATGTGTTTGGGAGGTGGATCCCAGGGACCCTAGCTTGTCAGGCAAGTGCTCCGGCCACAGCCACACCTGAACCCATCCTACCTGGGATGCAGTGGGCAGCTGTGAGTTCCCACTGCGGTTGGACCAGGACACACACCACCCCTGACAGCCCTGACATAGTGATACACAGCCACCTGCCAGGGTTGGGAATGTCTCTCCCACTCCCAACCTCCAATGGTACTGGACTGGATGAGGGGAAAGGCACCTGCAGAAAGGAATTCTGGGTAGGGCCCAGCCTTGGCATGGAAAAGGGATTGAGAAGAAAAACTTTCGTGTGGATATGAAGGGACATGGGACAGAGGACCAGGAGGGTGGTCAGGTTAAGGGGTGCTAGAGTGGACTGGATTTCAGGACCCACACCTGCCTTGCTCGATGGTAGTTTGCTTTATCTAGGGAGACATAGACTCTTGAGTACAAAGCTGACCCTAGACAGCAGACTGGGAGACAGCAGATGAGGCAATGTCTGGAGTTGCATAGGCTCCGGGGGATTTGGAGTAAACAGGCCATGGGGTGAGGATGGTGGAAACTGTGTTCTCAGGGAGAGAGTGTCCAAAATGGAGATGGGCTCCCATGGAAGAGGTCTGTTTCTTGAAAAAGCATCCTGTGTAGGGTTAAGGGATCAGAGTGGGAAAGGGTAGGGACAGATTAGACTCCAAAGATGACCCAGGATGCGGTTCTAGATGAGCCCCTGCAACCCTCTCAGACAGGTAAGGAGGAAAGCAGAAAAAGAAGAAAATTTAAAAAACCCCAACTCCAGACTGTAGAGGGCATAGCTATTGCTAGTCTTTGACTAGATCTCTTGTTCTATGATAGAACACTGTGTGTGATTGGATTCTAGAATCTTCCACGATACCTCTTAGTTATATGATAGAACAGGGTGTGTCCTAGGATCTGTGTTCCCAGAAAAGAAGTGTGGGACAGAAGTCAAGGTGGAGGGCCTAGGGTGATAGTTGAGTCTGTGTGAGAATGACAGGAGTGTTGTGGTTAGGCTAAGGAGTGCTGGAAGGCAGAGTGATGTCTTCCAGTGAACAATTCTGAATCTCACCATGACAGACAGAGGTGACCCAGGATCTGCACCTGAGGTAAATTGGCTGGAGGCAGGGTGTGGACTAGAAGAGATTTTCTAGGACATCAAGGTAGACAAAAGGAAGAAGAAGGTCTATGCAGCATGGTAGGGCTGAGATAGGGTGGTAGAGTGTCACCATGACAAATAAAACACCCATCTCTGGTCTAGGAACTCCATGGTCTGGAGAATGACACTGTGCTGCTGTGAGAGGGAAGACTTATGGGAAAGAAGGGAGGAGTCTGGTCCCCTTTTCTTCCTGTGAAACCCTCAACTTCTTACCATATTCCCCCAGAGACAGCATGAGGCACAGAACCAGAAACCACATGGCAGTAAGGGGTGAGCGTGGAGCTGAGGTCTCTTCATCTCTCTGCAAGGCCTTAGAAAGCCTTCACCCCTCCACACTCCAGCGCTGCCCTGCAGACACATGTGAGATGTCTGAGCCTCACCTCTTAGTCTGTGAGCTGTACACTTGCACCAAGGACAGTAGCTGAGCATGAGAACCCATATGTCCTAGTTCTGTGGACACTGGATGAATTTTGGGGTCTGAGAGATAAGTGGGAATGGGCCCATGGGCAGGGCAGCTTGATCAAAGAAGCTGAAGGTTCTGGAATGCGTGACAAGGGCAGGGATGTGACTGGCCCTCAAAGTTTCCTTATCTAGACCCCAATAAAAACCTCACTTCCCAGTCTCAGTGGTCAGTACAATCTATGCCAATGGCCCCTTTGCTGCTGTGAGGACATGACTCTCTGTCTAACAACTGTGAATATTTATGTCCCTTTTGCAGTGTGAGTGAGTGTGTGTGTGTGTGTGTGTGTGTGTGTGTGTGTGTGTGTGTGTATCTGCAGGTACAGGCATCTGAGTCGGGCATGGAGGCCAGGGGAGGACAGGATGTCCCCCACTGTCAGTGTCTGCCTTACTCCTTTGAGACAAGTTCTCTCTGAAGCAGGAGTTCAGCTGGTGGTCAGCAGCCTCAGCAACCATTCTGTCCTCACACCAGTCATCAGTGGGGGTCCCGTGTGTGTGTGTGTGTGTGTGTGTGTGTGTGTGTGTGTGTGTGTGCGCGCGCGTGTGTGACAGGGCTCATTTAGAAAGGGGTGCATGGTGGAGTTCTTAGGATTGGGACTCAGATCTTCCTGCTTGCGTCCCCAGCACTTTCCTCACAGCCCGAGTCCAAGCTCTAATGAAGCTGAAACGGTCTCAGCACTCAGAACCTCTGACTCCACCCTCACACGTGCAGATGTGCACTCCCTTGTCACAGGGCTGCTCCTCATGGCTCACAGATGCTCCTGTCCAGCATCCTCCCATCAGAAGAAGGACCCTCCATGACTGAGCCTGTAGCATGTCAGAGTGCTTCTCTGTGTTCCGTTTCCATGCATTCTCCACAGATGGCCATATTCTCTCAGGCCAAGAGAGAATACCAAATGTGGGAAACCCCGTGTCTTCTCAGTACATCACAAAGACCTGGAGCTCATATTTGGTTGGACTGAAAATTGCATTGAGCTGTTTCTAGCTGGGGCCCGAACCTCACTGATCCTGACCCACAGCTCCCTGTTCCCAAATCCCATTGAAGAGAGAGCTCAAAGCCCAGACAGGTGGGTACTCCTGAGACTGTAGGGCAGGAGAAACTTCCAGTACTGCCCACCCTTGCCCACATCCCTGACCCAAGAGGAAACTGTATAGGGCCTCTGAGAACAGAAGTTTAGGGGTACTCAATGCTGTGGTCCAGACACCACCCTGATCTGAAGAGACCTGGTCAAACAGCTTCCTGCACCCAAATTCTGTGGGAGGGAGAGCTAGACCTTCAGAAGGGAAGACACGCCTGGGAAGCCAGATAAAACAAATCCTGCCCTCATTTCTGACTCCAGAGGAAACCGCCTGGAGCTATCTGGGCCCCCTGTGCACAGGGTCCTGAACAAAGGTCGGGCAGGCCCTTCTGGTTGCCAATCTCACGGAAGGCTGACACCCAGCTCTGAAGAGCGACTTTAGGCCCAAGAGCATAGGTAAGACCAACTTTTCTGCTCCAAGTAACCTGCCTGATGGACTCAGGACACACGCCTACAGGAACACCTGAAGACCAGTACACAGGAAAGACTACATGCCTGAAAGCAGAACACTCTGTTCCCATAATTGGTGGAAAGAGAACAGGAAAACAGGTCTACAGCACTCCTGACACAGGCCTATAGGAAGGACTAACCACTGTCAGAAATAGCAGAACAAGGTAACACCAGAGACAACGTATGGCAAGAAGCAAGTGCAGGAACCCAAGCAACAGAAACCAAGACTACATGGCATCATCGGAGCCCAATTCTCCCACCAAAGCAAACACTGAATATCCAAACACACCAGAAAAAGCAAGATCTAGATTTAAAATCACATTTGATCATGATGATGGAGGACTCTTTAAAAGGGAAACATGAATACCTTTGGGAGGGAATAGGGAACAAAGTTTAGAACAGAGGCAGAAGGAACACCCATTAAGAGCCTGCCCCACATGTTGCCCATACATATACAGCCACCAAACTAGATAAGATGGGTGAAGCAAAGAAGTGCAGGCCGACAGGAGCCGGATGTAGATTTCTCCTGAAAGACACAGCCAGAATACAGCAGATACATAGGCGAATGCCATCATCAAACCACTAAACTGAGAACAGGACCCCCGTTGAAGGAATCAGAGAAAGGACTGAAAGAGCTTAAAGGGGCTCGAGACCCCATATGTACAACAATGCCAACCAACCAGAGCTTCCAGGGACTAAGCCACTACCTAAAGACTATACATGGACTGACCCTGGACTCTGACCTCATAGGTAGCAATGAATATCCTAGTAAGAGCACCAGTGGAAGGGGAAGCCCTGGGTCCTGCCAACCCTGAACCCCCAGTGAACATGATTTTTGGGGGGAGGGCAGTAATGGGGGGAGGATAGAGAGGGGAACATTCATATAGAAGGGAAGGGGGAGGGGATAGGGGGATGGAGGGTCAGAAACAGGGAAAGGGAATAACAATTGACATGTAAATAGAAATATCCAAGTTAATAAAGATGAAAAAAAATAAAATCACATTTGATCATGATGATGGAGGACTTCAAGAAAGACATAAAGAACTCCCTTAGAGAAATGCAGGAAACCACAAATAAACAACCTGAAGCCCCATGCTCACACCAGGAAGGGAAGTTTGTATGTGGAGAACACAGATCTAGAAAAAGGCAGCAGCCATAAGCACTAAGCACAACTCAGGCGTGATGGGGTAGAATGTAAGGTGGTGGAGACATGGGGCAGACGAGAGGCCTGAGACTGGGAGGGTCACTGTGGTAGGAGGGAATGCTGTGTGCAGGGTCAGAAGAGGCAGCACCTGACACAGGAGTGCAGGATAGGAGGATCTAGGGGAGGAGCAGAGGGGGAGGCAGGTACTAAGTCCCAAGTGGAGAAGGGCTAGAGGACTTGTGGGACAACCAAGGAGCTTGCGAGTAAATTAGTGTCAGCAAACAGACTGTGATCTGGGCTCAGAGCGCACAGGAGTTTGCTTTCTGCAGGGCCTCAGCTGGGCCACATGGGATACATTTACTCTCTGGTGTGCTGGAAGCTGGCTCTGGGTGGTGCTGGACTGAGCAGGAACAAGCTGACTCTGCTCTCCGGCGCCCTCTGGTGTTCATGAGATGAGGCTGCAGGAAGGCTGAAGGAGGAGGGCTTGTCTAGGGCTTGAGCTGGGTGAGGAAGCCAACCAGATCTTTATCCTCATCTGGTCTCACCCCACCCCCTTCCTGAAAGGTGTTTGCCACAGTCTCTCCTGCTGCATTGCCTCCAAACTACCCTTCTAGTGTCAGAGCTGGTCTCTCTCAGGCCCTGTTCACCCTTGGCTATGAGGTGTCTATCCTAGAAAATGTTCGTGGGAATGGGGTCAGGAGATGACCTCACAGGCAGTGTCACCTCTGTTCCCCTACTGCTGACCTGGGGACCCTGCCTTCTGTTCCCCACACTGACACGGAGACACTGCCTTCAGTACAGGAGATGCATCTGTTTGCCTTCCCCTCTGCCCAGGGCTTCAGGCTGTGTTCCCTTTGGGATGCTATCCTGCATTTTCCTGGGAGGCAAACTGCAAAGTTTCGATCAGTAATCTGTTGGTGGCTAAGGATGAGAGGTGGGGCACCCAGACAGAAAGTGGGATGTTCTCTCGCTCTACCTCCGTGCCTTCTTCTCTCAGGGTGACTCTGGAACCACACTCATCTGTGATAGGATGCTCCAAGGGATTACATCATGGGGTGGTAACCCCTGTGCCTATCCTAAGAAGCCTAGCATATTCACCAAAGTGTCAAAACGCATGAACTGGATCAAGGCCAACCTGCAGATCACCCCATGATGTCCTGAGCCTTCCCTAGTAAACTGACAACCATCAATTTCATGGTCCACGCATTCCCTTTGTATGGGTTCTAGGCATCTGGGGGCCCACGACTCAGCTGGCAGAATACAAAACCTCCTGACTCTTCCAACTCTGGTGCTTAGCAGGAAGAACGAGCAGAGACACTTGGTCCTGGAGGTCTCAGAGGGGTTCCCTATGCCTCTCCCAACTTAAGAGCATGGCAGGTCTGCAAACTGCTCAAGCAGAAGGAGGTGGTGGTGGCCTTGGCATGTGTGTGTTGCAGAGATGGAGGAAGGAGGTCACCCAGGAGACAGGAAAGAGGCACACAGTGACAAGTCCATGGAGCCCTGAGCAAGATCCAAGCCCCATGCACCTGGGTACATGGTGGGGTTGTGCTAAAATGTCACTCTCAATTTTCCTGGAGATTACAGGATGCCTAAGGAAATTCTGAGCAGAGGAAGGAGGTCACTCCATGCCACATGGCTAGGGAAAAGCAGAGGGACCACAGAGTGGGGAAACTTATTCAATTTGTGGGTGATGGTGACAACAAGCCACAATTAACAGAGGGACTCTCAGTCACAGATGTGGAGCTAGGGTGTGCCATGGGTGAAGACCATGACGGGGAGCAGAGAGGGATCCAGAGGCAAACTCGCAGGTGACCTGTGGGGTGGAGAGACAAACCTTACCACTCCCACCCCTGTCAGAGGCTCCTATGGACAGGAGTGTGTGAGTCCATGTCCAGAGGGCTTCCATCGACAGCAGCTCAGCCACCCTGGAATGCAGGGTGCCTACTGGGCTCTGGATGCTCTACTCTGTACTCAGAGTGGTAACATGACTGATGTGCTGTCCAGCTCCAGTGTCTGCAGGACATCGGCCAGGACCCCAGATACCCAAATCCGCATTCACACTTACAATCATGCTGTCAGCATAAACTGCTACTGATGCCCAGGGCTCCAGTGGACTGAGACCCCACTCAGGCATCCAAAATTGTCCCAGGAGGGACTTAGTCAACGTTTTCTCAAGGTTGAGTGCCTTTGCCTCTAGGGAATCTTCTCCCATCCAGAAGATGAAGGAAGAAAGACGGAGGAAGAGGAGGAGAGAGGAAAGAAAAGAGTGGGGAGGAAGAGAAAGGGGAGGGCTGAGGAAAACAGCAGCCCTGGTGACATCCTGTGATCTGTTGACCAGGGAGGGGGCATGCAGAAGAAAGTGCAGGTATGGGACAGACCCACACTCATTGGGTACATGATGGTCACTCCATTGCTTTTTCTTCCTACCGTTGTGCAAGAAATAATCTCACCCTAGGTCCACATGGTAGAGGGGTACCCAGTCTTCCATACTGGACATGAGAGACCATAGAGTGAGTCGTAGGGATATGAAGAAACCGTAACTGAGGAGTAGGGCATGGCTGGGCACATGGGACCACACAGGAGTGTAAGCAGAATCAGGCTGAGGAGTGACACAGCTTAGTGAACTCCATTTCTCCTAGGGAGAATGGAATTGTGACATCAACATCCGGAAGGCTGGCAGGATATGAGGACTTTGTGAGATACTGCTGGTGGGGCCACTGATGGAGAAAGCAGCTAGGTTGAGGGCCTTCCTCAGGGTGGGGCTCTGAGGGCTCTGAGGCCTCCTGGTGACAGACTTTGAGACAGAAGCTGCTGGTGAGGACACTGGGTGTGACTGGGTCCCTCCCTCACAGTCAGCAACCTATGGAACCCAGTGCATGGGCTTCAGGACTGTATTACTGGTCAGGAGGACAGGGTCTGAATCACAGCTATGGCCCTGCGATAGGAGGGGGTGACTGAGCTACTCCAGGAGCTGAAGTCCGGTGAGATCATACCCTACAAGGAGGCTGAGAAACAACATGGATGCTCCACTCCCCCATCCAACTGGGCCTGTGAGGCACTCCGACAAAACCAAGTCCCCAGGAAAAGCTGCCTGAAAAAGAGGAAAAGAGGCTTTGGGAATAGGGTGAAGCCTGCCTATAGTGTACACCAGGACATAGTCCATGCTTACCCTTGAGTTTCTTGCTGTGCAATAAACTCCCATTTTCTACACAAAGCTCTCTGCATCTCAGATGAATTCTTTTTGATGGAGCTCACAGAGCACGGGGAGCCAGGGGCAATCCAGGAAAAGGTCTTGGTGACTGAACCATAAGTATGTGATGGGTATTTTGGTGACTAAAAATATTTAAGTTGGATTCTAGGTTGAGTTAGAAATGTCCTAATAAGGGGCTGGACGAGAGGACTTAGCTGTTAAGACCACTGGCTGCTCTTCCAGAGGACCTAGGTTTAATTCCCAACACCTACATGGTAGCTCAAAACTGCCTGTAATTCCAGTTCCAGGAGATTTGACAAACATACAGGAAAAACACCAATGTACCTAAAATAATAATAAATAAATCATTTTAAAAGGCTGGAAAAAGACTAGGGAGGAAGGTTTGAATAAACTTAAAAAAGAAAATTGTCAAGATGAGAGGATCTAGGCAAGGTCAATGATTCGGTCAGTGAAGCGATCACCTTGCAGGTGAAAGGACTCAAAAAGGCATCCCCAGCATGCACATAAAAGCCAGCTAGGACAATGTCTGTCTCCTGGAGAGGGGAGACAGATTCCTGGTGCTTGTGAGCCAATCAGTCAGGCTGAATCAGTGAGAGACCTTGCCTCCCCAACCGGCCCGAAACACACACAAAAAAGAAGAGGGGAAAGAAAGAAAGGGAAGAAAGAGGGGGAAGAATGCATCCTTGAATGAACAGTTGAATGAATGAACAGTTGTCGGTTTGGGAGGTCAGAGAAGTGAAAGATTAGAATGTGAAGCCAGATGGAGAGAGCAGAAATGTGGGGAACTAACCGAGGGAGAGGCTAAGAAGAAAGGGCTGGGGTGGGTGAACCACAAGAGGGAAGAGGTTAGTTAATAAAAAAAAAAAAGAAATAAAAGCATGTGACTGGTCCTAGGTGTGGTGGAGGAGAAGGTTTATTGTTGATATGAGGGACCAAAAGATTCAGAGAGGACAGAGCTGGCAGACTGAGTTGGGTCATTTTAGTAGAGGGAGAAGGAGAGATGTGAGAGCCAGGAGCCAAGAGGCAAAATAAATGGTAACCAGAATGGCTGAGGTTATATAGGGAATAAGGGCAGGGTAGCCCAGCTTTGAGGACCCTATAAAAGGCAGGACCTGAGAGGCACCTGAGGAAAACCTGACAGCCAGCATTAGCTTGGAGACATTAATACTCACTCCAGGTTTGAGATCTAACCTACTGTGAGGACAGCAGGTGGATGCAGGGCAAACTAAAGAGAGTTTCAGCGGGAAAGAGAGTCAGGGAAGGGAGTACTAGGAAGCCGGTGGCTGCAGAAGACCAAAGGTCTGCGTTAGATAGAAGTCCTGAGTTTTTCATAACTGATCCATGGGAGCTGATCAAAGAAAGTCTCCTCAAGAGGTGAAAGGGAAAGTAAGAACGGGAAGAGAAGGAAAGAGGGGACAAATGGAAGAGAGGAGAAGAGGAGGAGGGAGAGGAAGAAAAGGGGAAGAAGGGTAGAGGGGAGGAAGATGGAGGCAGGATAAAGAAATATAAAGAAAACTGGGAGGTGGGGTGGAAAGGAGAAAAGGGGGGAAGAGGAGGCAGAGGACGCTCTGGGGAGGAGGCACAGGAGGCTCACAGAGTGAAGCCAGGGGAGGAGGAAAAACAACACTGCCAGCCTAAGGCTCAAGGTCTTCTGTGTTGACCAAGGTTCCCAAGAGGTCTGCTGCAACCAGCTTGGGGCAGGCAGGAGGACATGCAGATGAGGTCACCGCTAGGGGGCTGAGCAAGCACACTCCCAAAACCCACACCCTGGACTGTAGTTGGCAAGATGTGAGAGCTCCTAGGTTGTCCCTTTGTGTGTCTTAGAGGCAGTATGTGCCTGTGCAGCTCATAGAAATGTGTCCTACTGGACACCAGGGTGTTCCAAAGAGGTATCTGGGACCTGGGAATGTGAACTGTGGACTCCCTCCCCTTGGCCTTCTGCATAGCTTTTGCCCCTATCGGAGCTTCATTTTCTTTCTATTAAGGAAGCCCAGGCACCATCTCCCAAGAAGACACAGGGATCTGAGGACAGGCAGCAGGGAATAGCAGCCTGAGTCCCACAGAAAAATGACCCAGATGAAGCTCATCTCAGCATGAGACAAAGAGACAAGTGGACATGGGAGACTTCTAGAACAACTTAGCCTTGGGGGTCCAGAGTGTCTGTAGGTCTAGGATGGAGAGCTGAAATGGGGGTTTGTGCCTGCAATTTTAAGCACCAGAGTGATTCAAGACAACTCTAACACCTTTGGCTCCCAGGTCTCTGAGGACACAGGTACAAAAATATCCTAAAGTCTGAAGGCCTGGAGTCTAAAGATTTGTGTCCTGGATGTCCAGGGGGACTGAGCCAGTCCTTCAGGTTTGTCCCATAAAGCCAACATCTTCCCAGACCTAGACAGGGAAGGAACTTGTAACTGATCTCATGCTTGGCTGTGTGACCTCAACTCAGTTCCTCCTGCTCAAGGGACATTCTTATTGTGGAATTTTAGGCAATTGTTCAAGGCCCTCTGGGGGTTCTGAGTCACCAGGAGCCTGGCACAAATACCAGAAGCCTTGGATCATCTGTATGATGTCTCCTGACCCAAATATAGAATCTAGAGGCCAAGCTCCAGATCCAAGGACCACCTCAGAATCCAAAGAACAAGACCCTGAAGCGTAATTGTTCAGTGCATGCTCCACAGTCTACACTGCAGTGATCCACAGTCAGAAGCCAAGCTGACCTGAGATAGCTTTTCACCATGCTTCAGCCTGGACAGCCCAGGCTGGTCTCAAGCCTTCCATCCCTTTCCATCCCTACTTTTTAAGTGCTGGGATTACAGTGAAAAGGCTTGTGATACCCGGCCTGGCTCATGCAAACTCTGTTCTTTGGGGGGGGGTCTTGTTTTCTTTTTGTTTTTTGGAAGGGGGTATGTTTAATTTTGTTTTGTTTTGTTTTACTGTTGATATTTGAAACAAGTCTCAGGTATCCCAGGCTAGCTTCAAGCTCACTTAAGTAGGCAAACATGTCCTGCACTCCTGATCCTCCTGCCTCACCCCCTCAAGAGGTGGGGTTGCAGGCTTGCCCTATCCTATCTGCTTTATGTGGTGCTGGAGATGGAATCAAGTGCAAGAGTGGGAGGAGGGGGAGGATGGGAAACAGGGGGAGAAGACAAAGAGGAGGAAAAACATGGAGATGACACCAGCAGAAGGAAAAGGTGCAGAATACAAGCCTGGAACCACAAAAGTTATTCACAGTTCTGAGCCCAGGCTGCAGCTGTCTGTAGGCACTGGACCTCAGACTACAAAAGTAAACCATCATAGGGACAAGGCTCAGTGAACAAAGTGCCTGTCATGCAGACCTGAGGTCCTGACCTCAGTGTCATCCAGCATTGGGAAGATGGAGAGGTGGTTCTGTGGAGCTGACTACCCAGATAGCCTGGGTCTATCAGGAAGCTCCAAGACCAACTGAGAGAGAGACTGCTCAGAAGAGAAGCTGGAGAGAAAGCTCAGCAGTTCAGAATACAAGCTGATCTTTTAGGGAACCAAGTCTGGTTCCCAGCACCCATGTCAGGTAGCAACCAGCACAACCTGCTGTAACTCTAGTTCCTGGAGATCCAATGCCTCTAGCCTGAGGGGCATCTGCACTGGTTCACAAGTTCACATAGGCAAGCCATACATAAAATATAAAAATAAAATGAATAAAACTTCATAAATCACTCTTGGGAGACACCTACACTTGATATCTGGCCTCAACACCCACCTGGACATGTGTGTACAAATTTAATATGTTTTAATGAATAAAAGTGAAAAAGGTCAACCAGATGGTGGTGGTGTGCACCTTTAATCCCAGCACATGTGAGGCTGAAGCAGGCAGATTTCTGAGTCTGAGGTAGGCCTGGTCTTCAGACTGAGTTTCAGGGCAGCCAGGGCTACACAGACAAAGTCTGTCTTGAAAACAAAACAAAAGAATTAAACTCACACTCGAGACTTCAGGTCATGACAACCAGATCCAATATATTCCTAGTCCATATGCTAACATAAATCCACATGCAAGGTGGCATGGTGGAAAATACGTGTTATTCCAGCCTTTGGGAGGCTGAGGCAGAAGGATCTCAAGTCCAGACTCAGATCAGCAAGAGCCCGTCTCATAACAACAGAAAGAACCAAAACTCCAAAAGTCTTCTGAGTCTGAGAAGCATGACGTTAACAGTCAGCTTCCACAGCTACCAAAACGTTCCAGCTCTGTGCTACACTGTCCTCTGGTTTCTGTTCTTTTTCTCCTGTCTCCTCCCTCTGAGGGATCTGCCCATGGTTGGGATTTCTCCTTGCAGACACAGACAGTATCTTCAGACTAATAAATGCTCATTAGAAGCACCTAGTCTCACATCCCACCCATCACCATGGTGTCCAGCATGTAAACCTGACCCTCCAGTGCCTCTCTCTCTCTCCACTCTATGCAGCTCCACCCCGAGACCCAGGCTGGGCTAGGAGCTTATAAATGCAGGCTTTCGGGTGACTGCTCCCCTTCTGGAATCCCAGCTGCCCTGGATATCACTGCAGGACCCAGTGGGGGTGAGAGCTTTGTGAGAAACTTGGAAAAGTGGGTGGGAGAGGAGAGGGGACCCTATAAATGCTTTGGTGTCCAGGAGGCAAATACTACTATGGATGACCAGTTGTCAAGGGATTAGTGTCCTCTGTTTTTTTTCCTTTTGTTTTAAGTTGAATTTGAACCAAGAAAATGTCTTGAAGCTTCTAGAAAAGCCTAGGTGTGGGGGGAGTAAGGGACAGGGTGAAACGGGAGCTCATTCCTGAAAACAGATGTCTTGGAGACAAGAACATGGTCTGCAGTTACCACAGGTCAAGTCAGTTCAGAAAAACCTCTCTTATTTGTCTCATGCTGGGCAGACTGCGGACAGGAGGGTCTGACCTGACTCCATTCTCCTCAAGATTAAGGAGTGGGGAGCATCCAGGTCTCAGTATCTGCAGTCACTGCTACCATGCAGGGGCAGGACAGACGCCATAGAATCTTGATGACATCACCTCTGGATTACCATGTCTTGGTCTTCCAAGGCTTGCATAGTCTTTCAGGATGAGTTGAACGAGTAAGTAGCAAGATGAGAAGGACTTGAATTCACTCCCCCAAACTTCCTGACTTCTCTCCATGTGCCAGAGTCTAACACTGTGTGAAACCTGGGAATTGAGGGTCAGTCTGGTGGCATCTGTTTAGAAGGAGTTCTCAGTCTGATGAGGAGACACCACAGAGAGTCTGGGGAGGGAAGGGGTGACAGAGAAGGTCAAGAGTTGGGACAAGCTGTGCAGTCTGTGTATGAAACTGCAGGCTGAAGTCCAGCACTGGCCATGCCTAGGGCAAGGTCACAGAGACCCAGCTGGGCAGGGTGGAAGAGGAAGAGGAAGTTCATCCTTTCTAAGTACTACTGAGGACATGGGACTTTATTTAGGGGCTATCAGAAGCCCATGGGAGGCTTGACAGGAGAAAGGATTGCTCATCTCTGCTGAAGCTGGCAGATGGTGTAGTGAAACAGTGTCATTCAACACCTGAGATCTAAGAAATGAAGGTGGAGAGTTCAAGGCTAACCTGGGTAACTTAGTGGGACACTGCCCCAAAATGAATAGTAAAAAGAGAGTTGGGCATGTAGCTTGGTGTTAGGGGGCATTTGTAGAATCCACCAGTAAGGGGCAAGGAAGGTGTGAGGTTCATTTCAATTACGTAATTTAGAGCAGAAGAGAGGATAGAAAGAAGGGAATGAGAGAGGTTAGCTCTCTAGGGACTTATGTATGAGGCAGACTACAGAGTACTAGACTAAACGGGACTCATGGGAAGCTGATTAGAGTCCTGATCCAGGGCCTTAGGAATGAGAGAGAGATACAGAGGCTATTGAATAACACTGTGGTCTGCCAATTCTGGAAGGCACAGAGGCCCCTCCAGAGATAGTGACCAGGAGGGAACACAGGTGGAGCCTGCGGGAGACAGAAGGCAGATCAGTAAAAGTAGATCTCTGTCAAGCATCATGCTGTACACGTGTCATCTCAATAGTCAGGAGGCTGAGACTGGAGGATCATGAGTTTGAGGCCAGCCTGGGACATGTAGAAAAACAATGTGACAAAAAACAAAAGAAAAGTGTGTCCTACACAGGGGATACACTTGTGTCTAAGAAGGGCTATGGGGACAGATGGATCCAGCCTTTCCCCAGTTTTTGTCATGACCCTCAGATCATTAAGTGCTGGACCTTATTCTACAATGTGGCTTCTCCTTGCTTTCATCTTGCTGGTGTCTGCAGGGGGAGGGGCACCAAAGTCAGGTACTGGTCTGCTGGAAAGGGTGCCTCTTTCCCCAGAGTATCTGCACCTTTGGAATTGTCAGCTCATACCTTTCCTACAGACCCCTATTCTCATTTCCTTCTGAGCCACCAGTTAAATATCCCTGAATCCTCAATGCTGAGTCAACAAAAGTTATGGGCCACCTCAGCTCTTGAACCTTAGTACCCAGGATGATTTTTCTTGCTGTGTAACCTTGAGGAAACTCTTTTACCTCTCTGGGCCTCAAGAGCTTTATAGCTATGACAGTTTTTTTGACGTACCAATCACATCATGTTGGTGACACATGGGACAAGCAGTCAGGATGGTTGAGACACCAAGAGCTCAGGATATAGGTTTGAATCCTGGGGCTACCAGTTTCCCAGCACTGCAAGTCTAGTTTCTCAACCCTAGGAAGGAGCCAAGTATCCTCCCTACGTATCCAGTGTAGTTCTCTATGAGGTGTGTGAACATGGTGGGACAACTTGGACACTGCAGGCACAGCTATTCCCACACATCGACCATGTGAGGCAGAGGGCTTGGGGCAAGCCCAGTGGATACAGCACTTGCTGTGTAAACATGGCTGTCTGAGTTTACATCCCCAATACCCACATGGAAAGCCCAGCTGCATGCCTATAAACTCCAGAGCTGGGAGGTGGAGACAGGGGGATCCCCGGTGCTTGCTGGCCATCTAGTCCAGCCAAACTCTAAGCTCCATGTTTAGTGAGAAAACCTGCCAGCCAAAATAAGTTCAGAACGTTTAATATGACACAGATTAGGTACATGCTGTCAGGCTTGAATAATGGAGTTTGGGACCCACACTGTGGAAGGACAGTCACTACTGCCTTCATTTACTAAGGGAAAGGTTGGACTCAAGGATGGCCATTAAAGCAAGGTCTCCCTGGGTGACAGTCCAACCACAGACCAACCTCTATCATATCTTGTGGAAAATTTCAATGTAACCTGATGCTTTCTGCCCTTCAGAAATCTGGAGGGGTGTCCATTAACGATCCTCCTGTTCCCAACATGACCTCTGTCCAGGGCTCTCAGCCTTTCCCCATAGTGGCTAAGCCTCCCCTTGGGTTCTCCCTGGGCTCTGCCTCAGCTGTGTGCTGCACCCAGCCAGAGCTTCCACCCTCCTCCAGCTTGGACCGGCTGGGTGCAGCTCAATGCCCAGCTATTCAGCCAGTGTCCTCCTCCACAGGGCGACCTCACCCTTCCTCTTTTAAGCCCCTCAACTGCCACATCAGCACTCCCACAGCCTCTCAGGTTCTTGGCTTTATTCCTGACCTAGGAAGGTAGAGGGCAGAGTGTAGACAGTTGGCTTGGTTGTATCAATCCAGCCCAGGAGTAGGTGTCTGTCATGATCTTGACCTTGGAGGAGTGGGGCAAGAACATTGCTGTAGTGTCTTGATTATATTAGTCTCTATGGGTGTCTGTCTTTATCTCTGTCTCTCTCTTTCTCTCTTTCTCTCTGTCTCTCTCTGTCTCTCTCTCTCTGTATCCCTGTTTCTCACTCATCCTTGCTTTTCCCACCTGTGAACTAAGTGTCCACAGCACTTGTCTCCTAGGGTGTCTGTGAGGATTAAATGAGCTGTGTATCTTAGCGGATCAGAACTGTGTCTGGCTCTCTCTCTCTCTCTCTCTCTCTCTCTCTCTCTCTCTCTCTCTTTCTCTCTCTCCCTCTCTTCCTCTCTCCCTCTCTGTATACATATATATACACATATATACACACATATATACATATATATACATATATATACATATATATACACGTGTGTGTGTGTGTGTGTGTGTGTGTGTGTGTGTGTGTGTGTGTGTGTTGCTGTCCAGAGGCAGGAGCAAGGTCGCCCCATCCCTTATGAACTTCACAGAGTTTCCTTAAACATTAGCAGTCCTATTCCCCTATCGGTGCTATGCTGCTAGTTGTCTTGGAACTTGAAATCTCAACTTGAAATCTGTATCTGGTGGTATCTGTATGTGATCTGGGTTGGTGGAGAACTGTCCATATATGAGTATTCCCCCTATGGTGAGTATCTGGGTCCCTGAGTTCTACAAAATGGCTTGTGTGTAAAACACATTTTTTTCTTTGTGTGCACGTGTATACACATCCAGTATGTGCACATGCATGTCAGGCACTGCCTGCTTTGTTTTATTTTATTATTTTATGTGTAGGAATATTTTGTCAGCATTCATGTATTGCACCATGTCTGTGCCTGGTGGCCACAGAGGTCAGAAAAGGCCATCAGATCCCCTGGAACTGGAATTACAGATAGTCATGAGCTACCATTTGGTTTCTGCAAATTGAAACTGAATTCTCTGTGAGAGCAGCCTGTGCTCTTAAACTGTGAGCCATTGCTCCAGCACCACATTAGTTTTTTGACACAGACCTTGCCAGAAGCACAATGCTCACTGGTTAGCCCAGGAGCTCCAGGGATCTGACTGCCTCCAGGCAGTGTAGCTTACGGAGTTATAAGCACGCACCACCATCCCTGACTTTTTACTGGAGTGCTTGGGATTGAACCTGGGTCCTTGTGATTGCAAGGCAAGGACTTTACCCACTGAGTCATGTCCCCAGACTTTAAATTGTGGTTTGATGTTGTAACTAGATCTGCACAGATGTCTGTCATACTTCAGCCATACCTACCATCACCAACGTGAACATCGTCATGGACAACCCCATAAATAAACGGGTGTCCTTTGTTTAAAGTAACAAATGTAATCCCAGAACCTGAGAGACTGAATAGAGAAGACTGTCATGCGTTCAGAGTGCCCCAGTTACATTACAAGTTTTAAGCTGGGATGTGCAACAGAGTGAGACCTTGACTCAAAACACTGAATGAATGAATCAGTTCGTAGAGTCTCAAGGACCTAGAATGCTTCAGGCACAATTCACCACACACACAGACAACTGTAGGCCCCTTCTGATTTTCATGTCCACACACACATTTTAGTATTGTGAAAAACTAGCTCTAGGGGTCCAACATCTGGCTGGGGAGACAGGTCCGTCAGTGAGAGTCCAGTCAGTGAGCTGCTTACTGTACAGGTTTGCGGATCTGGTTTTACCCTCAGAACAGGTCAGAAGCCATAAGAATACGGCACTGGGGGCGGGAGTAGACACAGTCAGTTCCTGAGGGTCACTGTCCCGCCAGCCTAGCACAGTCAGTGAGCACAGGTTCAGTGAGAGTAATCTATCCCAGTTCTTGAGAATGACACTGAGATTGTCCTCTGACCGCATACACGCATGTGTCCACACAGGTTGCTAGGCATCCAAACTGGGTCTTCAGGCAGCAAGCACCTAACTGAGGAGCCATCTGCCAATCTAAGCAGGGATTTCTTTCTTTTTTTCATTTTTTCATTTTTTTTGACTAGGAGGAGCTCTGACACACCCAGCAATTTCTTAATGAACAAATGACCTGGGCAATGCCTATGAAGATAGGGTGAGGAAGAGGCAGGAATCCTGAAAATCCAGAGATGAGGAGAGATCGTCTACCTGTATCTCTCCACAGCGCAGGATGGTGACAAGGTCCTAGAAGACGAGGAGTGTGTGCCTCATTCGCAGCCATGGCAAGTGGCCCTCTCGTGGCCGCTTCAATTGTGGTGCATTCCTCATCTCCCCACACTGGGTGTTGACTGCTGCCCACTGCCAAACCTGGTATAAAGGAAGGGTATGGGGGCCAGGGTGTGTGAAGACAACTGGAAACTTCTAGGTTTGGGATGCATAGACTGTGGCTTTGGTGGGGAAGTAACCCAAGTTCTTGGTTTCTGAAGGATGGGTAGGCTGGAGGTGAAGGCCCTGGATGGGAGGGAAGTGAATTCTGCCCCTGTAAGTTCCTAAAGGAGGAGAAGGCTACGAATGCCCCATCTTTTGGACCACTGACTGAAAAGCGTTCTAGGCAGTAAGCACTTTCTATTCTGAAGGAAGGAAAGGGGCCAACCCTGGAGCCTAAGTTCCACTTTTGTACCACATGTGGGACTCCTGGTTTTCTTTCTTTCATTGTTTTGATTTTGTTTGTTTATTGGTTTGTTTTTTGAGGCAGAGTTTCACTGTGTTACCTCATTTGCTCTAAAACGCACATTGTAGACCAGGCTGGTCCACAATTTAGAGAAATCGACCTGCCTCTGCCTCCCAAGTGTTCGGGTTAAAAGCATGAACCATCACACGTAGAAACTCCTGGGCTCTGAAGGGGTAATGGTTGGAGCCACAGGCTTCAAGGACTTGAGAAAACAAAAAAAGTCTCAGAAAATCCAAGGATATACACTCTGACCACTTTGTCTACTCTTATTCAGTCACCCAGCTTCATAAGAGTGTGCCTGGGCGAGCACAACCTTCGAAAGTTCAATGGCCAAGAACAATTGCACTCTGTCTCTCGAATCATCCCACATCCAGGCTACCAGGCTCACCCCCACCAGCTTGGCATCATGATGTTGGGACTTTTCCAGCCTGCTAGACTAACACCCCAGGTGCGTCCTGTGACTCTGCCCACACGTTGCCCCCTCATGGATGAGGACTGTGTGCTGTCAGGTGATAGGGCCTGTTATCAGGCAACAACCCTGGAGCCACGGAGAGTCACAAGTCACAAGGTGACTAGAAGGATGGGACTAGGTGTAGGAATTCCAGCAATGCTGTCCTCTGTGTTTCTTGAATGGATAGGACAAGGAACAAAGGGATTGAATGTTTTCCTCAGTGAGACTCCCTGATACGTTGCATTGTGCCACCATCATCACCTGTGATGCATCTTGCAACAAGGACTACCCAGGTTGCCTGCTGTCCACCATTGTGTGTGACTGTGTTGAGGTCGGTGGTACAGAGTACTGGGTAAAAGGAGAGAATGGGATGTATCCTAGCTTGATTCGCTATTGCTGTGATAAAATAATCTGACCAAAAGCATCTTGGGAGGAAGGAAATCATTTAGCTTACACCTTATTCTTTGCCATTGAGGGAAGTCAGGGCAGGAAATCAAGGGTGAACCATAGCAGAAACCATCCCTGGCTTGCTCACTGACTCCTGTTCAGCTAGTCACCCCCTCTGTCTCTCTCTGTGTCTCTCTCTGTGTCTGTGTCTGTGTCTGTCTCAGTCTCTCTGTCTCTCTCTGTCTCTGTCTCTGTCTCTCTCTCCCCCCTCTCTCCCCCCCCTCTCCCCCTCTCTCTCTAATGTTAATGAGTGCTTCACTTGCATGTCTGTCTGTCTGTGCATCAGAGGTATGTAGTGCACATGAAGGTCAGAAGATAACCTTGAGATTGAAATTACAGATGGTCTGAACCACCTTGTGGGTGCTGGGAACCAAACCTGCTTCCTAGACAAGAACACCCAGTTCTCTTAATCAGTGAGACATCTCTCAATTTCTCACACAGCCGAGGCCAATTTGCCTAGGGATGGTGCCCACAGAGGGCTGAATCCTCCGACATTTGACAAGCAATCAAGACAACTTCCCACAGACACACTTTGGGCAACCTCGCAATTGAGACGTCTCAGACGATCCTAGGCTGTGTCAAGTTGGAAGCTGAATTCAGACAGAATAGGACAAGTAGGGTTACTTGAATTTTCTTTGCTTTGGGACAGAGACAATGCTGTGTTTAGCCATGGATGAAGTTCCAGGATCAGTTAGAATCATGGTGAGGTTGAAAGTGGGATAGAGATGTGGGCATGGAATAGATTATATGGTCTGGAAAGGCTGGAGGTACGGAGTTTATTTTGACTCAGGATGGGGAGATATTGTGGTTGGCATTGGATGTCATAGGTTTGTGGAAGGGGTAAAAAATAAGCAATGATCAGAGTTGGGATGTATTTAAAGAGCACAGCTTTAGTTTGGCTTTGGATGGAGACGATATTTAGATTTTGGAGGGCATCTGATTTGAACTAAGTGGGGCTGCGTATTGAACATGTGGGACTGAGTTCTCTTGGGTTGTGTTGAATCAGTGGAGACTTGGACTGATTTGAGTTAAGGTTTGAGTTTCCTAGACTGGGGTTGGCTGGGGATTTCATTGATGAAAAGTAGTGGTTGGTTAGAGCAAGGGGGACAGTGGGTTGCGTGTGACTCGATTGTTGGTAGAGTTGCCTGACCTCCATCTCCAGCACCACAGACAACAGGCAGGGCCGTGTACACCTGTCACCACAGCACTCAGGGGATTGAGACAGGAGGAGCAGGTGTGCATCCTCTCACTACATGGAATGAAATATTGAGGAAAACCTCTCCCCATGTACACAGAGTAAATTTGGAGGACACTTGATCTGCAACGGTGCCTGCAGGGCATTGTATCCTGGGGTGATGTCCCCTGTCATACTACCACCAAGCCTGGAGTCTACACAAAAGTCTGCAGCTACATGGAGTGGATATGGAAAAATATGAGAAGGAACTGACTCATTGGCCCACTATCTACGTCCCTCAAGGACCACCTGGGACACTGACTAAGAATCTCCCTCATTCCTACTGAGAAAGCTGAGTCCCTCTGCATATCAACATACACTGTTATCCAGGGCTTCTCTCCTGCTGGTATCACCTGCTTAGCATGAAGAAAACAGTGTTGGTAGGGTGGTAGGGTGGATCCCAGCACTCAAGAATCAGAGGCAAGTAGATCTCTGACTTTGAGGCCAACCTGGAGTACAAATTGGGTTCCAGGATAGCCAGGGATACACAGAGAAACCCTTAGTTAAAAAAGAAAAAAATAGGGTTGATCCATAGTGCTCATTCAATTTTCTCTGTAAGAGTGTGACTTTCTTTCTTTAGGGTATTGTGGTAAATAATATTTGGGGGTTTCTATATCACCTTAGACCATTTAGTTCCCAAATAAAAGTCTCAAAACATTGATATTTACAATACGCCTGAAAGCACTACGCTGGGCAGACATCAGCCCTCTATGCTCTTTTGTCTACTTCCCTGTCAATGACCCCAAAGTGTGACGCTCCATGTTCCACCTTGACCGCTCCTAGTGCAAGGGGCTGGCCCTCGTGGACATGCGATCATGAACCACCTACCCAATGACTACATCTTCCTTCTCCCATGTCCTTTTCTCCTTGTGGTCCCTGCCTGAGATTTCAAGCCCAGAACTTTCCAGGCCTGCCTATCTCTATTCTGCCTATAGGCTGTAGGCATCTTTATTAACCAATCAAGGATAACTTGGGAACAAGGTTTGTACAACAAAGCTGGTACATGAGGATCTACTGGTCTTGAATCAACCAGGTCTTGGGGTACAGAATTTTGCAATGAATATAAGCAGCACTAAGCCAAAACCCTACAGGGCATAATGGGAAATGTGTGGAGGACTAGGATACAAAGTCTCCTGTTGCATGTTACCCAAAGACCCCTTCCTTGGGAGATGGTACACGGCTTCAGGTATGGCTTTGCTCATTTGAATTAGATGTGGAATCAGGGATCAGGGGTGTGACCTCACTCATCCTTGGTTTTCCCATCTGTGACCTAAGTGACCACAACACATGTCTCCTAGGGTGTCTGTGAGGATTAAATGAGCTGTGCATCTTAGCCAATCAGAACTGTGTCTGGCTCTTTGTCCACACTCATGAGCTGTGCACCCCAGTAAGAGGACCTAAATCTAGATTTCCAAGATCCACCATTAGTTCTAGGACTCCCGGTGGCCAAGCCAGTAAGGGAAATGTTCTCTTTGCCTTGTCTGCGTTGGTGACACACAATACAGGCTTGGACATGGTGAGCTGCCTTGCTGATTGCATCCTGGTCTCAGGGTTGGAAACTGTGGCTTTATCATCAAAGATACAGGAATCAAGTTTCTGATTCTCTTCTGAGACCCCAACCTGTGATTCTTAGGGTCACTGAATGCTGAAACCTTTGATATTGATCATTGAAATCAACAGATTTTAGATAATTTTTTTATTGCAGGTCTTTATTGTGTGGGTGAAGAGTGTCTGTCACAGGACATGTTTCAAGAGTTGGCTTCCTTCTACCACTCAGGATTGAATTTAAAGGACGTCAGGCTTGGTTGCAGACACATTACCCACTGAGCCATCTGGCCAACCTCAAAATATTTACTTACATATTTATTCCCTTCTGTCAGTCAAGGATGACCTTGAATTTCTGATCCTCCTGCCTCCACATCACACATGTTAGTTCTACAAGCATGCACCACCTCACCTGATTATACACAGCACTGTGGCTCAAACCCAAGGCTTCCTGCATTCTAGGCAATGAATCCACCACTTGGCCTGCATCCCAATCCCACCCATCCCCACACATACTTCCTTAAGAAGACAAGGTCTCATGTAGCCTGACCTAGAACTTGTTCTGTAGCTGAGCTGACCTTGAACTTCTGGTCCTCCTGCCTCCACTTCCCAAGTGCTGAGGTAACAGGTGTGACCACCATGCAGGCCCTGTGGGCAAAATCTTGCCCAGGGAAGTCAATTAGTCCAGATCTTTGGGCTTTTGAAGGATGGGACCTTGAGTCCCCTTACATAGGAAACAAGAGAAAGTCATTTCCAGTCCAACACTGTTCAGGGCGTGTGGCACTCCACAGGAATAACCTGAATTCTCATATACTAGAACCAAAGAGTGATCAGGACATGATAATGTGCACCGTAACTTCTATTTATCTTACTTTGTTTTATTGGTTTGTTTTGAGACAGCTTTATATATAACCCAGGCTGTCCTGGAATTCACTATGTAGACCAGGTTGGTCTACATCACAGATTATTAGCCCCTAAAATCACAGAGATCTGCCTGCCTCTGGCTTCAAACTTCCTGGATTAAAGGTGTACACCATTACCCAGCTCCCAAACGTCTAATAGGAAAAATAAAATCAGTGTTCCATAGTCCAAGGAAGGCAAGATTTTTGGCATTCTCAAAAAAACAAAACTTTTATCTGTGGGGAGCTTGCAGACTTCTTGGCTGTCAATGGTGCAAAGAATTTGTTCTAATGGCTAATTTCTGAGGATCATCTTGGTCTTGAGGTACAGCATCTTCCTTAGAGCTGTGTTTTGGGGGTCACTTGTTCCTCCACGCACCTATCATACCCTTTCAATATCACTCCTGACCTTGCCCTCTGACCTTGGTCCACAGAACATGAACAGGTCCAGGAGCAGTAGTCACTGCCCCACCCAATCTCACCCCTGGGAAGGTATCCAGGGAAACCTAGGATTTCCTGGACAGCAGGTGCAATAGGGCCCTCCCCTCCCCCAGCCATGAGGGTGAGAGCAGGGAATCCACCTGAGTCAGCAAGGTTATGGCCTTGGCCAGCATCTTCGTGCCAAAAGGGCAGGGGCAGGGCGGGGCTGGGGGGAGAATGAGGAGTTTTTAAAGGCTCCCCAAGGACACTATACAGGTCCAAGATCACCACCTGCTTCTCCTGGACACCTGATACCATGTGGCTCCAGATCCTGTCCCTAGTCCTGTCCGTGGGACGAATTGGTGAGACGGGGGGAAGCAGGCATGGTCAGAGCCCTGACTCTCATGCTGCTTTTGGCCCTGGACATCCCTTTCCCCTCTCCCCTGGCCCCACCAACATTCTAAAGCACCACCTGCTCCTCCCTCTCTTCTCTGCACCCTGCCAAGTCCCTCACAGTCCTCTCTCCCATGCCAGGCACCTGTTCCCTCCCATTTTCCAGAGCTTTCTCCTTCCTTAGCCACCTCATCATCTCTGGGCTTCTCCAGTCTCTCCAAGGAATTTTTCCAAACCCCGATGAACCTGAGGACCTCACTTGTCTCTCTATTTTGCCGTTTTACCTAGAGCCTAAGATTCCAACCCCTGTGTCAGAAGCTTCCCCAAATCCCACACTAGAGCCCTTGGCTGTCCAGCAGCTGTCAGCCTTCAGCTGTGCTCTCTACATCCTGAAAACTAGTCCGCCATCCTCTCAAGGTGCTCAGTTTCTATTGACAGTTTCACTTCGCAAATTGGCTTCTGACATCCGATGAGTCCCCTAACCCTTTCTGGTGTTGGGGATCAGCACATGTCCCTTCTCAATGGCTTCTTGGTTAAGTCTGGTTTTGGGTGGAGGAGGCAGCTCTTACAGGCCAGACAGACATCAAGGATCAATTGGATAGGGCCTCACTGAATGGGGATTTTCCATTTAGACTAACTTGGCTGTCTGGAAGGTCTTAGGGGACTCCTACTGCTTCCACCTCTGGTGTTACAGGGGCACACTGCCACACCTGACCTCTTACCTGGGTTCTGGGGAGTTCAGCTCGCGTCCTAATGCTTGCACAGCCAATACTGTAGCAACCAATCCATCTGCCTAGCTCTTGGGAATAAGAGCTGAGCTAGTGTCTCATGGTGTAACTCAGGCTTTTCTCTGGTCTGTGGCAACTCTCCTGCCTCAGCCTTCTGTGTGCTGGGATTACAGAGAAATAATTGCCAAGCTTCCCTGTTTCCTAACGGAGTGCTTTGGCCCACTCTTCTCTCCCGAGCTGCCCACTCCCAGCCTCAGGCCCCTTGTTGTTTCTAGCCTCCAGCAGCTCCTGTCCTATCTCGCTGGAACCCCACTGGAACCCTGCACAGCTCTAGTTCCCATGCTGAGCAGGACATCCCATGACCCCAAAACCTATCCTTAGCACACCACACCAACTGGGTCCTCCTCTCTCCCTCACAGTGGTATGACTTTTTAAACTCCTTTTCACCCCTGTGTTGTCAGAGGCTGCCTCCAAGAGAACCCTGAACCTCACCCATACCCTGGCCATTTGCCCCCGCCTACTCCGTGGGAAGAAGGACTGTTCCCTCACATCCCCCAGAGTCTCCTTCTCCCACTGCTTGTCCAGGCTCAAACTCTGTTCTTAGGGAGCCCCACCCTCATAGGTATCATCTCCACCACAGACCCTAACAGGAGTCCACGCCTAAGCCTTAACCCTGTGCCTTTGATCTGGAAACCGCTCATTCTCTCCTATCCCAGCTGGGCACTCCAGGAAACCCAAAATCATCCCCAAGTTCCCATTTCTGGATTCATTTATTCGCTCAAATCTAGTTATTAGGTGCCTCACCCTTTCCAGAATTCTCAAAACCCAACCAAGGCCCTGATGTCTTCTCAAGCCCTAGAGATTTTAAAGGCCAAAGTGTCTTGGCCTCTGATTTCACTCTCATTGGACTGAGAATGGACTGGAATCCTCTCTCTCTCTCTCTCTCTCTCTCTCTCTCTCTCTCTCTCTCTCTCTCTCTCTCTAGCTTGCTGGCTTGCTCTCTCTGCCTGCCATCCTGTAACCTGATTTCGGCTTCAGGAGTTATCTCCGTCCACACAGCATTGTTCTCCCTACAGAGGATCAGCCATACTTGAGTCCCTTCCCCACACCCTCTGGCCATGTCCCAGCCCTGCCTAACTGTGTCCCCAACCCTACAACCATACCCCCTACCTGCCAACCATAAACCAACCCCCTGCACCTATTACAGATGCTGCACCTCCTGGCCAGTCTCGGATTGTTGGAGGATATAAGTGTGAGAAGAATTCCCAACCCTGGCAAGTGGCTGTCATCAATGAATACCTCTGCGGGGGTGTCCTGATAGACCCCAGCTGGGTGATCACGGCTGCCCACTGCTATAGCAAGTGAGTAAGGGAGGGGACAGGAATGACTCCAGGACGGGCTGTGGTACTGAATGGCAGGAGGGTGGGATGGGCTCAAAGTCTAAAGAGGTCCAGCAGGCCTGGACCCATGGTCTGTCCATGACCTCCTGGGTCTCTTTGCTCCTCTCTCCAGGCTTGTGTTCATGTTCTGGTTCTTTCTTTTCTGTCTTATTGTTCATGTGTCTCCTGCCTGTATTCACATCTGAGTGTCTCTGTGGCCATCTGTCACTCTGTGACTCCTCCCTGGGTCTCGGCTCATCTCAGTCTGGGTCTGGGTCTCATGTGTCCTCTTTTATTACTACTGACAATACTGGAGAACAGATCTAAAGGTCCCTGAGGATACAAAGTCATGTTCCTGAATGTAAGGTGTCCCTGAATGTAGGATGTGAGAGAATTCCTCACTCTCCTCAGACCAGCTTGGCCTTTAGGACCTTCTGTCCACTCACAGGACACAGGGAAGAGCTGGTCAGAGCTGGAGCTGGGTGAGGTAACTGAGTACAGAGGGAGAGCAGGATGCTGGTGTGGGGGAGGGGAGTTAGGGAGGGGAGCTCAGACTTGGGCTGTGGGCCAGGCCTTACCTATGTGTTTGTATGTGTGTGTGTGACTGTCCGTGTGTGTGTATGAGACTTTCTGTGTGCATGTTTGTGTGAGTGTGTGTGTGTGTGTGTGACTGTCCGTGTGTGTGTATGAGACTTTCTGTGTGCATGTTTGTGTGAGTGTGTGTGTGTGTGTGTGTGTGTGTGTTTCTGTCTGACTCTCTTCTTTCCTTCCTCACTCCTCCCCCTTTCCCTGTACTCTGCCCAATCTCCCTGGTTGCCTCTTCTCATTCACTCCACCTCCTTCCCTGCCTTCAGCAATTACCAGGTTTTGCTGGGCCGAAACAACCTATTTAAAGATGAACCCTTTGCTCAGCGCCGGCTTGTCAGGCAAAGCTTCCGACACCCTGACTATATCCCACTCATCGTGACGAATGACACTGAACAACCTGTGCATGACCACAGCAATGACCTGATGCTGCTCCACCTCAGCGAGCCTGCTGACATCACAGGTGGTGTGAAGGTTATCGATCTGCCCACTAAGGAGCCCAAGGTGGGGAGCACCTGCCTTGCCTCAGGCTGGGGCAGCACCAACCCCTCTGAGAGTAAGTCTGAGCCAGGAAACACAGCTGGGTGTGAGAGAAAGGCAGACACGATGTGGCTGGGGTCTTCTCACCACCCTCTTGTCTCCTGATCTACAGTGGTAGTAAGTCATGATCTCCAGTGTGTGAACATCCACCTACTGTCTAATGAGAAGTGCATCGAAACCTACAAAGACAATGTGACAGATGTCATGCTGTGTGCAGGAGAGATGGAAGGAGGAAAAGACACTTGTGCGGTGAGACAGCCCCTCCCTGCAGTGAGGTGAAGGGCTGAGAGAGGGAACTGAGGTTGTCCATTCCCACTTCCACACCCTGTCTAAGCAGATGCTTCGCTTCCTGGAAGTGATGTGAGCTGGGAGGGGAGGATCCTGCAGCTGGTACTATTCCTCCTTTTGACTTGGTTTCAGGGACTGGCCTGTCCACCCCTCACTCCTTATAAGAGATGTCCTCCCAAGAGCAGGGTTCCGTCCCCTACGGGCCAGAGCTGCCTCTTAGACGCCCCCTGCCTTCCTCCTTCTGAAATCAGTTCCAAGATGTCAAGTAGAACCCAACTCCCAACTCCTACCTTACTCCTGTCCCTCTCCTTCTTTCAGGGTGACTCAGGAGGCCCCCTCATCTGTGATGGTGTGCTCCAAGGCATCACATCGGGGGGCGCTACCCCATGTGCTAAACCCAAAACACCGGCAATCTATGCCAAACTTATTAAGTTCACCTCCTGGATAAAAAAAGTTATGAAGGAAAACCCCTGAGTGTCACACTGTGCCCTGGTCTCAATAAAACCCACCATGCAGCACACATGTTCAAGTTCTGATTCTCTCTCACCTTCTGGAGTCTGGAGCTGGGAGTCCACCCGGCTAAGGTCAGGACTCCCAAAGCAGGTCGACAAGGGATAGGGGTCCATGTATGGTTGGCTTAAAGTATGGCCTTGAGACAAAGGCAGACAAAAGGCTCAGACCAAGTCAGTGATGGCACAGGGGTCTCCTCTGGCAAAGAACACGTTCAGATCTCAACGCTTAGTAAAGTTAGACACAACTGAAAGGTGGAATCCATCTAGGTCCGACCCTACACTGGAGGCAGAAGAGATGACAAGCAGTCAGACACTGAATACTTAGCCTGCTGGTCTGGTTTTATTGAGTCGTGGAAGCCAGGAGAGTGGCGGGGATGTTATATTAATTAAGCATTTTCTTCATGGGGAGGGTCCACAGAAGGGTAGGGTCTGTCCCCAAAGCTAGACTACAGAGTATCCCCCTGGAACCCATGGAGGGTATGTCTCTAGTAGTAACAAAGGATGAAGAGTGTCTTGGGGACCTTCCCTGCGGGGCAGAGCATCACCCAGGCTTGGGAAAAGGGCCACATTGCTTCCACTGCCTTGGAACACAAACCAATGTGTGCCCAGAGGGATATAACTGCAGCTGAGAGTATTGGAGGACTTTCAGAGGAGAGTCCCTGCCAAGACTCAGGCAGTAAGGAGTAGGCCCTAGAGTGGGGAGTGAGGGTTGCCACCTGTGTCCCCAGGGTGCTACCTGCTCTCAGGGGAAGTATGGGACCTCAAGGGAGGTCTGACCATAACTGAGCCACAGGGACCGAGGTAGAGGCATCAGGCTGCGGGGACTCATCAGTGTCCTGAGAAGTTGTGGTGTCCGTCTGTTGGGGAGGCCCCTGATAGGTCACAAAGCTGCTTGCAGTAGACAGCTTCTGGGCGGGCTCCAAGCTTCTGTCCGATACGGACGGCTTCTCCAAGTGTAATGTGTGGTGTTGCAAGGCCCAACAGAAGTAGCTGAGCCTCTGCTCCATGAAATGCGTTCTGTAGCCCAGTGGGAACTCACAGCTGCCCAGTGCATCAGCAGGTAGGATGGGCTCAGGTGTGGCTGTGGCCGGAGCACTTGCCTGACAAGCTAGGGTCCCTGGGATCCACCTCCCAAACACATTAGTAGGAGGACAATTGGGGTGAGGGGAGCTCCTCTTCTTCAAGGAAGACTATGCCACCCTCTTTCTTGGGTACCTCATGGGAGGTAGATGTCTGGGGAATGAAGGTTAGTACTGGGTCAGAAGGGCAGAGTGGTGGGTGGGCCATGAGCACCTCAGTGTCACCTTATTTCTCCGTTTTCCTGGCCCGCAGTCTTGTGTGATCCTACTCTTTGTGTGACTATGAGAAACTGTGTTTTTGTCTCTCCTCTTTCCCTGAATCCATGCCTCTGCATCTGTCCTATCTCTGTCCTCCTCTGGGTGCCTCTATGACCATCTGTCACCATTGTTCCCCACTTCCAGATCTCTACTCAACTCTCTCTGGGTCTGGGTTCCACTCTCCATCCCCATCACTACTGACCACAGTGAAGAACAGGATTCACTGCACCCTAAGAGGCAGGCATTGGGGGACCATATGCCAACGTGAGGGAAGTCCTCACATTCTCCAGACCAACCTGGCACTGTAGGATCCTGTCCAGGCTGGGGGACACCAAGGGAGAGGTTGGACAGAGCTGTGTCAATACAGCTGGATGAGCACAGAGACAGGGCAGGGTACTGGGAGGAAGTGGGTTCAAAGCTTGGGCTGTGACCATATCACAGGTACCAGGCAAGCTCAGGCTAGCCCAGTGTACCCAAGTGGCTCTCAGGCCTGCCCCTTCCCTGTTCCATTTCCCCTTCTCTCTTTACTTCCTGCCTCATTGCCCACTTCCTCTGTTTGTCTCTGCCTCTTTTCCGTCCCCAGTCCCTTCTTCTCTCTCATGTACTTACTGCTCCCATGTGTCTCCACCTGCTTTCCCATGGTGCTTCACACTGCCCTTCCCCCTGCTACCTTTCTAGTTCTCTTGATTTAATCTTGTGTGTGTGGTGCATGTGTGATACTGTTGATGAAGTGTGTGTGAGCGTGTGTGTGTGTGTATGGAGGCCAGGAGCAGACATCATCTGTCTTCCTCTCTTGCTCTCCAGCTTGTGTTTTCTAAGTTGATTTATCCCCTTTATTTGTTTTGTATGTGTGAGTGTGTGAGTCTGTGTATGTGCAAGTATGTATGACACTGCATGAGCGTGGAGATCACGAGACAGCCTGCAGGAGTCAGTTCCCTCAATCCACCATGTAGGTCTTGGGATTGAAATCCAGTCACGATGCTTGGCTGCAAGAGCCCCTACCTACTGAGCCGCTTCACTGCCTGCATCATTTTTCTTTAATCACCTTAATAAAAAATCCTGTATATGAGTGTATTGCTTCTCTGTGTTTCTATGCACTTTGAACTAGAGTTACAGACACTTGTGAGCCAGCATGTTTGTGCTGGGAATGTGTTGTTGTAAAAATATAAAAATAAAAATGTATTGTTGGTCTTTTACCCCGCTGGGTCTAACCTCGGTGTCCAAGATATCTGCTAGATATCTTGGTGGAAACACATCCCAGCCGCACACTTTTTTACCCTCAAACCCTCACATAAAAGAACACACAACACAATAGTCTCAGATCCAATTGGTAAGATATAATTGTCCACTTAAACATACAATGTCCGGTACTATCTATCCCTTGAGAACATTAATAACAACCTGTAAATACACAGAGCAGAATCTTAACATCACCTGCCATCTTGTCCTGTCACGGCTTCTCTCCCTCTCTCCCTCCTGTCTTTTCCTCTCTCCCTTAGTCTCCTCTTCTTCTTTCAAACTTCTCTCCCACCCATCCTTCCTTCTCCTCCAATGACAGACCTCCTTCTATCCTGTACCTGCCCCTCACCAGTACTTTACAAATTCAATGGAGAGGGGGTTCTGGTGAAGTCACCTGAGTTCTGAGTCCTTGACTAGGCAACTGTCTTGGGGCAGTGGAATTAGCATCAAAATACAGATAACTTCAGGGCAAACCACAACAGGAATGACCCAGGTCCTCTGAAAAAGCAGTTAGTGCTCTTATCCACTGAGCCACCATCTGTCTAGCCATCTTCTGCCCCTATGTTTTTTGAGACAGGAGCTCAAATATTCAGCATAGTTGGGTCCCGGGCAACACTAGAGATCACCATGTCCCTGCGTGCTCAGCTCGGAATTGCAGGCACATGCCACTCAACCTGATTGACATCACAGTTCCTAAGGTCAAAGTCAGGTGCTCACACTAGTGCAGTAAGCTTGTTACCTGCTGAGCCATCTCACACCCTGGTGCCCCTGCCTTTCCCATTCTGTGTCTGTGTCTCCCTCCCTCTCCTGCCAGTACTTTCCTGCTCTCTCTGCTGCCCACATTCTCTTTCCCATCCATTTCTCCTCTCATTCTCCCTTTTGTCCAGATCCCCTGCGTGCTCCTTCTCCCTCATCTCTGCTTCTCCCTCACATAACAAGGTGAGGCTGGGTCAGCACAGCCTGGACACTGATGGAGACACTGGCCAGTACGTCACTGTCCGACATTCCATCCCACACCCACTCTACAACAGGAGCCTCCGAATGCCCACGTTTCTCAGCCCGGATGCTGACAACAGCCAGGACCTGATGCTGCTTCAGCTGAGGGAGCCAGCCAACACCACAGAGGCTGTGAGGGTGACGAGCCAGCCCACTGAGGAGCCTAAGCAGGGGAGCCGCTGCCTGGCATCCGGCTGGGGCAGCACCAGGCCAGATAAGTGTATGCCTGGGTCAGACCCTGTATCCTGGAGCAGGAAGTTCGGTTCTGGAGGAACAGGCCGGGCAACTGAGCTTCTGTGTTCCTGTCATGGTTGGGATCTCTCGGCCCACAGCTCTAAGTGCAAAGATGCTGCAGTGTGTGGACCTCACCCTCATGTCCAGTGATGTCTGTACTTACACCTATTCACAGAGGGTGACAGAATCCATGCTGTGTGCTGGACACCAGGAAGGCAGCAGAGATACCTGCATGGTGAGCAGCCCCAACCCCAGGTCGCCGGTGGCTGCAGAAGACCAAAGGTCTGCGTTAGATAGAAGTCCTGAGTTTTTCATAACTGATCCGTGGGAGCTGATCAAAGAAAGTCTCCTCAAGAGGTGAAAGGGAAAGTAAGAACAGGAAGAGAAGGAAAGAGGGGACAAATGGAAGAGAGAGAAGGGGCGGGGAAGAGAGGAGAAGAGGAGAAGGCAGAGGAGGATGGGGAAAAGGGGTAGAGACCAGGAAGATGGAGGTGGGACAAAGAAATATAAAGAAAACTGGGAGGTGGGGTGAAAAGTAGAAAAGGGGGAAGGGGAGGCAGAGGACGCTCTGGGGAGGAGGCACAGGAGGCTCACAGAGTGAAGCCAGGGGAGGAGGAAAAACAACACTCCCAGCCTAAGGCTCAAGGTCTTCTGTGTTGACCAAGGTTCCCAAGAGGTCTGCTGCAACCAGCTTGGGGCAGGCAGGAGGACATGCAGATGAGGTCACCGCTAGGGGGCAGGGCAAGCACACTCCCAAAACCCACACCCTGGACTGTAGTTGGCAAGATGTGAGAGCTCCTAGGTTGTCCCTTTGTGAGTCTTAGAGGCGGTATGTGCCTGTGGAGCTCATAGAAATGTGTCTTACTGGACACCAGGGTGTTCCAAAGAGGTATCTGGGACCTGGGAATGTGAACTGTGGACTCCCTCCCCTTGGCCTTCTGCATAGCTTTTGCCCCTATTGGAGCTTCATTTCCTCTCTATTAAGGAAGCCCAGGCACCATCTCCCAAGAGGACACAGGGATCTGAGGACAGGCAGCAGGGAATAGCAGCCTGAGTCCCACAGAAAAATGACCCAGATGAAGCTCATCTCAGCATGAGACAAAGAGACATGTGGACATGGGAGACTTCTAGAACAACTTAGCCATGGGGGCCCAGAGTATCTGTAGGTCTAGGATGCAGACCTGAAATGGGGGTTTTGTTTGATCTGAAGATCCAGAGTGATTCTAGACAACTCTAACACTGGGTTCCCAGGTTTCTGAGGACACAGGTAGAAAAATATCCTAAAGTTGGAAAGCCTGGATTTTAAGATTTGTGTACTGTATGTCCAGGGTGACTAAGCCAGCCCTTTAGGTTTGTCCCATAAAGTCAACAGCTTCCCAGACCTAGGGAGGGACAGAGCTTGTAACTGATGTCCTGATTGGCTGTGTGACCTCAGCTCAGTACCACCTGCACAAGGGACCTTCTCATTATTGAGGTTCTAGGCAATTGTTCAAGGCCCTCTGGGCGTTCTGAGACACCAGGAGCCAGCCACAAATACCAGAAGCCTTGGATCATCTGTATGATGTCTCCTGGCCCAAACACAGAATCTAGAGGCCAAGCTCCAGATCCCAGAACTACCTCATAATCCAAAGAACAAGAGCTTGAAACCTAGATGTTCAGTGCGTGCTCCACAGCCTACACTGCAGTGATCCACAGTCAGAAGCCAAGCTGACCTGAGATAGTTTTTCACCATGCTTCAGCCTGGACAGCCCAGGCTGTTCTCAAACCTTCCATCCCTTTCCATCCCTACTTCCTAAGTGCTGGGGTTACAGGGAAAAGGCTTGTGATACCCGGCCTGGCTCATGCAAACTCTGTTCTTTGGGCGGCGGCGGGGGAGGGGTTGTTTTATTTTGTTTTGTTTTGCTGTTGTTATCATAAACAAGTCTCAGGTATCCCAGGCTAGCTTCAAGCTCACTTAAGTAGGCAAACATGTCCTGAACTCCTGATCCTCCCGCCTCACCCCCTCAAGAGGTAGGATTGCAGGCTTGCCCTATCCTATTTGCTTTACGTGGTGCTGGAGATGGAATCAAGTGTAAGAGTGGGAGGAGGGGGAGGATGGGAAAGAGGGGGAGAAGACAAAGAGGAGGAAAAACATGGAGATGACACCAGCAGAAGGAAAACATGCAGAATAAAAGCCTGGAACCACAGAAGTTATTCTCAGTTGTGAGCCCAGGCTGCAGCTGTCTGTAGGCACTGGACCTCAGACTTCAAAAGTAGACTGTCATAGGGACAAGGCTCAGTGAACAAAGTGCCTGTCATGCAAGCCTGAGGACCTGAGCTCAGTGTCATCCAGCACTGGGAAGATGGGACAGGTGGGTCTCTGGAGGTGACTCCCCAGATAGCCTGGGTCTATCAGGAAGCTCCAAGCCCCGCTAGAGAGAGACTCTGCTCAAAAGACAAGGTGGCGAGCTGGAGAGAAAGCTCAGCAGTTCAGAATCCAAGCTGCTCTTCCAGGGAGCCTAAGTCTGGTTCCCAGCACCCATGCCAGGTAGCAACCAGCACAACCTACTGTAACTCTAGTTCTTAGGATCCAAAGCCTCTAGACTGAGGGGCACCTGCACTGGTTCTACTGGTTCACAAGTTCACATATGTAAGCCTCACATAAAATATAAACATGAAATGAGTAAAACTCCATAAGTCACTCTTGGGAGACACCCACACTTGATATCTGGCCTCAACACCCACCTGGACATGTGTGTGAACATTTAATATGTTTTAATGAATAAAAGTGAAAAAGGTCAACCAGATGGTGGTGGTGTGCACATTTAATCCCAGCACATGTGAGGGAGAAGCAGGCAGATTACTGAGTCCAAGGCCAGCCTGGTCTACAGAGTGAGTTTCAGGGCAGCCAGGCTACACAGACAAACTCTGTCTTGAAAACAAAATGAAAGAATTAAACTGACACTCGAGACTTCAGGTCATGACAACCAGATCCAACATATTCCTAGTCCATATGCTAACATAAATCCACATGCAAGGTGGCATGGTGGAAAATACGTGTTATTCTAGCCTTTGGGAGGCTGAGGCAGAAGGATTTCAAGTCCAGACTCAGATCAGCAAGACCCGTCTCATAACAACAGAAAGAACCAAAGCTCCAAAAGTCTCTCCCAGGTCTGAGAAGCATGACTTTAACAGTCAGTGTTCACAGCTACCAAAACGTTCCAGCTCTGTGCTACACTGTCCTCTGGTTTCTGCTCTTTCTCTCCTGTCCCCTCCCTCTGAGGGATTTTCCCCTGGGTGGAATTTCTCCTTGTAGACACATACAATGTCTTCAGACTAATAAATGCTCATTAGAAGCTCCTAGTCTCACATCCCACCAGTCACCATCGTGTCCAGCCTGTAAACCTGACCCTCCACTGCCTCTCTCTCCACTCTATGCAACCACACCCCGAGACCAAGGCTGGGCTAGGAGCTTATAAATGCAGGCTTTCGGGTGACTGCTCCCCTTCTGGAATCCCAGCTGCCCTGGATATCACTGCAGGAACCAGTGAGGGTGAGAGCTTTGTGAGAAACTTGGGGAAGAGGGTGGGAGAGGAGAGGGGACCCTATAAATGCTTTGGTGTCCAGGAGACAAATACTACCATGGACGACCAGTTGTCAAGGGATTTGCGTCCTCTGTGTTCTTTTCCTGTTGCTTTAAGTTGGATTTGAACCAAGAAAATGTCTTGAAGCTTCTAGAAAAGCCTAGGTGTGGGGGGGAGTAAGGGACAGGGTGAACTGGGAGCTCGTCCCTGAAAACAGTTCGCTTGGAGCCAAGAACATGGTCAGCAGTTACCACAGGTCAAGTCAGTTCAGAACAACCTCTCTTATTTGTCTCACGCTGGTCAGAACTGAGGATAGGAGGGTCTGACCTGACTCCATCCTCCTCAAGAACAAGGAGTGGGGAGCATCCAGGTCTCAGTATCTGCAGTCACTGCTACCATGCAGGGGCAGGACAGACGCCATAGAATCTTGATGACATCGCCTCTGGATTACCATGTCTTGGTCTTCCAAGGCTTGCATAGTCTTTCAGGATGAGTTGAAAGAGTAAATAGCAAGATGAGAAGGACTTGAATTCAACACCCCCCCCAAACTTCCTGACTTCTCTCCATGTGCCAGACTCTAACACTGGGTGGTACCTGCGAATTGAGGGTCACTCTGGTGGCATCTGTTTAGAAGGAGTTCTCAGTCTCATGAGAAGACACCACAGAGAGTCTAGGGAGGGAAGAGGTGACAGAGAAGTTCAAGAGTTGGGACAAGCTGTGCAGTCTGTGTGTGAAACTGCAGGCTGAAGTCCAGCACTGGCTATGCCTAGGGCAAGGTCACAGAGACCCAGCTGAGCAGGTTGGAAGAGGAGGAGGAAGTTCAGCCTTTCTAACTCCTGCTGAGGACATGGGACTTTATTTAGGGGCTATCAGATGTCCATGGGAAGCTTGATGGGAAAAAGGATTGCTCATCTCTGCTGTAGAAAGGCAGATGGGATAGTGAAAGTCATTCAACACCTGAGAGCCTAAGGCATGAAGGTGGGGAGTTCAAGGCTAACCTGGGTAACTTAGTGGGACACTGCCCCAAAATGAATAGTAAAAAGAGAGTTGGTCATATAGCTTGGTGATAGAAGGCATTTGTAGAATCCACCAGTAAGGGGCAAGGAAGGTGTGAGGTTCATTTCACTTATCTAGTTTAGAGCAGAAGAGAGGATAGAAAGAAGGGAATGAGAGAGGTTAGCTCTCTAGGGACTTATGTATGAGGCAGACTACAGAGTACTAGACTAAACGGGACTCATGGGAAGCTGATTAGAGTCCTGATCCAGGGCCTTAGGAATGAGAGAGAGATACAGAGGCTATTGAATAACACTGTGGTCTGCCAGTTCTGGAAGGCACAGAGGCCCCTCCAGAGATAGTGACCAGGAGGGAAAACAGGTGGAGCCTGCGGGAGACAGAAGGCAGATCAGTAAAAGTAAATCCCTGTCAAGCATCATGCTGTACACGTGTCGTCTCAATAGTCCGGAGGCTGAAGCTGGAGGATCATGAGTTTGAGGCCAGCCTGGGACATGTAGAAAAACATTGTGACAAAAGACAAAAGAAAAGTGTGTCTACACAGGGGATACACTTGTGTCTAAGAAGGGTTATGGGGACAGATGGCTCCAGCCTTTCCCCAGTTTTTGTCATGACCCTCAGATCGCTAAATGCTGGAGCTTATTCTACACTGTCACTTCACCTTGCTTTCATCTTGCTGGTGGCTGCAGGTGAGGGGCATCAAAGTCAAGTACTGGTCTGCTGGAAAGGGTGCCTATTTCCACAGAGTATCTGCACCCTTGGACTTTTCAGCTCATACCTTTCCTTCAGACCCCTATTTTCATTTCCTTCTGAGCCACCAGTTAAATATCCCTGAATCCTCAATCCTGAGTCAACAGAAGATATGGGCCATCTGAGCCCTTGAACCTTATTTCTCAGGATGATCTTTATTGCTGTGTAACCTTGAGGAAACTCTTTTACCTCTCTGGGCCTTAAGAGCTTTATAGCTATGACAGTTATTTTGATGTACCAATCACATCATGTAGGTGACACATGGGACAAGCAGTCAGGATTGTTGAGACACCAATAGCTCAGGACATAGGTTTGAATCCCAGGGCTACCAGTTTCCCAACACTGCAAGTCTAGTTTCTCAACCCTAGGAAGGAGCCAAGTATCCTCCCTAAGTATCCAGTGTAGTTCTCTATGAGGTGTGTGAACATGGTGGGACAACTTGGACACTGCAGGCACAGCTATTCCCACACATCGACCATGTGAGGCAGAGGGCTTGGGGCAAGCCCCGTGGACACAGCACTTGCTGTGTAAGCATTTGCTGTGTAAACATGGCTGTCTGAGTTTACATCCCCAATACCCACATGGAAAGCCCAGCTGTATGCCTATAAACTCCAGAGCTGGGAGGTGGAGACAGGGGGATCCCTGGTGCTTGCTGGCCATCCAGTCCAGCCAAACTCTAAGCTCCATATTTAGTGAGAAATCCTGTCAGCCAAAATAAGGTCAGAACTTTTGAGATGACACACATTGTACCTGCCTTCAGGCCTGAATAATTGAGTTTGGGACCCACACTGTGGAATGATAGTCACTATTGCCTTCATTTACTAAGGAGCATGTTGGACTCAAGGATGGCCATTAAAGGAAGATCACTCTGGGTGAAAGTCCAACCACAGACCAAACTCTATCACATCTTGTGGAAAATTTCAATGTAACCTGATGCTTTCTGCCCTTCAGAAATCTGGAGGGGTGTCCATTAACGATCCTCCTGTTCCCAACATGACCTCTGCCCAGGGCTCTCAGCCTTCCCCCATGGTGGCCAAGCCTCCCCTTGGGTTCTCCCTGGGCTCTGCCTCAGCTGTCTGCTGCACCCAGCCAGAGCCTCCACCCTCCTCCAGCTGGGACCAGCTGGGTGCAGCTCAATGCCCAGCTGTTCAGCCAGTGTCCTCCTCCACAGGGCGACCACACCCTTCCTCTTTTAAGCCCCTCAACTGCCACATCAGCACTCCCACAGATTCTCAAGTCCTTGCCTGTATTCCTGACCTTGGAAGGTAGAGGGCAGAGTATAGAGAGATGGCTTGGTTGTATCAGTCCAGCACAGGAGTAGGTGTCTGTCATGATCTTGACCTTGGAGGAGTGGGGCAAGAACATTCCTGTAGTGTCTTGATTGTATTAGTCTCTATGGGTGTCTGTCTCTATCTCTGTCTCTCTCTGTCTCTTTGTCTCTTTGTTAGTCTGTCTCTGTCTCTCTCTGTCTCTCTTTCTCTCTGTCTCTCTCTGTCTCTCTGTCTCTCTTTCTCTCTGTCTCTCTCTGTCTCTCTGTCTCTCTTTCTCTCTGTCTCTCTCTCTGTCTCCCTGTCTCTCACTCATCCTTGGTTTTCCCATCTGTGAACTAAGTGTCCACAGCACTTGTCTCCTAGGGTGTCTGTGAGGATTAAATGAGCTGTGCATCTTAGCCAATCAGAACTCTCTTTCTCTCTCTCTCTCTCTCTCTCTCTCTCTCTCTCTCTCTCTCTGTGTGTGTGTGTGTGTGTGTGTGTGTGTGTGTGTGTGTGTTGCTGTCCAGAGGCAGGAGCAAGGTCGCCCCACCCCTTGTGAACTTCACAGAGTTTCCTTAAACATTAGCGGTCCTATTCCCCCATCGGTGCTATGCTGCTAGTTGTCTTGGAACTTGAAATCTCAGCTCTGTATCTGGTGGTATCTGTATGTGATCTGGGTTGGTGGAGAACTGTCCATATATGAGTATTTCTCCTATAGGTGAATATCTGGGTCCCTGAGTTCCATAAAATTGCTTGTGAGTAAAACACATTTTTTCTTTGTGTGCACGTGTATACACATCCAGTATGTGTACATGCATGACAGGCACTGCCTGCTTTGTTTTATTTTATTATTTTATGTGTAGGAATATTTTGTCAGCATTCATGTATGTGCACCATGTCTGTGCCTGGTGCCCACAGAGGTCAGAAACAGCCATCAGATCCCCTGGAACTGGAATTACAGATAGTCATGAGCTACCATTTGGTTTCTGGAAATTGACACTGGATCCTCTGTGAGAGCAGCCTGTGCTCTTAACCTGTGAGCCATTGCTCCAGCACCACATTAGTTTTTTGACACAGAACTTGTCAGAGGCACAATGCTCACTGGTTAGCACAGGGGAGCTCCAGGGATCTCATTGCCCTCAGGCAGTGTAGCTTATGGAGTTATAAGCACGCACCACAATGCCTGGCTTTTTACTGGAGTGCTTGGGATTATACCTGGGTCCTTGTGCTTGGAAGGCAAGGACTTTACCCACTGAGTCGTGTCCTCAGATTTTAAATTGTGGTTTGATGTTGTAACTAGATCTGTACCGATGTCTGTCATACTTCAGGCATAGCTACCATCACCAACCTGAACATCCTCATGGACACATAAATAAACGGGTGTCCTTTGTTTAAAGTAACAAGTGTAATCCCAGAACCTGAGAGACCTAATAGAGAAGACTGTCAGGCATTCAGACTGCCCCAGTTACGTTACAAGTTTTAAGCCAGGCTGTGCAACAGAGTGAGACCTTGCCTCAAAACACTGAATGAATAAATCAATTCATAGTGTTTCAAGGGCTTAGAATGCTTCAGGCAGAATTCACCACACACAGACACCGGTAGGCCCTTTCTGAGTTTCATGACCGTACCCATGGTCTAGGATTGAGAAAAACAAGCTCCAAGAGTCCAAAGTCTGGCCTGGGAGACAGGTCCGTCAGTGAGAGTCCAGTCAGTGAGCTGCTTACTGTACAGGTTTGTGGATCTGGATTTGACCCTCAGAACCTGTCAGAAGCCATAATGCAGCACTGGGAGCGGGAGTAGACCCAGTGGGATCCTGAGGGTCACTGTCCCACCAGCCTAGCACAGTCAGTGAGCACAGGTTCAGTGAGAGTAATCTATCCCAGTACTTGAGAATGACACTGAGATTGTCCTCTGACCTCATACACGCATGTGTCCACACAGGTTGCTAGGCATCCAAACTTGGTCTTCAGGCAGCAAGCACCTAACTGAGGAGCCATCTGCCAATCTAAGCAGGGATTTCTTTTTCATTTTTTCATTTTTTCATTTTTTTTGACTAGGAGGAGCTCTGACACACCCAGCGATTTCTTAATGAACCAATGACCTGGGCAAAGCCTGTGGGGATAGGGTGAGGAGGAGGCAGGAATCCTGAAAAGCACGGGTATGGGGAGAGATCGTCTACCTGTATATCTCCACAGCGCAGGATGGTGACAAGGTCCTAGAAGGCGAGGAGTGTGTGCCTCATTCGCAGCCATGGCAAGTGGCCCTCTCATGGCCCCTTCAATTGTGGTGCCTTCCTCAATCCCCGCACTGGGTGTTGACTGCTGCCCACTGCCAAACCCAGTATAAAGGAAGGGTATGGGGGCCGGGGTGTGCGACGACAACTGGAAACTTCTAGGTTTGGGATGCATAGACTGTGGCTTTGGTGGGGAAGTAACCCAAGTTCTTGGTTTCTGAAGGGTGGGTAGGAAAGGCATGGAGGCAGGGAGTTTATTTTGACTCAGGATGGGGAGATATTGTGGTTGGCATTGGATGTCATAGGTTTGTGGAAGGGGTAAAAAATAAGCAATGATCAGAGTTGGGTTGTGTTTAAAGAGCACAGCTTTAGTTTGGCTTTGGATGAGGACGATATTTAGATTTTGGAGGGCATCTGATTTGAACTAAGTGGGGCTGGGTACTGAACATGTGGGACTGAGTTCTCTTGGGTTGTGTTGAATCAGCGGAGACTTGGACTGATTTGAGTTAAGGTTTGAGTTTCCTGGACTGGGGTTGGCTGGGGATTTCATTGATGAAAAGTAGTGGTTGGTTAGAGTAAGGGGGACAGTGGGTTGGGTGTAACTGGGTTCGTTGGTAGAGTTACCTGGCCTCCATCTCCAACACTACAGACAACAGGCAGGGCGGTGCACACCTGTCGCCCCAGCGCTCTGGAGGTTGAGACAGGAGGAGCAGGTGTGCATCCTCTCACTACATGGAATGAAATATTGAGGAAAACCCCTCCCTCTGTCCACAGGGTGACTCTGGAGGACACTTGATCTGCAACGGAGCCTGCAGGGCATTGTATCCTGGGGTGATGTCTCCTGTGATACTACCATCAAGCCTGGAGTCTACACAAAAGTTTGCAAGCTACATGGAGTGGATATGGAAAAATATGAGAAGGAACTGACTCATTGGCCCACTATCTACGTCCCTCAAGGACCACCTGGGACACTGACTAAGAATCTCCCTCATTCCTACTGAGAAAGCTGAGTCCCTCTGCATATCAACATACACTGTTATCCAGGGCTTCTCTCCTGCTGGTATCACCTGCTTAGCATGAAGAAAACAGTGTTGGTAGGGTGGTAGGGTGGATCCCAGCACTCAAGAATCAGAGGCAAGTAGATCTCTGACTTTGAGGCCAACCTGGAGTACAAATTGGGTTCCAGGATAGCCAGGGCTACACAGAGAAACCCTTAGTTAAAAAAGAAAAAAATAGGGTTGATCCATAGTGCTCATCCAATTTTCTCTGTAAGAGAGTGACTTTCTTTCTTTAGGGTAGTGTGGTAAATAATATTTGGGGGTTTCTACATCACCTTAGACCATTTAGTTCCCAAATAAAAGTCTCAAAACATTGATATTTACAATACGCCTGAAAGCACTACGCTGGGCAGACATCAGCCCTCTATGCTCTTTTGTCTACTTCCCTGTCAATGACCCCAAAGTGTGACGCTCCATGTTCCACCTTGACCGCTTCTAGTGCAAGGGACTAGCCCTCGTGGACATGCGATCATGAACCACCTACCCAGTGACTACTTCTTCCTTCTCCCATACCCTTTTCTTCTTGTGGTCTCTGCCTGAGACTTCAAGCCCAGAATTTTCCAGACCTGCCTATGTCTATTCTGCCTATAGGCTGTAGGCATCTTTATTAACCAATCAAGGATAACTTGGGGACAAGGTTTGTACAACAAAGCTGGTACATGAGGATCTACTGGTCTTGAATCAACCAGGTTTTGGGGTACAGAATTTTGCAATGAATATAAGCAGCACTAAGCCAAAACCCTACAGGGCATAATGGGAAATGTGTGGAGGACTAGGCTACAAAGTCTCCTGTTGCATGTTACCCAAAGACCCCTTCCTTGGGAGATGGTACACAGCTTCAGATATGGCTTTGCTCTTTTGAATTAGATGTGGAATCAGGGATCAGGGGTGTGGCCTCGCTCATCCTTGGTTTTCCCATCTGTGAACTAAGTGACCAGAGCACATGTCTCCTAGGGTGTCTGTGAGGATTAAATGAGCTGTGCTTCTTAGCCGATCAGAACTGTGTCTGGCACTTTGTCCACAGTCATGAGCAGTGCACCCCAGTAAGAGGACCTAAATCTAGATTTCCAAGATTCATCATTAGTTCTAGGACTCCCGGTGGCCAAGCCAGTAAGGGAAATGTTCTCTTTGCCTTGTCTGCGTTGGTGACACACAATACAGGCTTGGACATGGTGAGCTGCCTTGCTGATTGCATCATCCAGGTCTCAGGGTTGGAAACTGTGGCTTTATCATCAAAGATACAGGAATCGAGTTTCTGATTCTCTTCTGAGACCCCAACCTGTGATTCTTAGGGTCACTGAATGCTGAAACCTTTGATATTGATCATTGAAATCAACAGATTTCAGATAATATTTTTTATTGCAGGTCTTTATTGTGTGGGTGAGAGTGTCTGTCACAGGACATGTTTCAAGAGTTGGCTTCCTTCTACCACTCAGGATTGAATTTAAAGGACGTCAGGCTTGGTTGCAGACACATTACCCACTGAGCCATCTGGCCAACCTCAAAATATTTACTTACATATTTATTCCCTTCTGTCAGTCAAGGATGATCTTGAATTCTGATCCTCCTGCCTCCACATCACACATGTTAGTTCTACAAGCATGCACCACCTCACCTGATTATACACAGCACTGTGGCTCAAACCCAAGGCTTCCTGCATTCTAGGCAATGAATCCACCACTTGGCCTGCATCCCAATCCCACCCATCCCCACACATACTTCCTTAAGAAGACAAGGTCTCATGTAGCCTGACCTAGAACTTGTTCTGTAGCTGAGCTGACCTTGAACTTCTGGTCCTCCTGCCTCCACTTCCCAAGTGCTGAGGTAACAGGTGTGACCACCATGCAGGCCCTGTGGGCAAAATCTTGCCCAGGGAAGTCAATTAGTCCAGATCTTTGGGCTTTTGAAGGATGGGACCTTGAGTCCCCTTACATAGGAAATAAGAGAAAGTCATTTCCAGTCCAACACTGTTCCAGGCGTGTGGCACTCCCCAGGAATAACCTGAATTCTCATATACTAGAACCAAAGAGTGATCAGGACATGGTAATGTGCACCGTAACTTCTATTTATCTTACTTTGTTTTATTGGTTTGTTTTGAGACAGCTTTATATATAACCCAGGCTGTCTTGGAATTCACTATGTAGACCAGGTTGGTCTACATCACAGATTATTAGAGCCTAAAATCACAGAGATCTGCCTGCCTCTGGCTTCAAACTTCCTGGATTAAAGGTGTACACCATTACCCAGCTCCCAAACGTCTAATAGGAAAAATAAAATCAGTGATCCATAGTCCAAGGAAGGCAAGATTTTTGGCATTCTCAAAAAAACAAAAACAAAAAAAACAAAAACAAAACTTTTATCTGTGGGGAGCTTGCAGACTTCTTGGCTGTCAATGGTGCAAAGAATTTGTTCTAAAGGCTAATTCCTGAGGATCATCTTGGTCTTGAGGTACAGCATCTTACTTACAGCTGTGTTTTGGGGGTCACTTGTTCCTCCATGCACCTATCATACCCCTTCAATATCACTCCTGACCTTGCCCTCTGACCTTGGTCCACAGAACATGAACAGGTCCAGGAGCAACAGGCGCTGCCCCACCCAACTCATCCCTGGGAAGGTATCCAGGGAAACCTAGGATCTACTGGACAGCAGGTGCAATAGGGCCCTCCCCTCCCACAGCCATGAGGGTGAGAGCAGGGAATCCACCTGAGTCAGCAAGGTTATGGCCTTGGCCAGCATCTTCGTGCCAAAAGGGCAGGGGTGGGGCGGGGGTGGGGGGAGAATGAGGAGTTTTTAAAGGCTCACCAAGGACACTCCTCAGTGCCACCACCTGCTTCTCCTGGACACCTGATACCATGTGGCTCCAGATCCTGTTCCTTGTCCTGTCCATGGGACGAATTGGTGAGACGGGGGGAAGCAGGCATCGTCAGAGCCCTGCCTCTCATGCTGCTTTTGGCCCTGGACATCCCTCTCCCCTCCCCACTGGCCCCACCAATATTCTAAAGCATCACCTGCTCCTCCCTCTCTTCTCCTGCACCCTGCCAAGTCCCTCACAGTCCTCTCTCCCATGCCAGGCACCTGTTCCCTCCCATTTTCCAGAACTTTCTCCTTCCTTAGTCACCTCATCATCTCTGGGCTTCTCCAGTCTCTCCAAGGAATTTTTCCAAACGCCGATGAACCTTAGGACCTTGCTTGTCTCTCTATTTTGCTGTTTTACCTAGAGCCTAAGATTCCAACCCCTGAGTCAGGAGCTTGCCCAAATCCCACACTAGAGCCCTCGGCTGTCCTGCAGCTGTCAGCCTTCAGCTGTGCTCTCCACATCCTGAAAACTAGTCCGCCATCTTCTCAAGGTGCTCAGTTTCTATTGACAGTTTTACTTCGCATATTGGCTTCTGACATCTGATGAGTCCCCCGACCCTTCCTGGTGTTGGGGATCAGCACATGTCCCTTCTCAATGGCTTTTTGGTTAAGTCTGCTTTTGGGATGAGGAGCCAGCTCTCAAGAGACCAGACATAGACATCAAGGATCTTCAATAATCAATTGAATAAGGTCTCACTGAACTGGGATTTTCCATTTAGACTAAATTGACTGTCTGGAAGGCCTCAGGGGACTCCTATTGCTTCCACCTCTGGTGTTACAGGGGCACACTGCCACACCTGACCTCTTACCTGGGTTCTGGGGAGTTCAGCTCAGGTCCTAATGCTTGCAGAGCCAATACTGTAGCAACCAAGCCATCTGCCCTGCTCTTGGGAATAAGCGCTGAGCTAGTGTCTCATGGTATAATTCAGGCTATTCTCTGGTCTATTACAACTTTCCTGCCTCAGCCTTCTGTGTGCTGGGATTACAGATAAATGATTGCCAAGCTTCCCTGTTTCCTAAGGCAGTGCTTTGGCCCACTCTTCCCACTCCCAGCGGCAGGCTACTTGTTGTTTCTAGCCTCCAGCTGCTCCTGTCCTATCTCACTGGAACCCCACTGCACAGCTCTAGTTCCCATTATGTGCAGGACATCCCTAAACCCCAACACCTAACCCTAACACCCCACACCAACTGGGTCCTCCTGTCTGTCGCACAGTGCTCTGACTTGTTGAAATCCTTTTCACCCCGGTGCTGTCTTGAGGCTGCCTCCAAGAGAACCCTGAACCTCACCAACACCCTGACCATTTGCCCCCACCCACTCTGTGCAAAGAAGGACTGTTCCCTCACATCCCCCAGAGTCTCCTTCTCCAACTACTTCTTCAGTCTCAAACTATGATTTTAGGGAGTCCCAACCTTTAGGTATCATCTCCACCACAGACCCTAACAGGAGTCCACACCCAAGCCTCGACCCTGCCCCTTTGATCTGGAAACCACTCATTCTCTCCCATCCCAGCTGGCTGCTTCAGGTCCAATCTACCGAACCCGAAATCATCCCCAAACTCCTGTTCCTGGATTCATTTATTCGCTCAAATCTTGTTATCAGGGGCCTCACCATTTCCAGAATTCCCAAAATCCAACCAAAGCCCTGATGTCTTCTCAAGCCTTGGAGTCTTTAAATGCCAAAGCCTCTTGGCCTCTGATTTCACTCTCATTGGACTGAGAATGGACTGGAATCCTCTCTCTCTCCCATCTTTATTAACTTGGTTATTTCTTTTTTTAAATATTTTATTTATTTAGTATATATAATTACACTGTAGCTATCTTCAGACATACAAGAAGAGGGCATCAGATCCCATTACAGATGGTTGTGAGCCACCATGTGGTTGCTGAGATTTGAACTCAGGACCTTTGGAAGAGCAGTCAGTGCTCTTAACCACTGAGCTATCTCTCCAGCCTGACTTGGGTATTTCTTATTTACATTTTGATTGTTATTCCCTTTCCTGGTTTCGGGGCCAACATCCCCCTCCCCTTCTCTATGGGTGTTCCCCTCCCCATCCTCTCCCCATTACTGCCCTCCCACAACAATCACGTATACTAGGGCTTCAGGCTTGGCAGGACCAAGGGCTTCCCCTTCCACTGGTGCTCTTACTAAGCTATTCATTGCTACCTATGCAGTTGGAGCCCAGGGTCAGTCCATGTATAGTCTTTTGGTAGTGGCTTAGTCCCTGGAAGCTCTGGTTGCTTGGCATTGTTGTTCATATGGGGTCTCAAGTCCCTTCAAGCTCTTTCAGTCCTTTCTCTAATTCCTTCAACAGGGGTCCTGTTCTCAGTTCAGTGGTTTAATAATGGCATTTGCCTATGTATTTGCTGTATTCTGGCTGTGTCTCTCAGGAGAGATCTACATCCGGTTCCTGTTGGCCTGCACTTCTTTGCTTCATCCATCTTATCTAGTTTGGTGGCTGTATGTGTATGGGCCACATGTGGGGCAGGCTCTGAATGGATGTTCCTTCAGCCTCTGTTCTAAACTTTGCCTCCCTATTCCCTCCCAAGTGTGTTTTTGTTCCCCTTTTAAAGAAGGAGTGAAACATTCGCACTTTGGTCATCCTTCTTGAGTTTCATTTGTTCTAGGCATCTAGGGTTATTTGAGCATTTGGGCTAATATTCACTTATCAATGAGTGCATACCATGTGTGTTTTTCGGTGATTGGGTTACCTCACTCAGGATGATATTTTCCAGTTCTATTCATTTGCCTATGAATTTCATAAAGGCATTGTTTTTGATAGCTGAGTAATATTCCATTGTTTAGATGTACCACATTTTCTGTATCCATTCCTCTGTTGAAGGGCATGTGGATTCTTTCCAGCTTCTGGCTTTTATAAATAAGGCTGCTATGAACATAGTGGAGCACGTGTCTTTGTTATATATTGGGGCATCTTTTGGGTATATGCCCAAAAGGGGTAGAGCTGGGTCCGCAGGTAGCTCAATGTCCAATTTTCTGAGGAACCTCCAGACTGATTTCCAGAATGGTTGTACCAGTCTGCAATCCCACCAAATATGGAGGAGTGTTCCTCTTTCTCCACATCCTCGCCAGCATCTGCTGTCACCTGAGTTTTTGATCTTAGCCATTCTCACTGGTGTGAGGTGGAATCTCAGGGTTGTTTTGATTTGCATTTCCCTTATGACTAAAGATGTTGAACATTTCTTTAGGTGCTTCTCAGCCATTCGGCATTCCTCAGCTGTGAATTCTTTGTTTAGCTCTGAACCCCATTTTTAATAGGGTTATTTGTCTCCCTGCGGTCTAACTTCTTGAGTTCTTTGTATATTTTGGATATAATGCCTCTATCTGTTGTAGGATTGGTAAAGATCTTTTCCCAATCTGTTGGTTGCCATTTTGTCCTAACAACAGTGTCCTTTGCCTTACAGAAGCTTTGCAGTTTTATGAGATCCCATTTGTCGATTCTTGATCTTAGAGCATAAGCCATTGGTGTTTTGTTCAGGAAATTTTCTCCAGTGCCCATGTGTTCAAGATTCTTCCCCACTTTTTCTTCTATTAGTTTGAATGTATCTGGTTTGATGTGGAGGTCCTTGATCCACTTGGACTTAAGCTTTGTACAGGGTGATAAGCATGGATTGATCTGTATTCTTCTACATGCTGACCTCCAGTTGAACCAGCACCATTTGCTGAAAATGCTATCTTTTTTCCATCGGATGGTTTTGGCTCCTTTGTCAAAAATCAAGTGACCATAGGTGTGTGGATTCATTTCTGGGTCCTCAATTCTATTCCACTGGTCTATCTGTCTGTCTCTATACCAATACCATGCAGTTTTTATCACTATTGCTCTGTAATACTGTCTGAGTTCAGGAATAGTGATTCCCCCGGAAGTCCTTTTATTGTTGAGGATAGTTTTAGATATCCTGGGTTTTTGTTATTCCAGATGAATTTGCAAATTGTTCTGTCTAACTCTTTGAAGAATTGGATTGGTATTTTGATGGAGATTGCATTGAATCTGTAGATTACTTTTGGTAAAATGGCCATTTTTACTATATTAATCCTGCCAATCCATGAGCATGGGAGATCTTTCCATCTTCTGAGATCTTCTTCAATTTCTTTCTTCAGAGGCTTGAAGTTCCTATCATACAGATCTTTCACTTGCTTGGTTAAAGTCACACCAAGGTATTTTATATTATTTGGGACTATTATGAAGGGTGTCCTTTCCTTAATTTCTTTCTCGGCTTATTTCTCTTTTGTGTAAAGGAAGACTACTGATTGATTTGATTTAATTTTATACCCAGCCACTTTGTTGAAGTTGTTTATCAGCTTTAGTAGTTCTCTGGTGGAACTTTTGGGATCACTTAAATATACTATCATATCATCTGCAAATAGTGATATTTTGACTTCTTCTTTTCCAATCTGTATCCCTTTGTTCTCCTCTTGTTGTCTGATTGCTCTGGTTAGAACTTCAAGAACTATATTGAATTAGTAGGGAGAGAGTGGGCAGCCTTGTCTAGTCCCTGATTTTAGTGGGATTGCTTCAAGTTTCTCTCCATTTAGTTTAATATTAGCTACTGGTTTGCTGTATATGGTTTTCACTATGTTTAGGTATGGGCCTTGAATTCCTGTTCTTTCCAGGACTTGTATCATGATGGGGTGTTGAATTTTGTCAAATGCTTTCTCAGCATCTAATGAAATGATCATGTGGTTTTTATCTTTCAGTTTGTTTATATAGTTGATTATGCTGATGGTTTTCTGTATATTAATCCATCCTTGCATGCCTGGGATGAAGCCTTCTTGATCATGGTGGATGATTGTTTGATGTGCTCTTAGATTCGGTTTGCAAGAATTTTATTGAGTAATTTTGTATCGATAATCATAAGGGAAATTGGTCTGAGGTTCTCTTTCTTTGTCAGGTCTTTGTGTGGTTTAGGTATAAGAGTAATTATGGCTTCATAGAAGGAATTTGGTAGCACTCCATCTGTTTCAATTTTGTGGAATAGTTTGGATAATATTGGTACAAGGTCTTCTATGAAGGTCTGATAGAATTCTGCACTGAACCCATCTGGACCTGGGCTCTTTTTGGTTGGGAGACCTTTAATGACTGCTTCTATTTCTTTAGGAGTTATGGGGTTTTTTAAATGGTTTATCTGTTACTGATTTAACTTTGGTACCTGGTATCTCTCTAGGAAATTGTCCATTTCCTACAGATTTTCAAGTTTTGTTGAATATAGGCTTTTGTAGCAGGATCTGATGATATTTTTAATTTCCTCTGATTCTGTAGTTATGTCTCCCTTTTCATTTCTGATTTTGTTAATTTGGACACACTCTCTGTGTCCTCTCGTTAGTCTGGCTAAGGGTTTATCTATCTTGTTGATTTTCTCAAAGAACCAACTTTTGGTTCCGTTGATTCTTTGTATAGTCCTTTTTGTTTCTACTTGGTTGATTTCAGCTCTGAGTTTGATTATTTCCTGCCTTCTACTCCTCCTGGGTTTATTTATTTCTTTTTGTTCTAGAGTTTTTAGGTGTGCTGTCAAGCTGCTGATATATGCTCTCTCCTGTTTCTTTCTGCAGGCACTCAGAGCTATGAGTTTTCCTCTTAGCACAGCTTTCATTGTGTCCCATAAGTTTGGGTATGTTGTACCTTCATTTTCATTAAATTCTAAGAATTCTTTAATTTCTTTCTTTATTTCTTCCTTGACCAGGTTATCATTGAGCAGAGCATTGTTCAACTTCCATGTATATGTGGGCATTCTTCCCTTATTGTTATTGAAGACCAGCTTTAGCACGTGGTGGTCTGATAGAACGGGTGGGATTATATCTATCTTTCTGTATCTATTAAGGCCTGTTTTATGACCAATTAAGTGGTCAGTTTTGGAGAAAGTACCTTGACTCTCTCTCTCTTTCTTTGCCTGCCATCCTTTAACCCATACCTAATTTCTGCTTCAGGAGTTTTCTCTGTCCCCACAGCATTGATCTCCCACACATGAGTCCCTTCCCCGCATACTGTAGCTATGTCCCAGCCCTGCCTAACTGTGTCCCTGAACACTACAACCATACCCGAATCTGTTCCAACCATACCCTCACCCCTATGTGCTCCCTACAGATGCTGCACCTCCTGGCCAGTCTCGGGTTGTTGGAGGATATAAGTGTGAGAAGAATTCCCAACCCTGGCAAGTGGCTGTCATCAGTAGATCCTTATGCGGGGGTGTCTTGATAGACCCCAGCTGGGTGATCACAGCTGCCCACTGCTATAGCAAGTAAGGGAGGGGACAGGAATGACTCCAGGACAGGCTCTGTTACTGAAGGGCAGGAGGGTGGGACTGGCTCAAGGCAAAAGAGGTCCAGCGGGGCAGGACGCATGGTCCGTCTATGACCTCCTGAGTCTCTAGTCTCCTCTCTCCAGGCTTCAGTTCGAGTCCTGGTTCTATCTTTTCTATCTTATTGTTCATATGTCTGCTTGTATTCATATTTGAGTGTCTCTGTGGCCATCTGTCATTCTGTGTCTCCTATCCTCATCTCCGCCCATCTCAGTCTGGGTCTGGGTCTCATGTGTCCTCTTTTATTACTACTGACAATACTGGAGAACAGGCTTAAAGGCCCTTGGGGATAAAAAGTCATGTCCCTGAATGTAGGGTGTCCCTGAATGTATGGTGTGAGAGATTTCCTCATTCTCCTCAGAACAGCTTGGCCTTTAGGACCTTCTGTCCACTCACAGGGCACAGGGACGTGCTTTTCAGAGCTGACACTGGGTGAGGTAACTGAGTACAGAGAAAGAGAGCAGGATGCTGGTGTGGGGGAGGAGAGTTAGGGGAGGGGAGCTAAGACTTGGGTCATGGGACTGGCCTTACCTACTTGGTAAGTTCACCCCCTTCCAGCTGCACCCTCCTCCTCCCTGACCCCTCTTCCCTTGTCTTTTGTCTCTGACTCTGACTCTCTGTCTCTAAATGTGTGTGTGTGTGTGTGTGTGTGTGTGTGTGTGTTTGTGTTTCTCTCTGACTCTCTATTCCTTCTGCCCTCCGTCTTCCCTCTTGTTCCCTGTACTCTGCCCAATCTCCCTGGTTGCCTCTTCTCATTTGCTCCATCTCCTTCCCTGCCCTCAGCTATTACCATGTTTTGTTGGGCCGAAACAATCTATCTGAAGATGAACCCTTTGCTCAGTACCGGTTTGTCAGCCAAAGCTTCCCTCACCCTGACTACAACCCATTCTTCATGAGAAACCACACCAGACAACCTGGAGATGACTACAGCAATGACCTGATGCTGCTCCACCTCAGCAAGCCTGCTGACATCACAGATGGTGTGAAGGTCATCGATCTGCCCACGGAGGAGCCCAAGGTGGGGAGCACCTGCCTTGCCTCAGGCTGGGGCAGCACCAAACCCCTGGATTGTAAGTCTAAGGCAGGAAACACAGCTGGGTGTGAGGGAGAGGCAGACAGGATGTGGCTGGGGTCTGCTCATGACCCTCTTGCCTCCTGGTCCACAGGGGAATTACCTGATGATCTCCAGTGTGTGAACATCCACCTTCTGTCTAATGAGAAGTGTATCGAAGCCTACAATGAGAAGGTGACAGATCTCATGCTGTGTGCAGGAGATTTGGAAGGAGGCAAAGACACTTGCAAGGTGAGAAAGCATCTCCCTGCAATGAGGTGTAGGGATAAGAGTAGGAACTGAGGATCTCAATTCCCAATTCCAGACACTGTCTAAGCAGAGACTTCCCATCCTTCCTTATGGAAGTGATGTGAGCTGGGAGGGGAGGATCCTGCAGCTGGTACTATTCCTCCTCATTGACTTGGCTTCAGGAACTGGCCTGTCCACCGCTCACTCCCTATGAGTTGGGCTCCCAAGAGTTGGGTTCCCTACCTTACTGGCCAGAGCTGCCTCTTAGAGTCCCTGACTTCCTCCTTCGGAAATCAGTTCCAGGTTGTCAAGTAGAACCCAACTTCCAACTCCTTCCTTACTCCTGTCCCTCTCCTTCTTTCAGGGTGACTCAGGAGGGCCCCTCATCTGTGATGGTGTGCTCCAAGGCATCACATCGTGGGGCTCTGACCCATGTGCTGAACCCAATATGCCAGCCATCTATACCAAACTTATTAAGTTCACCTCCTGGATAAAAGAAGTTATGAAGGAAAACTCCTGAGTGTCACACTGAGTGTACCCTGATCTCAATAAAACCCACCATGCAGCACATGTGTCCAAGTTCTGACACTCTCTCACCTTCTGGAGTCTGGAGCTGGGAGTCCACCCAGCTAAGGTCTGGACTCTAAAAGGAGGTCGGCAAGGGATAGGGGTCCATGTAAGGTAGGCTAAAAGGATGGCCTTGAGACAAATGCAGACAAAAGGCTCAGACCAAGTCAGAGATGGCACAGGGGTGTCCTCTGGCAAGGAATATGTTCAGGTCTCACAGTGTAGCAATGTTAGACACACCTGAAAGGTCGTCTCCATCTAGGCCTGATGCTACACTGGGGCAGAAGAGGTGACAAGCAGTCGGACATTGAATACTTAAACTGCCAGCTGAGTTTTATTGAGTCGCAGAAGCCAAGAAAGGGTTATATTAAGTCTTTTCTTCCTGGGGAGGTGTGTGTCCACTGAAGGGTAGGGACTGCCCCCAAGGCTAAGGCTACAGAGTATTCCCCTGGAACTCATGAAGGGTATGTCTCTGGTAGGGCTGGAACAAGGATGAGGAGTGGCTTAGGGGCATGCCCTGTGGGGCAGAGTATTGCCCAGCTTGGGAAAAGGGCCACATTGTTCCCACTCCTTGGGACCACAAACCAGTGTCTTTTCAGAGGGATATAGCCGAAGATGAGAGTATTGAAGGACTTTCAGAGGAGGGTCACTTCAAGACTCAGGCAGTAAGGAGTGGGCCCTAGAACGGGGAGTGGGCTTGCCACCTGTGTCCCCAGTGTGCTACCTGCTCTCACAGGAAGTATGGGACCTAAGGGAGGTCTGATGAAAATGGAGCCCCAGGCACCATGGTAGAAGCATCTGGCTGTGGGGACTCACCAGTGTCCTGATAAGTTGCGGTGTCCCTCTGTTGGAGAGGCCTCTGATATTTCACAAAGCTGCTTGCAGTGGACAGCTCCTGGGCAGGCTCCAAGCTTCTGGCTGAAATGGACAGCTGCTGCAAGTGTAAGGAGGCCCAATGGAAATAGCTGAGCCTCCTCTCCATGAAAGGCGTACTGTAGCTCCACATCTGCACTTGGTTGAGGAAAGACAAAGTCCCTGTGAGAAGGGACCCCTTGGGCACTTGACTCAGAGCCCCAACCCAAGCCCCAACTCACTCCTGGAGTCTTGACCCCCCTTTCCTGGGTTCCGCCCCTGCTCTGCCCAGGACCCGCCCTTCCCTCTGAGGCCTCGCCCTCACCAGCCCATAGCATCAAGAGTGTGGAGCACTACTATAGTAAAGACTATACATGGACTGACCCTGGACTCTGACCTCATAGGTAGCATTGAATATCCTAGTAAGAGCACCAGTGTAAGGGGAAGCCCTGGGTCCTGCAAAGACTGAACCCCTAGTGAACGTGATTGTTGGGGGGAGGGCAGCAATGGGGGGAGGATGAGGAGGGGAACACACATAAAGAAGGGGAGGGGGAGGGGTTAGGGGGATGTTGGCCCATAAACCGGGAAAGGGAATAACACTCGAAATGTAAAGAAGAAATACTCAAGTTAATAAAAAAAAAAAAAAAGAGTGTGGCGCACAAGCACAGGGAGAAGGCCAGCTGGTAGGATACCTGTGGCCTCAGGTGCAGCCTGTTGCAGTTGAAGACCACAGCCAGTCTGAGACACAGAGGAAGCCCTAGAAAGACACAGAGACACCCCTCTCCCTCAGAGCAGCAGAATTGGAAATCTAGCCACACCTCTGAGTAGGAGCAGCTCTGGGCTTGGGGGTGGGGGTGGGGTTCCGGAATATCCAGTCACCCCTGTCCTTGCCAACTCTTCTTGCTGAGGAAACTGAAGATGAAGTCTATCTGTTCAGGCGTCGGCAGACTGGTCAGAAGGAGAAGAACATGGTGGGCAGGAGGATGAGGCATAGTGCCAGGGCCAGAAATATGAAGTCTTTGCTCATGTGAGTGTGAGTGGGGAGGAGAGTCAGAGAGATGACTACAGTTATTCTCTCTCTCTCTCTCTCTCTCTCTCTGAGTCCAACCTAATTACCCCAGAGGCTGGGATGGAGAGCCATCTCAAGGCCTGCCTGAGCAGTTTAGAGACACCTAGACCTTATCTGTCTCAAAATACAAAGTATAAGCAGTCCAGGGGTCCTGGGGCTGTGGCTTCACTGGTAGAATGCTTGCCTAGCATGTGTGAAGTCCAGCACTCCAGCCTCAGCATGAATGCTGGGCTTGCTGACCTCCAGCTCAGCTCCTGCTAGAGAGACCTTGTCTCAAGGGAGTAAGGTGGACACTGACAGTGGGGGTCATCTTGTCCTCCCCTGCCCTCCATGCCCGACACAGATGCCTGTACCAGCAGACACACACACACACACACACACACACACACACACACACACACACACACACACGCTATAAACACATAAATATTCAGAGGTGTTAGAGAGATAGTCTTGACCTCAGAGCGGCAAAGGGGCCATTGGCATAGATTGCACTGACCACTGAGACTTGGAAGTGAGGTTTTTATTGGGGTCTAGGTAAGGAGACTTTGAGGGCCAGTCATACCCCTGTTCTTGTTACCCATTCCAGAACTTTCAGCTCCTTTGATCAAGCTGCCCTGCCCATGGGACCATTCCCAGTTACATCTCAGACCCCAGGATTTCATCCAGTGTCCGCAGAACTAGGAGATTTGGGTTCTCGTGCTCAGCCACTCTCCTTGGTGTAAGTGTACGTCGCCCAGACTTAGAGGAGAGGCTCAGATATCTCCCATGTGCCTGCAGGGCCGGGTGGAAGTGTGGAGGGGTGAAGGCTTTCTAAGGTCTTGCAGAGAGACCAAAAGACCTCAGCTCCAAGCTCAAACCCTGCTGCCATGTGGTTTCTGGTTCTGTGCCTCATGCTGTCTCTGGGGGAATATGGTAAGAAGTTGAGGATTCCACAGGAAGAAAAGGGGACCAGACTCCTCCCTTCTTTCCCATAAGTCTTCCCTCTCACAGCAGCACAGTGTCATTCTCCAGACCATGGAGTTCCTAGACCAGAGATGGGTGTTTTATTTGTCGTGGTGACACTCTACCACCCTATCTCAGCCCTACCATGCTGCATAAACCTTCTTCTTCCTTTTGTCTACCTTGACGTCCTAGAAAATCTCTTCTACTCCACACCCTGCCTCCAGCCAATTTACCTCAGGTGCAGATCCTGGGTCACCTCTGTCTGTCATGGTGAGATTCAGAATTCTTCACTAGAAGACATCCCTCTGCCTTCCAGCACCCCTTAGCCTAACCACAACACTCCTGTCATTCTCACACAGACTCAACTATCACCCTAGGCCCTCCACTTTGACTTCTGTCCCACACTTATTTTGCTGGGAACATAGATTCCCATGAGACACCCTGTTCTATTATTTAACTAAGAGATCTCCTCAAAGATCACAAATAGCTCTGCCCTCTACAGTCTGGAATTAGGTTTTTTTTTTTTTAAATTTTCTTCTTATTCTGCTCTCCTCCTTATCTTTCTGAGAGGGTTGCAGGGGCTCATCTAGAACTGCTTCCTGGGTCATCTTTGGAGTCTAGTCTGTCCCCACCCTTTCCCACTCTGATCTCCTAACCCTACACGGGAGCTTTTTCAAGAAACAGACCTCTTCCATGAGAGCCCATCTCTACTTTGGACATTCTCTCCCTGAGAACACAGTTTCCACCATCATCCACCCCATGCCCTGCTTACTCCCAAACCCCCAGGAGCCTATGCAACTCCAGACATTGCCTCATCTGCTGTTTCCCAGTCTGCTGTCTAGGGTCAGCTTTGTACTCAGAGTCTATGTCTCCCTAGATAAAGCAAACTACCATCGAGCAAGGCAGGTGTGGGTCCTGAAATCCAGTCCACTCTAGCACCCCTTAACCTGACCACCCTCCTGGTCCTCTGCTCCATGTCCCTTCATATCCACAGGAAAGTTTGTCTTCCCAATCCCTTTTCCATGCCAACGCTGGGCCCTACCCAGAATTCCTTTCTGCAGGTGCCTTTCCCCTCGTGCAGTCCAGGATCATTGGAGGCTGGGAGTGGGAGAGACATTCCCAACCCTGGCAAGTGGTTGTGTATCACTATGACAAGGTTGTCAGGGGTGGTGGGGTGGCGTCCTGGTCCAAACGCAGTGGGAACTCACAGCTGCCCACTGCATCCCAGGTAGGATGGGCTCAGGTGTGGCTGTGGCTGGAGCACTTACCCGACAAGCAAGGATCCCTGGGATCCATCTCCCAAACACATTAGTAGGAAGAAAATTGGGGTGAAGAAAGCTCCTCTCCTTCAAGGAAGACTATGCCACCCTCTTCCTTAGAAGACCTCATGGGAGGTAGAGGTCTGAGGGATGAAGGTTGGTGCTGGGTCAGAAGGGCAGAGGGGTGGATGGGCCATAAGCACCTGAGTCTCTCCTCATGTCTCCCATTTTTGTCTCTCCTCTTTCCCTGACTCCATGCCTCTGCATCTGTCCTATCTCTGTCCTCCTCTGGGTGCCTCTATGACCATCTATCACTATTGGTCCTCCCTTCTAGATCTATGCCCAACTCTATCTGGGTCTGGGTCTCACTCTCCATCCCCATCACTACTGACCACACTGAAGAACAGGATTCACTGCGCCCTACAAGGCTGGAATGGGGGGACCCATATGCCAATGTGAGGGAAGTCCTCAGCTTCTCCAGACCAACCTGGCACTCTAGGATCATGTCCAGGCTGGGGGACACCAAGGGAGAGGTTGGACAGAGCTGTGTCAATACAGCTGGATGAGCACAGAGACAGGGCAGGGTACTGGGAGGAAGTGGGTTCAAAGCTTGGCCTGTGACCATATCACAGGTACCAGGCAAGCTCCGGCTAGCCCAGTGTACCCAAGTGGCTCTCAGGCCTGCCCTTTCCCTGTTCCATTTCCCCTTCTCTCTTTACTTCCTGCCTCACTGCCCACTTCCTCTGTTTGTCTCTGCCTCTTTTCCGTCCCCAGTCCCTTCTTCTCTCTCATGTACTTACTGCTCCCATGTGTCTCCACCTGCTTTCCCATGGTGCTTCACACTGCCCTTCCCCCTGCTACCTTTCTAGTTCTCTTGATTTAATCATGTGTGTGTGATGCATGTGTGATACTGTTGGTGCTTGTGTGTGAGCATGCGTGTGTGTATGGAGGCCAGGAGCAGATGATAGCTGTCTCCCTCTCTTGCTCTCCCGCTTCTGTTTTCTAAGTTGATTTATCACGTATTTGTTTTGCATGTGTGAGTGTGTGTGTGTGTGCAAGAATGTATGACGCTACATGAGCTAGGAGATCATGAGACAGCGTGCAGGAGACAGTTCCCTCCCTCCACCATGCAGGTCTTGGGATTGAACGTGGATCACCATGCTTGCCTGCAAGGGCCCCTACCAACTGAGCCACTTCACTGCCTGCATCTTTTTTCTTTAATCACCTTAATAAAAAATCCTGTATATGAGTGATTTGCTTCTGTGTGTGTCTGTGCACTATGAACTAGAGTTACAGACACTTGTGAGCCAGCAGGTATGTGCTGGGAATGAACCCAGGTCCTCTGAAAAAGTAGTCAGTGCTCTTATCCACTCAGCTAACATCTCTCTAGCCAAATTTTGCCCCTATTTTTTGAGACAGGAGCTCAAATATTCAGCATAGCTGGGTCCCAGGCAGCACTAGAAATCATCATGTCCCTGTGTCCTCATCTGAGAGTTCCAGGAACGCACAACTCAACCTGATTGGCATCTCAGTTCCTAAGGTCAATGTCAGGTGCTCACACTAGTGCAGTAAGCTTGTTACCTGCTGAGCCCTCTCACACCCTGGTGCCCCTGCCTTTCCCATTCTGTCTCCGTCTCCCTCCCTCTCCTGCCAGTCCTTTCCTGCTCTCTCTGCTGTCCATTCTCTCTTTCCCCATCCATCTCTCCTCTCATTCTCCCTTTTGTCCAGATCCTCTACCTGCTCCTTCTCCTTTGTCTCTGCTTCCTCCCTCACATAACAAGGTGAGGCTGGGTCAGCACAGCCTGGATGCTGATGAAGACACTGGCCAGTATGTCCCTGTCCGACATTCTATCCCACACTCACTCTACAACAGGAGCCTCCGAATGCCTTTTCTCAGCCCGGATGCTGACAACAGCCACGACCTGATGCTGTGTCAGCTGAGGGAGCCGGCCAACACCACAGAGGCTGTGAGGGTGACTGAGGAGCCCACTGAGGAGGCTAAGCTGGGGAGCTGCTGCCTGGCATCCGGCTGGGGCAGCACCAGGCCAGATAAGTGTGTGCCTGGGTCAGACCCTGTAACCTGGAGCAGGAAATATGGTTCTGGAAGAACAGGCCGGGCAACTGAGCTTCTGTATTCCTGTCATGGTTGTGTTCTCTCTGAACACAGCTCTAAGTGCAAAGATGCTGCAGTGTGTGGACCTCACCCTCATGTCCAGTGATGTCTGTACAGACACCTATTCACAGAGGGTGACAGAATTCATGCTGTGTGCTGGACACCAGGAAGGCAGCAGAGATACCTGCATGGTGAGCAGCCCCAACCCCAGGTCGCTGAGAGAAGACATGGAGACCACCAGAGTGAAGGAAACTGATTCTGGTCTGAGGCCAGGCCAGCATCTCCTCAGATGCTTAGACACCATAGCCGTTCAGCGCCCTGCCCTGCAGTGTGTCACAGCATCCTCTGCTCCAGTCCTGTCCCTCTCCTTCCCAAGCCACCCTATGTCTCTCACTCTTCCACATCCAGGCCTCTCAGCCTGTGAACGCCTTTTCTTATGGATCTCCATGGTGCCTATGACCATCCTAGACCCTGGGCAGCCAACAGTGAGCATAGCACAGCCCCTCCCTCCCAGAGCAACATCATGGGGGTGTGGGGAATGCTGCATGGCTTTTCCTTAAGGCAACATTTCTACTCACCACAGACAGAGAAGACAACACACCAGTTCATCCATCTTGGCGAGCTCATGAGTTGTTAGATTAGCCTCAGGAGCACGGAAGGCTACTGCATCATCAAAGAGCCTGCCCCAGGATAGCACTTAGGAAAGCTGCACCTCCTGAGTCTCCTGCACAACTCAAGCCGTTCCACTCAAGACTCTCATGTCCTGAGGGGCCTCCTGATCCCCATGCTCACACCAGGAGGGGGATTTGGATGTGGAGAACACAGATCCAGAAAAAGTGGCAGCCATAAGCACCAAGCACAACTCAGGCATGATGGGGTAGAATGTAAGGTGATGGAGCCATGAGGCGGACAAGAGGCCTGAGACTGGGAGGGTCACTGTGGTAGGAGGGAATGCTGTGTGCAAGGTTAGAAGAGGCAGTACCTGACACAGGGGTGAGGGTACTTAGAACTGGGGGGGGGAGAGCGGGAGGCAGGTACCAGGTCCTCAGGGGAGGGGCCAGAGGGCTTGGGGGGAACCAAGGAGCTTGTGACTAAATAAGTGTCAACAGACAGAGTGTGAATGGGGCTCAGAGCACATGAGAGGTCGCTTTAGACAGGGCCTCAGGTGGGCCACATGAGATACTTTACTCTCTGGTGTGCTGTAAGGGGTCTGTGGGTGGTGCTGGACTGAGCTGGGACAAGCTGACTCTGCTCTCAGGCGCCCTCTGGTGGTCATGAGATCAGTTTGCAGGAAGGCTGAAGGGGGAGGGCTTGTATCAGGCTTGAGCTGGGTGAAGACTCCAACCAGATCTTTATCCTCATCTGGTCTCACCCCACCCCCTTCCTGAAAGGTATTTCCACAGTCTCTCCTGCTGCATTGCCTCCAAACTACCCTTCTAATGTCAGAGCTGGCCTTTCCCAGCCCCTGCTCACCCTTTGTTATGAGATATCTATCATAGAAAATGTTCGTGTGAATGGGGCCAGGAGATGACCCCACAGGCAGTGTCACCTCTGTTCCCCTACTGCTGACCTGGGGACCCTGCCTTCTGTTTCCCCTTACTGACGCGGAGACACTGCCTTCAGTACAGGAGATGTATCTGTTTGCCTTTCCCTCTGCCCAGGGTTTCAGGCTATATTCCCTTTGGGATGCTATCCTACATTTTCCTGGCAGGCAAACTGCAAAGTTTCGATCAGTAATCTGTTGGTGGTTAAGGATGAGAGGTGGGGCACCCAGACAGAAAGTGGGATGTTCTCTCGCTCTACCTCCGTGCCTTCTTCTCTCATGGTGACTCTGGAACCACACTCATCTGTGATAGGAGCTCCAAGGGATTACATCATGGGGTGGTAACCCCTGTGCCTATCCTAAGAAGCCTAGCATATTCACCAAAGTGTCAAAATGCATGAACTGGATCAAGGCCAACATACACATCACGCCATGATGTCCTGAGCCTTCCCTAGTAAACTGACATTCATCGATTTCATGGTCCACAGCATCCCTTTCTATAGACTCTACGCATCTGGGGGCCCACAACTCAGCTGGCAGAATACAAAACCTCCTGCCTCTTCCAACTCTGGTTCTTAGCAGGAAGAAAGAGCAGAGACACTTGGTCCTGGAGGTCTCAGAGGGGTTCCATATGCCTCTCCCAACATAACAGCATGGCAGGTCTGAAAATTGCTCAAGCAGAAGGAGGTGGTGGTGGCCTTGGAATGTGTGTGTTGCAGAGATGGAGGGAGAGGGTCACCCAGGAGACAGAACAGAAGCAAAAAGTGACAAGTCCATGCATCCCTGGGCAAGATCTCAGCCCCATGCAACTGGGTACATGCTCGGGTGGTACTAAAATGTCACCCTCATTTTTTTCTGGAGATCACAATATGGTTAAGGAAATTCTGAACAGAGGAAGGAGGTCAATCCATGTATCAAGGCTGGGGAAAACAAGAGAGGGACTAGAGTCGGGAACCTTATTCACTTTGTGGGTGATGGTGACAACAAGCCACAATTAACAGAGGGACTCTCGGTCACAGATGTGGAGCTAGGGTGTGCCATGGGTGAAGATGATGGATGACAGGGAGCAGAGAGGGACCCAGAGTCAAACTCACAGGTGACCTGTGGGGTGGAGAGAGAAACCTTACCACTCCCACCCCCTGTCAGAGGCTCCTATGGACAGCGGTGTGTCAGGACACGTCCAGAGGGCTTCCATCAACAGCAGCTCAACAAGCTGATGGCCAAATCCGCATTCACACTTAGAGTCTTGCTGTCAGAACAAACTGCTACTGATGTCCAGGGCTCCACTGGATTGATATCCCACTCATGCAGGAAAGTCTCAGGCATCCAAAATTGTCCCAGGAGGGACTCAAGTTAGGGTTTTCTCAAGGTTGAGTGCCTTTGCCTCTAGGGAATCTTCTACAGCCCAGGAGATGAAGGAAGAAAGACTTAGGAAGAGGAGGAGAGAGGAAAGGAGGGGAAGGGGGGGAGAGGAAAGAAAGCAGTGGGGAAGGAAGAGAAGGGGGAAAGCTGAGGAAAACAGCAGCCCTGGTGACATCCTGTGATCTGTTGACCAGTGAGTGGGCATGCGGAAGAAAGTGCATGTATGGGGACAGACACACACTCACTGGTGCATGGTGGTCACTCCATTGCTTTTTCTTCCCATCCTTGTGCAAGAAAGAATCTCACCCTAGGTCCGCAGGGTATGGATATCCAGCCTTCCATACTGGACATGAGAGACCATAGAGTGTGTCATAGGGATATAGAGAGACCATAGCTGAGGAATAGGGCATGGCTGGGCACATGAGACCACACCACTGTAAGTAGGATCAGGCTGAGGAGTGACACAACTTAGTGAACTGCAGTTCTCCTAGGGAGAATGGAATTGTGGCATCAATATCCGGAAGGCTGGCAGGGTATGAGGACTTTGTGAGATACTGCTGGTGGTGCCACTGATGGAGAAAGAAGCTAGGTTGAGGGCCTTCCTCAGGGTGGGGCTCTGAGGGCTCTGAGGCCTCCTGGTGACAGACTTTGAGACAGAAGCTGCTGGTGAGGACACTGGGTGCGACTGGGTCCCTCCCTCACAGGCAGCAGCCTATGGAACCCAGTGCATGGGCTTCAGGACTGTATTACTGGTCAGGAGGACAGGGTCTGAGTCACGGCTATGGCCCTGGGAGAGGAGGTGGTGCCTGAGCTACTCCAGGAGCTGAAGTCTGGTGAGATCATACCCTACAAGGAGGCTGAGAAACAACATGGATGCTCCACTCTCCCATCCAGCTGGGCCTGTTAGTCACACCAACAAAACCAAGTCCCAATGGAAAAGCTGCCTCTTCTAGAGGCTTTGCGAGTAGGGTGAAGCCTGCCTAAAGTGTAGACCAGGACATAGTCCATGCTCCCCCTGGAGTGCCTCCTATGCAATAAACTGCCATCTTCTAAACAAAGGTCTCTGCACCTCAGATGAATTTTTTTGATGGAGATCACAGGGCATAGGGAGCCAGGGGCAATCCAGCAAAAGGTCTTGGTGACTGAACCATAAGTATGTGACGTGTCATTTGGTGACTAAAAATATTTAATTTGGATTCCAGGTTGAGTTAGAAATGTCCTAATAAGGGGCTGGAGAGAAGACTTGGCCGTTAAGACTGCTGACTCCTCTTCCAGAGGACCTAGGTTCATTTGCCAGCACCTAAATGGCGGCTCACAACTGCCTGTAATTCCAGTTTCAGGGGATTTCACACTCATACAGGAAAAACATCAATGCACCTAAAATAATAATAAATAAATAAATCTTTTAAAAAAGGAATGTCCTAATAAATATTCTGAAGAAGATAGGGCAAGATATTGACAAGATAGATGATGAAAGCATAATGCAAGGCAGAATAGAACTAGGGATGAAGCTTTGAATATACTGAAAAAAGAAAATTGTCAAGATGAGAGGATCTAGGCGAGGTCAATGACTCGGTCACTAAAGTGATCAGTGTGCAAGTTCGAGGAACGGAGTAGGAGTCCCCAGCATGCACATAAAAGCCAGCTAGGACAGTGTCTATCTCCTGGAGATGGGAGACAGATTCCTGGTGCTGTTTGACAATCAGTCTAGCTGGATCAGAATGAATGTTTGTCTCCCCCCACCCCAAACACACAGAAAAAGAAGAGGGGGAAGAAAGAGGGAAGGAGGAGAAGAAAGCAGAGAGAAAGGAAAAGGGAGAGGAGGAGTTAGAGCAGGAGGGAAAGAAGGAGGGTGAGGAGGACGGAGAGGAGGAGGGAAAGGAGGAGGGTGAGGAGGAGGGAGAGGAGGAGGGAAAGGAGGAGGGAAAGGAGGAGGAAGAGACAGGAAAGCAGGAAGAAGAGAAGAGGAGAAATACAACACAATTAGTTATTTGCAATGGACTAAGTAGGATGTCAACTGTCTGATTTCAGATCATAAGTCTCCCCAGGGCGCTCCATGTGTGAGCTGGCCCCCTCCCTGGAAAATACTTGACTACACTGACCAGGCACAGGCTGTCAGCATCCATTACAGTCTCCACTCCACAGACACATATTTTCATGAAAATCCTGTGACAAGGGTCATACCTGCAGCAAACAGGAATCTTCCAGAATGTTCATCCCAGGAGAACAGCACAGACAGTGGTGTGGTCTTCACAGCAATGAGGACAGTGTACAGTGACCCAGGACTGTGAACCATCAAGACAGAGCAGCAGAAACATGGGAGTCTGGGGTAAAGGGGTAAGAGGAGCTGTGAGGCCATACAGGGTGACCAGAGACACAGGGAGACAGGAAGGCCCTGTCCAATGAAGATGAACATCATGGTGTCTGGGGTCGGGCTCTGCGCTGGACCTACCAGAACCCACTGATCACAGTTTAACCTTCTCTGTTCCTCTCTGCCTGGCCCCTTGTCTCCATCACTGTCTGCCACAGTCTCTAAGGTTCAGTCCTGTGAGTGAGAGTCTCATCTCCACCTGACTCTTGTCTTACATCTTCTCCAGCTCTCACCTTCTAAGGACACTGAGGGTTCCTGGAATCTGATCTAGCAGGTTGGTGTATGAATATTGGGTCTCTACGGTCTGGGTCTGCAATTCTGAATCTCTACAGTGGAGTTTTTTGTTTGTTTTTGTTTGTTTGTTTGTTTGTTTGTTTTTTGTTTTTTTGTAGATGACTGGATGACCCAGGATTCTCTTTACCTAGCTCTGTGAATATGTCTGAATACACACACACACACACACACACACACACACACACACAAACACCAACACACAAACACACGGTGACTAACCCTATGAATCTTAAATATACCATGTTGCCTTGATGAAAATAATCACTTTCACAGAGCAGGTCCTGTATTTCGGGCATTATCATTCACACGCAAACACAGAACTTCCCTGTACCCTTAAAAACAATGGATGTCTCACAGATTAAGTAGAACAGTGTGGACAAAGAAATTCTTCAAAGACTGAGAAATGACCTGTTGAGTGCCAGAGGGTTAGATTGGCATGGACTTGATGTGCGGCAGACCCACATGCCTGGGATGAGGAAGTCTGTCTCTCACCCACAAAGCTCTTTGAGCTCACAAAGCCCTCTCGTGGAGATTTGGAATTGCAGACTTAGCCCCAGAGATCCAACATCTAAGGACACATTAGATCAGATTCCAACCAGCTCTGAGACACAGAGTTGGGGCCTCAGTATATGTCAGAATCCCACCTACACTTCACATGCAAACTATTAGAGACTCCCTTCTTGCACAACCAGACTCTATGTGCAAATGTGTGCTTATGGAACATGAGACATCCAAACTTATACTGGAGACTGAATTAGATCAAATTTTGCATCCAAAGATGTCTCAGTGTTGCATATTAATGTATGCATATGAACATGTGTGCTGTGGTTATTGAAGCTACACTGTGAACACAGCTGTCATCCACAGTGCTACGTTAGCTGTGCCCATGGGTCTATGACTGATAAGGTCACAGCCATGCTGTCCTGTTTAGCATTAGTATGGCTGTGATGAAAGACCACCACCAAACCTCTCAGATGACTCTAGCTTGTATCAAGTTAAAACTAGACAGCATGGAGAGAAGGGGACAGAATCCATCAATGCCTGTAGGACAGACCATGGAGAGTGGAAATGCTGAGGACGACTCTGCTCTCATGCATGGTGACACACTTCTGAGGGCTGTAGCCACTGGGTCTCATGCCCAGCCTAGAAGGTGACCTCGTGGACCTTGGCAGATTGAATCCCACACTCACCTCAAACATGTCCCCTCCTGAATGCTCTCTGGGGACTGAAGTTCCTGCCATAGAAAGCAGGCTTCTCATCCTGACATAAGGCACTCAGAGCAGGAAGTCCTCACTGCTGGGGAAGCATTGGAGAAGACAAGAGCTCATTGTTCTAGATCCTGGGGGAGACAGGCGACTGTACCCAGCCTACACCTTCAAATGTTCTTCTCATTTTTGCGTAGGGCAATCCTTTCTTCAGCAGCCCTGGAGTGCAGACTCCAGAGGTTCTGCTTTAGTTCAGACCCCAGCCCTCAAACACTCAGACGGAAAGCTCCAGGCCTAGGATCCTCTCTCTCAATCCCAGGGGTCCACAGACAAGTGCTCAACCCTTAGACCCAGGCAACTAGAGCCCAGCTCTCCTACTGAAAACCACGGGCCCAGACTTCAGCCTATTTATTCCCTCAGACTCAGGACCATTTCCAGCACTTGCTCCTGTAAAACAAGGGTCAAGGCAGCTCCCTCTTCCCTCAGATGGAGGGAAAGTCTTCCTGGTACCACCTAGTGGCTAATTCCTCTAAGTACAAAACCAACTTTTCCACTTGTTCTTGGCTCTGTGTTGCTGCTTCACACTGGGGCCTCCCACACTCATTCACCTCTCCCATGCCTCCAGTTCCTCAACTGTAAATGCAGTCCCAGTCTAGGGAATTTAGGGTACAGAAAAGGACGTCATGTCTGTCAGATTAAAAATAAACAGCCAGGGATGGTGGTGAGCATCTTTAATCCCAGCACTTGGGAGGCAGATTTCTAAGTTTGGGTCAGCCTGGTCTACAGACTGAGTTCCAGGACAGCCAGGGCTACACAGAACATCCTTGTGCAGAAAAAAAAAGAAAGTAAGAATCAAAAACAAAATGTCTTCTTCCACTGACTCTATCCACTCCCATGAGCTCTGTGCCCAGAAAGTGTAACTCAGCACTGACTCCCAGCCAGCAGGAACCCCAGCCACCAGTGTTGCTGGAGAGGGGACTTATTGTTCCTGCCTCTTAAATGAGGAAAACACGGCACAGAAAGACTGAGTGATATGCCCAAAGGCAGGAAGCATTTTGTGTCTGGGCAGGATTTGAGCTCAGTACCTTCATCCAGATCAAATGCCTGAATCACATATTCTAGCTGAATTTTAACCTGATTTTATGTTTGGCAAACATACTTAAAAGGCATTGCCTCACTGTACCCCCAGCGAGACCCTTACCTTCCCATCAGCCCAGACTAAGACTCTGACAGCCAAGCAAGACTGCTTCACACCCAAGGAGCAACCCTGGAACCAAAATCTTAGCCTCTGTCTATAGCTTGGAGACTGCACCAGTCTCCTTGTGAGCTGCCTGTTTGTGCGTGAGGAGTCTAACACTGTCACTTGCTATGCAGACGAAATGTTACTTAGCTTTTCAGAAAAAAAAACTACCCTCTGTGCACTCACTCCCACAAAAGCTCGGACACACACACACACACACACACACACACACACACACACACACACACACACAGAGGGGTAGGAAGGAGGGTGGGAGGGAAAGATGAGTGCACACACATGAACATACACACAGACTCTCACCCGTACACAGACCCGCACACACATTTAAATAATTTTTTTCTTCCCTTGTTATAATTGTTGTCACTGAAGCTTATTTCGTCAGTCTCCTAACCTACCCCTAGTCCTGCAAGCTTCTAAATATCATGCAATGTTTCCTAAGTCTAGAATGTTTTCAGCTTGAGACTTCCTGCTGAAAATGCTGACCTTTCTTGTTCGCTCTGAACTTCCATTGGTAGTTAAACTCAGCTGTTCTGCCTCAAAATTCTCCTCCATGCTAGCCAATCAGTGCTCTCTGTCTCTGTCTCTGTCTCTCTGTCTCTGTCTCTCTCTCTCTCTGTCTCTCTCTCTCTCTCTCTCTCTCTCTCTCTGTGTGTGTGTGTGTGTGTGTGTGTGTGTGTGTGTGTGTTCTCTTAACTAGCTTTCCGACAGTCTCTCTTTTTGTGAGAGTTAGACACATCCTATCCTGCCAAATCTTTCTCTGACTGGTCACTTTGTCTTCCAGTCAATTAGAGATCCTTTCAAATTTGTGTGTTTCCTTCTACAAACTAACTTGACCTTCATTGTTTGGGGTTAAAAGTTTACATTGAGGATGTGTCTAAATTCCAGCCAGAGGGCCGAGGTACACCACAACTAGAAACAGGGCTTTTCAGTAACTAATAAAATTTTGTGGTTCACAATGTAATCAAATATCCTGCAATATATACACACCACTGATACTACAAACTAACTAAGTTAACAGGATGGACTCTGAGCTGGGCTCTGTGAATCCAGTTAGAGTCTCTGAATGCACCCTTGACTGAACGGGCAATGAGCGGGGGTTGGGAGGTCAGGTTCCCTCAACTAAGACATCTGCTTTCCCTGAGCACCAGGACTCACAGGCATTGTCTCACAGGCAAAGACTCCCCAAAGCCTGCACCTCCAGACTACAAGTCAGGCCCTTGTTCAGGGTTGATAGAATCATCACAGAAGGGCTGTGAGCCCAGGAGGGTGTGGTGACCAAGTGGGGATGAACGGAGTGGACAGACTGCAGGGTGAGAAGGCAGAGAGAAGGGTGGGGTGACAGAGCTGTAAAAGATTAGAATGTGAAGCCAGATGGAGAGAGCAGAGATGTGGGGACCTGGCCAAGGGAGAGGCTAACAGGAAATGGCTAGGGTGGGTGAACCACAAGAGGGAAGAGGTTAGTGAATGAAAAAAAGAAATAAAAGGAAGACATGATTGATCCTTTGTGTGGTGGAGGAGAAGGTTTATTGAAGATATGAGGGACCGTAAGATTCAGAGAGGAAAGAGCTGGCAGACTGAGCCAGGTCATGTTAGTAGAGGGAGAAGGAGAGAGGTGAGAGCCAGGAGCCAATAGGCCAAGTAGGCGAAAAAATGGTAACCAGAATGACAGGTTATATAGGGAAGAAGGTCAGGGTAGCCCAGCTTTGAGGACCCTATAACAGGTAGGAACTGAAAGGTATCAGGGGGAAACCTGGCAGCCAGCATCAGCTTGGATACATTAATATGCACTCAGGTTTGAGTCCTAATGAACTGTGAGGACCGAAAGTGGATGTAGGGAAAGCTAAAGAGAGTTTCAGTGGGAGAAATGAGTCAGGGAAGGGAGTACTAGGAAGCCGGTGGCTGCAGAAGACCAAAGGTCTGCATTAGATAGAAGTCCTGAGTTTTTCATAACTGATCCATGGGAGCTGATCAAAGAAAGACTCCTCAAGAGGTGAAAGGGAAAGTAAGAACGGGAAGAGGAGAAAAGAGGGGACAAAGGGAAGAGCAAGAAGGGGAGGGGAAGAGAGGAGAAGAGGAGGAGGGAGAGGAAGATGAGGGAAGAAGTGAAGAGGGGAGGTAGATGGAGGCAGGATAAAGAAATAGAAAGAAAACTGGGAGGTGGGGTGGAAAGGAGAAAAGGGGAAGGGGAGGCAGAGGAGGCTCTGGGGAGGAGGCACAGGAGGTGCACACAGTGGGAGCCAGGGGAGGAGGAAACAACACATCCAGGCTCAGGCTCTAGGACTCCTGGTTTGACCAAGATCCCCAAGAGGTCTGCTGCAACCAGCTTGGGGCAGGCAGGAGGACATGCAGATAAGGTCCTGCTACAGGGCAGGTCAAGCACACTCCCAAAACCCACATCTTGGACTGTAGTTGGCAAGGTGTGAGAGTTCCTAGGTTGTCCCTTTGTGTGTCTTAGAGGCAGTATGTGCCTGGGACCCTCACCGTAACATGTCTTACTGGAAAGCTTAGTTCAAGCTCCTCCCCCACACCCATCAGTATGACCCCAGTCATATTCCATTTCTCTGGCCACCAGGCTGTTCCAAAGAGGTGCCTGGAAGCTGTGAATGTGAACTCTAGACTCCCCTCCCCTTGGACTTCTACATAGATTTTGCCCTATCAGAAATTTATTTTCTCTCTATTAAGGAAGCCCAGGCGCCATCTCCCAAGAGGACACAGGGATCTGAGGGCAGACGGCAGTGAGCGGCAGCCTGAGTCCCACAGGAAAATGACACAGATGAAGCTCATCTCAGCATGAAGCTGGGCAGTGCTGAGAGTGAATATGGCAAAGGGACAAGTGGACATGGGAGACTTCCAGAGTGGATAGCCTTGTGGCTCCTTGGTGTCTGTAGGTCTAGGATAGAGACCTGAAATGGGGCCTCTGGGGATCTGAAGCACCATGTTTCCAGAGTGACTGGAGCCCAGTGATTTCAGACAACTGTCACACCTTTGGCTCCCAGGTTTCTGAGGACACAGGTAGACAAAATATCCTAAAGTCTGAAAGCCCATGTTCTGAAGATTTGTGTCCTCTATGTCCAGGGGGACTGAGCCAGCCCTACAGGTTTGTCTCATAAAGACAACAGCTTCCCAGACCTAGGGAGGGACGGAGCTTGTAACTGATGTCATGCTCGGCTGTGTGACCTCAGCTTAGTACCTCCTGCTCAAGGGACCTTCTCATTATGGAGGTTCTAGGCAATTGTTCAAGGCCCTTTGAGGGTTCTGAGACACCAATAGCCAGTCACAAATACCAGAAGCCTTGGATCATCTGTATGGTGTCTTCTGGCCCAAATACAGAGTCTAGAGGCCAAGCTCCAGATCCCAGGACCACCTCAGAATCCAAAAATCAAGACCCTGCAAGCTAGATGTTCAGTGTGTGCTCCACAGCCTACATTGCAGTGATCCACAGTCAGAAGCCAAGCTAACTTGAGTCCAGATTGTTTGTCTGTCTGTTGAGATAGCATTTCACCATTCCTCAGTCTGCACAGCCCAGGCTGGCCTAAACCTTCCAGCCCTTCCCATACCTACTTCCTAAGTGCTGGGGTTATAGGAAAAAGGCTTGTGATACTGGGCCTGGCTCATCCAAACTCTGTTCTTTGGGGGATTTTTCTTTTGTTTTGTTTTTTTGGAAGGGGGATGTTTTATTATATTTTGTTTTGTTTTGCCGTTGTTATCTTAAACAAGCCTCAGGTATCCCAGGCTAGCCTAAAGCTCATATAAGTAGGAAAACATGTCCTGAACTCCTGATCCTCCTGCCTCACCCCCTCAAGAGCTGGGATTGCAGGCTTGCCCTATCCTATATGCTTTATGTGGTGCTAGAGATGGAATCAAGTGCAAGAGGGAGAAGAGGGAGAGGAGGGTGAAGAGAGGGAGGAGGATGGAGAGGAGGAAAAACATGGAGATGACACCAGCAGAAGGAAAAGGTGCAGAATACAAGCCTGGGACCACAGAAGTTATTCTCAGTTCTGAGCCCAGGCTGCAGCTGACGGAAGGCACTGGACCTCAGACTACAAAAGTAAACTATCATAGGGACAAGGCTCAGTTAACAAAGTGCCTGTCATGCAAGCCTGAGGACCTGAGCTCAGTGTCATCCAGCACTGGGAAGATGGGACAGGTGGGTCTCTGGAGGTGACTCCCCAGATAGCCTGGGTCTATCAGGAAGCTCCAAGACCAACAGAGAGAGAGAGAGAGAGAGAGAGAGAGAGAGAGAGAGAGAGAGAGAGAGAGAGAGAGAGAGAGAGAGAGACTGCTCAAAAGAGAAGCTGTAGAGATAGCTCAGTAGTTATGAATACAAGCTGATCTTTTAGGGACCCCAAGTCTGGTTCCCAGCACCCATGCCAGGTAACAACCAGAACGACCTCTGTAACTCTAGTTCCTGGGGATCCCATGTCTCTAGCCACAGGGACGCCTGCACTGGTACACAAGTTCACAGGCGGAAGCACACACTTAAAAAATGAAAATGAAATAAATACAACTCCCTAAGTGGCTTTTGGGAGATAACCAGAGTTGATATCTGGCCTTCACATGCACATGGGCATGTGTGTGCAAATTTAATATATTTTAATGAATAAAAGTTTAAGTAGTCAATCATATGTTGGTCGTGCCCACCTTTACTCCTAGCACTTTGGTGGCAGAAGTAGTCAAATCTCTGAGTCTGAGGCCAGCCAGGTCTACAGAGTGAGTTCCAGGGCAGCCAGGGCTACACAGACAAACCCTGTCTTGAAAACAAAACAAAAGAATTAAACTCACACTCTGGACTTCAGGTCCTGACAACCAGATCCAAGCCTTTTCCAGACCATTTGCTAACAGATATCCACATGCAGGGTGGCATGGTGGCATATATGTGTCATCCCAGCCTTTGGGAGGCTGAGGCAGACGGATCTCAAGTCCAGACTCAGATGAGCAAGACCCCATCTCATAACAACAGAAAGAACCAAAGCTCCAGAAGTCTCTCCCGGGTCTGAGAAGCATGACGTTAACAGTCAGCGTCCACAGCTACCAAAAAGTTCCAGCTCTGTGCTACACTGTCCTCTGGTTTCTGCTCTTTCTCTCCTGTCCCCTCCCTCTGAGGCATCTGCCCCTGGGTGGAATTTCTCATTACAGACAGGGGCAATGGCTTCAGACTAATAAATGGTCACATCCCACCAGTCACCATGGTGTCCAGCCTGTAAACCTGACTATCCACTTCCTCTCTCTCCACTCTACACAGTCCCACCCCGAGTCCCAGGCTTGTCTAGGAGCTTCAAAATGAAGGCAGTCCTGTGTCTGCTCCCCTTCTGGCATCCCTCCTGCCCCGGATGTCACTGGAGGATCAGAAAGGCATGATATCTTTGCGAAAGAAAGTGGGAAAGTGTGTGGGAGCACACAGGGGACCTGACAAATTCCTTGGTGTCCTGGAGTCAAATACTACCCTGGATGATCAGTTGTCAATGGAAGTGGGTCTTCTGTGTCCTTTTCCTCTTGCTTTAAGTTGAATTTGAACCAAGAAAATGTCTTGAATCTTCTAGAAAGGTCCTAGGCCGAGAGGGAAGGAAGGGACAGGGTGAACTGGGAATACGTACCTGAAAACACTTGCCATGGGGCCAAGAACCTGGTCAGCAGTTATCCAGGACAAGTCAGTTCAGAACCACCTCCCTAATGTGTCCCACTCTGGACAGAGCTGGGAACAGGAAGGTCTGACCTGACTCCATTCTCCTCAAGATTAAGGAGTGGGGAGCAGCCAGGTCTCAGTATCTGTAGGCACTGCTTCCATTCAGGGGCAGGACAGATGCCATGGAATCTTGATGACATCGCCTCTGGATTACTGTGTCTTGGTCTTCCAAGGCTTGCATAGTCTTTCAGGATGAGTTGAAAGAGTAAATACCAAGATGAGAAGGACTTGAATTCACTCCCCCAAAGTTCCTGAGGTCTCTCCATGGACCAGGCTCTAACACTGTGTGGTACATGGGAATCTAGGGTCAGTCTGGAGGGATCTGCTTAGAAGGAGTTCTCAGTCTGATGAGGAGACACCACAGAGAGTCTGGGGAGTGAGTGGGGAGAGAGAAGTTCAAGAGTTGGGACAAGCTGTGCAGTCTGTGTGTGAAACTGCAGGCTGAAGTCCAGCACTGGCTATGCCTAGGGCAAGGTCACAGAGACCTAGTTGGGCTCGCTGGAAGAAGAGGAGGAAGTTCAGCCTTTCTAACTCCTGCTGAGGACATGGGACTTTATTTAGGGGCTATCAAAAGTCCATGGGTGGCTTGACAGGAGAAAGGAGTGCTCATCTCGGCTACAGAAAGACCCTGAAGCCGGCAGATGGTGTAATGAAACAGTGTCATTCAACACCTGAGATCTAAGAAATGAAGGTGGAGAGTTCAAGGCTAACCTGGGTAACTTAGTGAGACCTGGAGAAAAATGAATAGTAAAAAGAGAGTTGGGGATGCAGCTTGGTTGTAGGGAGCATTTCTAGAATCCACCAGTAAAGGGCAAGGAATATGTGTGGCTCAGTGCAGTTATCCAGTTTAGATCAGAAGAGAGGAAAGAAAGAAGGGAAGGAGAGAGGTAAGCTCTCTAGGGATTTGTGTGTGGGGCAGATTCCAGGACTACTAGATTGAAGTGGACCCATGGGAAGCTGAATAGAGTCCTGATCCAGGGCAAAGGTAATGAACAAGAGACCCAGAAGCTATTGAATAATACTGGGGTCTGCCAATTCTGGAAGGCACAGAGGTCCCTCCAGAGATAGGGAGCAGGAGGGAACAGAGGGGTAGCCTGCAGGAGAAGGAAGGCAGGAACAGTAAAAGTAGATTTCTTAGTCAAGCATCACACTGTACAACTGTCCTGTCAAGAGTCAGGATGCTGAGGCTGGAGGATCATGAGTTTGAGGCCAGCCTGAGTCTTGTACAAAAGCACTGTGTGACAAAAGACAAAAGAAAAGTGTGTCCTACAGAGAGGATGCACTTCTGTCTACAGAAGGGTGATGGGACAGATGGATCCAGCCTTACCCCAGTTTTTGTCCTGCCCCTCAGATCTCTAAGACCTGGACCTTCCTCTCCCATGCTTTCATCTTGCTGGTGTCTGCAGGTGACAGGCACCAAAGTCAGGTACTGCTCTGATCAAAGTTTTTACCCCTTTCCCAGAGTATCTGCACCCTGAGACCTGCCAGCTCATACAGCTCACCCACAGACCCCTATTCTCATTTCCATCTGAGCCACCAGCTAAATGTTCCTGAATCCCCAATCCTGAGTCACCAAATTTCTGTGCCACCTGAGCCCTTGAATCTGGGTTCCCAGGATCATCTTTCTTGCTATGTAACCTTGGGGAAACTCTTTTACCTCTCTGGGCCTCGAGAGCTTTATAGCTGTGACAGTCAGGGGAAAGTACCAATCACAACACATAGGTGACACATGGGACAAACAATCAGGATGGTGGAGATACCAAGAGCTCAGGACTTAGGTCTGAATCCTGTGGCTACCAGTTCCCCAACACTGCAATCTAGTTTCCCAACCCTAGGAAGGAGGCAAGTATCCTCCCTAAGAATTCAGTGTGGTTCTGTATGAGGTGTGTGAGCATGATGGGACAATTGGGACACTCTACGAACAGTTATTCCCACACATCGACCATGTGAGGCAGAGGGATTGGGGAAAGCCCAGTGGATAGAGCATGGGTGTCTGAGTTTAGATCCCCAATACCCACATGCAAAGCCCAGATGCATGCCTGTAAAACAGAGCTGGGATGTGGAGACAGGGGCATCCCTGGGCCTTGCTGGCCATCCAGTCCAGCCAGTCTCTATGCTCGATGTTTAATGAGAAAACCTGTCCCCCAAAATAAGTTCAGAACTTTTTAAGATGAAACAGATTAGGTACATGCTGTCAGGCTTGAATAATGGAGATCGGGACTCACACTGTAGAAGTCAACCACTATTGCCTTCATTTACTAAGGAGCAGGTTGGAATCAGCGATGGCCATTAAATCAAGGTCACCGTGGGTGACAGACCAACCTCTATCACACAATCTTATGGGAATTTTCAGTGTAACCTGATGATTTCTACCCTGCAGAAATCTGGAGGGGTATGCATTAATGATCCTCTTGTTCCCAACATGACCTCTACCCAGGGCTCTCAGCCTTTCCCCATGGTGACCAAGCCTCCCCTTGGGCTCTCCCTGGGCTCTGCCTCAGCTGTGTGCTGCACCCAGCCAGAGCCTCCACCCTCCTCCAGCTGGGACCGGCTGGGTGCAGCTCAATGCCCAGCTGTTCAGCCAGTGCCCTCCTCCACAGGGCGACTTCACCCTTCCTCTGTTAAGCCCCTCAACTGCCACATCAGCATTCCCATAGCCTCTCAGATCCTTGGCTTTATTCCTGACCTTGGAAGGCAGAAGGCAGAGTGTAGACAGATGGCTTGGTTATATCAGTCCAGCTCAGGAGTAGGTGTCTGTCATGATCTTGACCTTTGAGGAGTGGGGCAAGAACATTGCTGTAGTGTCTTGATTATATTAGTCTCTATGTGTGTCTGTATTTGTCTCTGTTTGTCTATCTGTTTCTCTGTCTCTGTCTCTGTCTCTCTCTCTCTCTCTCCATCTCTCTCTCCTCTCTCTGTTTCTCTGTCTATCTCTCTCTCTGTTTCTCTGTCTCTCTCTGTCTCTGTCTCTCTCTGTCTCTCTGTCTCTCTGTCTCTCTCTCTCTCTCTCTCTCTCTCTCTCTGTGTGTGTGTGTGTGTGTGTGTGTGTGTGTGTGTTGCTGTCCAGAGGCAGGAACAAGGTCCCCCCCCTGCTTGCGAACTTCAATGTGCGTCTGTAAACATTAGGGCTCTTCTGCTGGGTGTCTTGACCTTAAAATTTCAGCTTGTATCTGGTGGTATCTGAATGTGGTCTGGGCTGGTGGAGAACTGTTTATATCTGAGTATTCATCCTATAGGTGAGTGTCTGTGTCCCTGAGTTCTAGAAAATGGCTTGTGGGTAAAATATTTTTTTTGTTGTGTGCATATGTCTATACATCCAGTATGTACACATGCATGTCAGGCACTGCCTGCCTCCTTTTATTTTATTATTTTATGTGTAGGAACATAAATGTGCACAGTGTGTGTGCCTGGTGCCCTCATAGGTAAAAAAACACCATCAGTGCACATGTCTATACATCCAGTATATGCACATGCATGTCAGGCACTGACTGCCTTGTTTCATTTTCTTATTTTATGTGTAGGAATATTTTATCTGCATTCATATATGTGGACTGTGTGTGTGCCTGGTACCCTGAGTGGTCAGAAAAGGCCAACAGATCCTCTGGAACAGGAATTACAGATAGTCATGGGCTACCATGTGGTTTCTGGAAATTGGCACTGGATCCTCTGTGAGAGCAGCCTGTGCTCTTAACCTGTGAGCCATTTCTCCAGCCCCACCTTAGTTTTTTTTGACACAGAACTTGTCAGAGGCACAATGCTCACTGGTTAGCCCATGGGAGCTCCAGGGATCTCATTGCCTCCAGACAGTGTAGCTTATGGAGTTATAAGCATGCACCACCAGCCCTGACTTTTTACTGGAGTGCTTGGGATTGAACCTATGTCCTTGTGATTGCAAGGCAAGGATTTTACCCACTGAGTCGTGTCTCCAGACTTTAAATTGTGGTTTGATGTTGTAACTAGATCTGCACCGATGTCTGTCATACTTCAGGCATAGCTACCATCACCAACCTGAATATCCTCATGGACACCTCCATAAATAAACGAGTGTCCTTTGTTTAAAGAAACAAGTATAATCCCAAAACCTGAGAGACTGATTAGAGAAGACTGTCATGCGTTTAGACTGCCCCAGTTACATTACAAGTTTTAAGCCAGGCTGTGCAACAGAGTGAGACCTTGCCTCAAAACACTGAATGAAGAAATCAATTCATAGTGTTTCAAGGACTTAGAATGCTTCAGGCACAATTTACCACACACAGACACCCGTAGGCCCCTTCTGATTTTAATGACTGTACCCACATTTTACTATTGAGAAAAACGAGCACCAAGAGTCCAAAGTCTGGCTGGGGAGACAGCTCAGTCAGTGAGAGTCCAGTCAGTGAGCTGCTTACTGTACAGATTTGCGGATCTGGGTTTGACCCTCGGAATGTGTCAGAAGCCATAAGCAATGCAGTCCTGGGTGTGGGGTGGTAGACCCAGTGGATCCCCAAGGGTCACTGTCCAGCCAGCCTAGCACAGTCAGTGAGTGAGGTTCAGTGAGAGTAATCTATCTCAGTACTCGAGGTACATGTGCCTGAAGAATGATCCTGGAGACTGTCCTATGACCTCACATGTGCATATATACACCCAGGCACATGCGCACAAGCAAACACAGGAGTCACGGTCTCGCTGCAAGTACAGTTGGAGTTGTCGAAATCAGAATATAGAACTGTAAGACGTGTGTGTGTGTGTGTGGTGTGTGTGTGTGTGTGTGTGTGTGTGTGTGTGTGTGTGTGTGATGTGCATGTATACTCACAGTGCAGTGTGGGTGGAAGCCAGAGCTTCTGTCACTTCACATTTATTTCTATTTTTTTTATTTTATTTCCTTCATAATCGCATGTGTGCACATGAACTCAGGCATTAAAAATATGCGTGCACTAGTGCACATATGTGTTTCTATGTGTTCCTGAAGGCCAAAAGAAGGTATCCAATCCCCTGGAATTAGAGATACAAGTTGTGAACAGTCATTTTGGTGCTGGGACCTCTAACCACTCCTTCAGGAAAGTAATCTGAGTTCTTAACCCAAGAGCCATTTCTTTAGCCCTCCATATTTTCTTTAGTTTTTTTCTATTCCTTTCTTTTGTTTGAGGCAGGGTCTCTCACAGACCTTTACACTAGCTGGTCAGCCAGCTCTGGGATCTGACTGTCTCCCTCCCCCAGGCTACAGCACTAGGGTTACAGGCTTGTGCTGCCACACCTGACTGTTTATGTGGGTGTGGGTGTTTCCCGTACATGTATGTATGTATGTGCATCACATGTGTGTAGTGCACATGAAAGTCAGAAGATGGCCTTGAAATTGAAATTAAAGATGGTTATGAACCACCTTATGGGTGCTGGGAATCAAACCTGGATCCTATGCAAGAATAACCAGAGCTCGTAATCGCTGAGACATCTCTCAATTTCTTACTCAGACAAGGCCCATTTGCCTAGGGATGGTGCCCACAGTGGGCTGGATCCTATTGGACCAGCAATCAATACAACTTCCCACAGACATGCACAGGGCAACCTCTCAATTGTGACGCCTTAGATAATCCTAGGCTGTGTCACATTGGAAGATGAATTCAGAGAGAATAGGACAAGTAGGGCTCCTTGAATTTTCTTTGCTTTGGGGCAGAGAAAATGCTGTGCTTAGCTATGGATGAAGTTTCAGGACCAGTTAGAATCATGGTGAGGTTGAAAGTGGGATAGAGATGTGGGCATGGAATAGATAATATGGTCTGGGGAGGCATGGATGGAGGGAGTTTGGTTTGATTCAGGATAGGGAGGATATTGTGGTTGGTATTGGATGGCGTGGTTTTGTGGGGGGGGGTAAAGAATAAGCAAAGATGAGAGTTAGGCTGCGTTTAGAGTACAGGTTTAGACGAGCTTTAGATCAGGATGATACATGGAATTCAGAGGGCATCTAACTTGAACTGAGGGAGGCTGGGTGCTGAACATGGAAGACTGAGTTCTCTTTGATTGTGTTGAATCAGAGGAGGCTTGGATTAGTTTGGGGTAATGTTTGAGTTCTTGGGCTGGGGTTGGCTGGGGATTTCATTGGTGAAAAGTAATGGTTGGTTAGAGTAAGGGGGACAGTGGGTTGGTTGGTAGAGTTACCTGGCTTCCATTTCTAGCACCACAGACAACAGGCAGGGCGGTGCACACCTGTCGCCCCAGCACACAGGAGGTTGAGACAGGAGGAGCAGGTGTGCATCCTCTCACTACATGGAATGAAATATTGAGGAAAACCCCTCCCTCTGTCCACAGGGTGACTCTGGAGGACCCTTGATCTGCGGGGGTGCCTGCAGGGCATTGTATCCTGGGGTGATGTCCCCTGTCATACTACCACCAAGCCTGGAGTCCACACAAAAGTCTGCAGCTACATGGAGTGGATCTGGAAAAATATGAGAAGGAACTGACTCATTGGCCCAACATCTACATCCCTCAAGGACCACCTCAGACTCCGACTAAGAATCCCCAGTAGCCGGCCACCAGCCTCATTCTGACCTGAGAAAGCTCAGCCCCTCTGCATATCAACATACACTGTTAGTTAGGGTCTCTTCCCTCCTGGTCTCACCTGTTTGGCATAAAGAAAACAGTGTTGGTAGGTTGGTGGGGTGGGTCTTTGATCCCAGCACTCAAGAATCAGAGGCAGGTAGATGTCTGATATTCCAGGATAGCCAGGGCTACACAGAGAAACCATCTCTTAAAAAAAGAAAAAGAAAATATTGTTGTTCCATAGTGTTGATCCAACTTTCTCTGTAAGGGTGTAACTTTCTTTCTTTAGAGTATTGTTGTGGTAAATAATATTTGGGGGTTTCTACATCACCATAGATCATTTACATCCCAAATAGAAGACTCAAAACCTTTAATTACAATCAGCCTTAAAGCACTACGCTGGGCAGGTATCAGCCCTCTATGCTCTTTTGTCTACTTCCCTGCCAATGACCCCAAGATGTGACTCTCCTTGTTCCACCTGGGCCGCTCCTACCACAAGGGAATGGCCCTCATGGGTATGCACTCATGAACCACCTACCCAATTACGACTTCTTCCTTCCCATGTCCTTTTCTTCTCATGGTCCCTGCCTGAGACCCCAAGCCCAGGAACTTCCAGCCCTGCCTATCTCTCTTCTGCCCATAGGGTGAAGGCGTCTTTATTAACCAATCAAGGATAACTTGGGGGCAAGGTTTGTACAACAAAAGCTGGTACATGAGGAACTACTGATCTTGGAGCAACCAGAATTTGGGGTTCATAATTTAGCATTGAATATAAGCAGCACTAGACCAACTCCGTACTGGGCGTGATTCGAATTGAGTGGGGGGGGGGATAGGATACAAAGTCTACTGTTGCATGTAACCCAGGGCCCCCTTCCCTTGGAGAGAGTACACAGCTTCAGGTATGGCTTTGCTCATTTGAATTAGATGTGGAATCAGGGATCAGGGCTGTGAATTCACTCATCCTTGGTTTTCCCATCTGTGAACTAAGTGACCATAACACATGTCTCCTAGGGTGACTGTGAGGATTAAATGAGCTGTGCATCTTAGTGGATCAGAACTGTGTCTGGCACTTTGCCCACACTCATGAGCTGTGCACCCCAGTAAGAGGACCTAAATCTAGATTTCCAAGATCCATCATTAGTTGAACCATCTTGCTAGCCTCAAAAATACTTACTTCTTTATTTATTATTTATTTATTTACTTACTTACTTATTCCCTCCACATCATACATGCTGGTTCTACAAGCATGAAACACCTCACCTGGTTTTACACAGCACTGTGGCTCAAAACCAGGGCCTCGTTTACTCTAGACAATGAGTCCACCACTTGGCCTGCATCCCAATCCCACCCATACCCACACACATTTCTTTTGGAAGACAAGGTCTCATGCAGCCTGACCTAGAACTTGTTCTGTAGCTGAGCTGACCTTGAACTTCTGATCCTCCTGCCTCCACTTCCCAAGTGCTGAGGTAAAAGGTGTGACCATCATGCAGGGGCAGTGGGGAAAATCTTCCACAAGGTAGGCAGTTAGTCCAGATCTTTGGGCCTTTGAAGGATGGGACCTTGGGTACCCTTACCTACGAAACAAGAAGTCATTGTGACTCCAACACATTTCAGGGCTTGTGTATACTCCCCAGGTATAACCTGAACCCTCATATTCTAGAACCAATGAGTAGTCAGGCATGGTAATGTGCACCATAACTTCTATTTATCTTATTTCATTTTATTGCTTTGTTTTGGGCCAGTTGTATATATAACCCTAGTTGTCCGGAAACTCACTATGTCACAAGGTTGGTCTACATCACAGATTATTAGGGCCTAAAATCACAGAGATCCTCCTGCCTCAGGCTTCAAAGTGCTGGGATTATAGGAGTGTAGCATTATACCCTGCCCCCAAACTTCTAACAGGAACAATAAAATCAGCGATCCAGAAGCCAAGTCCACGACGGCAAGATTTTTGCCCTTCTCAACAAAAAAGAAAATGACATATGTGAGGGGAGCTTGCAGCCTTCGTGGATGTCACTGGTGCAAAGAATTTGTTCTAAGGGCTGATTTCTGAAGATAATCTTGGTCTTGAGGTACAGGACCTTCCTTAGAGCTTTGGGTTGGGGGTCACTTGCTCCTGTACCCGACTATCACACCCCTTCACTCTCAACCCTGACCTTGGCACCTGGCTTTAGTACCCAGAACATGAACAGTTCCAGGAGCAGCAGGCCCTCCCATACCCTGGGGGAGGTATCCAGGGTGAACTAGGGTCTACTGGGCAGCAGGTACAACAGGGCCCTCCCCTCCCACAGCCATGAGGGTGGGAGCAGGGAATCCACCTCCATCAGCAAGGGCAGGGCCTTGGCCAGCATCTGGGTGCCAACAGGGCAGGGGCAGGGCTGGAGGGAGAACGAGGAGTATTTAAAGGCTCCCCAAGGACACTCCTCAGCTCCAAGATCACCACCTGCTTCTCCTGGACACCTGATACCATGTGGTTCCTGATCCTGTTCCTCGCCCTGTCTCTGGGAGGGATTGGTGAGACAGGGGGAAGTTGGAGTGGTCAGAGACCTGACCCTCATGCAGCCTTTGGCCCGGAACATTCCTCTTCCCTCTCCCCTGGCCCCAGCTACATTCTAAAGCAACACCTGCTCCTCCCTCTTTCCCCCTGCACACTTTCAAGTCCCTCACAGTCCTCTCTCCCATGCCAGGTACCTGTTCCCTCCCATTTTCCAGAAATTTCTCCTTCCTTAGCCACCTCAACATCTCTGGGCTTCTCCTGTCACTCCAAGGAATCTTTCCAAACCCCGAATTAACCTTAGGACTTCACTTGTCTCTCTAATTGTTGTTTTCCCTAGAAACTAAGAATCCAACCCCTGTGTCAGGAGCTTGCCCAAATCCCATACTAGAGCCCTTGGCTATCCAGAAGCTGTCAGACTTCAGCTGTGTTCTCCACATCCTGACAACTGGTCTCCCATCTTCTCAAGTTGCTCAGTTTCTATTGATAGTTTCACTTCCCAAATTGGCTTGTGACATCAGATATGTCCCCTTACTCTTTCTGCTGTGGGGGGTTGACTCATGCCCCTTCTCCATTGCTTTTTGGAAAAGTCTTGTTTGGGGAGGAAGTGTCAGGTGTCAGAGGCCAGTTGTGGACACTAAGGATCTTCATTGATCACTGAATGTGGATTTTCCCTTTAGGATTAATTGGCTGTCTGGAAGACATCAGGGGACTCCTACTGCTTCCACCTCTGGTGTTACAGGTGCACACTGCCATACCTGACCTTTTACCTGGGTTCTGGGGAGTTCAGCTCAGGTCCTAATGCTTGCACAGCCAATACTGTAGAAACGAAGCCATCTGCACAGCTCTTGGGAATAGGCGCTGAGCTAGTGTCTCATGGTGAAATTCAGGCTTTTCTCTGGTCCACGGTAATCCTCCTGCCTCAGCCTTCAGTGTGCTGGGATTACAGATAAGTGCTTGCCAAGCTTCTGTGTCTCCTAATGCATTGCTTTGGCCGACTCTTCCCTCCCCTGCTGATCTCTCTCATCCACAGGCCCCTTGTTCTTTCTAACCCCACCAGCTCCTGTCCTGTCTTGCTGGAACCCCACTGCACAGCTCTAGTTCCCATTCTGTGCAGGACATCCCAAGACCCCAACACCGAACCCTAGCACCCCACACTGCCTGTGTCCTCCTCTCTGCCTCACAGTGGTCTGACTTGTTTAACTCCTTTTCACCCCTGTGCTGTCTTGAGGCTGCCTGCAAGAGAACCCTGAACCTCACCAACACCCTGACCATTTGCCCCTGCCCACTCCGTGGGAAGCAGAACCGTTCCCTCACATACCCCAGAGTCTCCTTCTCCCACTGCTTGTCCAGGCTCAAACTATGTTCATAGGGAGCCCCACCCTCTTAGGTATCATCTTAACCACAGACTCTAACAGGAGTCCACACCCAAGCCTCATCCCTGCTCCTTTGATCTGGAAACCCCTTATTCTCTCCCATACCAGCTGGCCACTTCATGCCCAATCCTGGAAACCCCAAGTCATCCCAGAGCTCCCGTGTCTGGATTCATTTACTCTCTCAAATCTAGTTTTGGGGGGCCTCACCATTTCCAGAATTCCAAAAACACAACCAAGGCCCTGATGTCTTCTCAAGCCTTGGAGTCTTTAAATGCCAAAGCCTCTTGGCCTCTGATTTCACTCTCACTGGACTAAGAATGGACTGGAATTCTCTCTCTCTCTCTCTCTCTCTCTCTCTCTCTCTCTCTCTCTGACTCTCTCTCTTTCTATCTCTCCCTCTTTCTTTGCCCTCCATCCCTTAACCCATACCTAATTTCTGCTTCATGAATTATCTCTGTCCCCACAGCATTGTTCTCCCTACTTAGAACCAGCCATACATGAGTCTCTTCCCCACATACTGGAGCTATGTCCCAGCCCTGCCTAACTGTGTCCCCGAACACTACAACCATACCGGTATCTGACCCAACCATACCCACACCCCTGTGTGAACCCATTACAGATGCTGCACCTCCCGTCCAATCTCGAATTGTGGGAGGATATAACTGTGAGAAGAATTCCCAACCCTGGCAAGTGGCTGTCATCAACAGATACCTCTGCGGGGGTGTCCTGATAGACCCCAGCTGGGTGATCACGGCTGCCCACTGCTATAGCCAGTGAGTAAGGGAGGGGACAGGAATGACTCCAGGACAGGCTGTGGTACTGAATGGCAGGAGGATGGGACTGGCTCAAAGTCTAAAGAGGTCCAGCGGGGCTGGACCCATGGTCTGTCCATGACCTCCTGGGTCTCTTTGCTCCTCTCTCCAGGCTTGTGTTCATATTCTGGTTCTTTCTTTTCTGCCTTGTTGTTCATATGTCTCCTGCCTGTATTCACATTTGAGTGTCTTTGTGGCTGTCTGTCACTCTGTGTCTTCTCCATGGGTCTAAACCCATCTCAGTCTGGGTCTGGGTCTCTTGTGTCCTCTTTTATTACTACTGACAATACTGGAGAACAGGCCTAAAGGTCCCTGAGGATACAAAGTCATGTCACTGAATGTAGGTTGAGCCTGAATGTATGGTGTGAGAGAATTCCTCACTCTCCTCAGAGAAGCTCGGCCATTAGGACCTTCTGTCCACTCACAGGACACAGGGAAGGGCTGGTCAGAGCTGGATCTGGGTGAGGTAACTGAGTACAGAGGGAGAGCAGGATGCTGGTGTGGGGAGGGGAACTAGGGGAGGGGAGCTCAGACTTGGGCTGTGAGCCAGGCCTTACCTACTGGGGAAGTTCAGCCAAGTTCCTGCTGCACCTGAACAGCTCTCAGGCCCTCCCCTCCTCTGTGCTCCCTCTTCCCTTGTCTTCTGTCTTTGTCTCTGACTCTCTGTCTCTAAATGTGTGTCTGTGAGTTTGTGTGTGTGTGGCTCTGTCTCCCTCTCTCTCTGTGTATGTGTGTGTGTGAGTTTCTGTCCGACTCTTCCTTCCTCCCTCCCTCTTCCCCCTTTCCCTGTATTCTGCCCAATCTCCCTGGTTGCCTCTTCTCATTCACTCCGTCTCCTTCCCTGCCCTCAGCTATTACCATGTTTTGTTGGGACGACACAACCTATTTGAAGATGAACCCTTTGCTCAGTACCGGTTTGTCAGCCAAAGCTTCCCTCACCCTGACTACAACCCATTCCTCATGAGGAACCACACCCGACAAACCGGGTATGACTACAGCAATGACCTGATGCTGCTACACCTCAGCGAGCCGGCTGACATCACAGATGGTGTTAAGGTCATCGATCTGCCCACGGAGGAGCCCAAGGTGGGGAGCACCTGCCTTGTCTCAGGCTGGGGCAGCACAAAACCCCTTATATGTAAGTCTAAGCCAGGAAACAGAGCTGGGTGTGAGGGGGAGGCAGAGAGGACCTGGCTGGGGTCTGCTCACGACCTGCTTGCATCCTGATCCACAGCAGAATTACCAGATGATCTCCAGTGTGTGAACATCGATCTTCTGTCTAATGAGAAGTGCATCGAAGCCTACAGATGGAAGGTGACAGATCTCATGCTGTGTGCAGGAAAGTTGGAAGGAGGCAAAGACGCTTGCAATGTGAGAAAGCATCTCCCTGCAGAGAGGTGTAGGGATGAGAGAAGGAACTGAGGTTCTCAATTCCCACTTCCTCACCCTGTCTAAGCAGATGCTTCCCATCCTTCCTTATGGAAGTGATGTGAGCTGGGAGGGGAGGATCCTGCAGTTGGTACTATTCCTCCTCATTGACTTGGCTTCCGGGACCGGCCTGTCCACCCCTCACTCGCTGTAAGAGCTGGCCTCCCAGGAGCTGGGTTCCCTCCCCTACTGGCCAGAGCTGCCTCTTGGAGTCTCCCTGTCTTCCTCCTGAAATCAGTTCCAGGTTGTGAAGTAGAACCCAACTTCCAACTCCTTCCTTACTCCTGTCCCTCTCCTTCTTTCAGGGTGACTCAGGAGGCCCCCTCATCTGTGATGGTGTGCTCCAGGGCCTCACATCATGGGGCTCTGTCCCATGCAGTGAGCCCCATAACCCAGGCATCTACACCAAAATTATTAAGTTCACCTCCTGGATAAAAGAAGTTATGAAGGAAAACCCCTGAGTGTCACACTGTCCCCTGATCTCAATAAAACGCACCATGCAGCACACGTGTTCAAGTTCTGACACTCTCTCACCTTCTGGAGCCTGGAGCTGGGAGTCCACCCAGCTAAGGTCTGGCCTCTAAAAGGAGGTCAACAAGGGATAGGGGTCCATATATGGTTGGCTAAAGGGATCCCCTTGAGACTAAGGCAGACAAAAGGCTCAGACCAAGTCAGGGATGGCAAAGGGGTTTCCTTTGGCAAGGAGCGTGTTCAGGTCTCACAGTGTAGTAATGTTCGACACACCTTAAAGGTCGTCTCCATCTAGGCCCGATGCTACACTGGAGGCAGAAGAGATGACAAGCAGTCGGACATTGAATACTTAAACTGCCAGCCTGGTTATATTGAGTTGCAGAAGCCAAGAAAGGGGCAGGAGTCTTATATTAATCCTTTTCTTCCTGGGAAGGGGTCTGTAAACAGAAGGGTAGGGACTACCCCCAAGGCTAGGCTGCAGAGTATTCCCCTGGAACCCATGGAGGGTATGTCTCTTGTAGGGCTGGAACAAGGATGAGGAGTGGCTTAGGGGCATGCCCTGTGGGGCAGAGTATTGCCCAGCTTGGGAAAAGGGCCACATTGTTCCCACTCCTTGGGACCACAAACCAGTGTCTTTTCAGAGGGATATAGCCACAGCTGAGAGTATTGGAGGACTTTCAGAGGAGGGTCCCTGCCAAGACTCAGGCAGTAAGGAGTGGGCCCTACAGCGGGGACTGGGGCTTGCCACCTGTGTCCCCAGGGTGCTACCTGCTCTCAGGGGAAGTATGGGACCTCAGGGGAGGTCTGATGGAAACTGAGCCACAGGGACCGAGGTAGAGGCATCAGGCTGCGGGGACTCATCAGTGTCCTGAGAAGTTGCGTCGTCCCTCTGTTGGGGAGGCTCGAGGTAGTTCACAAAGTTGCTTGCAGTAGACAGCTTCTGGGCGGGCTCCAAGTTTCTGGCCGAAATAGACAGCTGCTGCAAGTGTAAGGAGTGGTGTCTCGAGGCCCAACGGAAGTAGCTGAGCCTCCGCTCCATGAAAGGCGTATTGTAGCTCCACATCCACACTTGGTTGAGGAAGGACAAAGTCCCTGTGGGAAGGGACCCCTTTGGCACTCAACTCAGAGCCCCACTTCAAGCCCCAACTCACTCCTGGAGGCTTGACCCCCTTTCCTGCGCTCCACCCCTGCCCTGCACAGGACCTGCCCTTCCCTCTGAGGCCCCGCCCTCACCGGCCCACAGAATCTAGGCTCTGGTGCACCAGCACAGGGAAGCCAACTGGTAGGATACCTGTGGCCTTAGGCACAGCCTATTGCAGTTGAAGACAAAGAACTTCAGTGTGAGCAGAATCAGAAGCCCTGCACTGGGGTGGGGCAAGAGAAGCACAGAAGGCTAGACAGGAAACACCACACCACACACCAAAAGGAGAGAAATAGAGTCAACCAGCCTTACATGCCACAGGTGAAAACACACACACACACACACACACACACACACACACACACACACACACACACACAGAGGACAAATGGATACATACTCAGTACTCAGAGGGAAAGGGAATTAAGAGACAAAACCATCGGTCACAACTAGTGGGCATAGGCTTTTAATCCCAGATACTTATGATGCTGAGGCAAGAGAATGGCATATTCAAAGCCAGCATGGACTAGAGTGAGAGCACAGCCAGTCTGAGCTAGATAGTCACAGAGACACCCCTCTCCCTCAGAGCAGCAGAATTGGAAATCTAGCCACACCTCTGGGTAGGAGCAGCTCTGGGCTTGGGTGGGGAAATCTTCAGTCACCCCTGTCCTTGCCAACACTTACCAATGCCAATGCTGAGGAAACTGAAGATGAAGTCTATCTTGTTCAGGCGTCGGCAGACTGGTCGGAAGGAGAGGAACATGGTGGGCAGGAGGATGAGGCATAATGCCAGGGCCAGAAATATGGAAGCCCTTGCTCATGTGAGTGTAAAGTGGGGAGGAGAGTCAGAGAGATGGCTACAGTTACCTCCCCCACCTCTGTCCATCTCTCTCTCTCTCTCTCTCTCTCTCTCTCTCTCTCTCTCTCTCTCTCTTTCTCTCTCTCCCTCTCCCTCTTTCCCTCTCCCTTTCCGTCTCTGTATGTGTGTGTTTGTGTGTGTCTGTCCTTCTTCTCACACTATCAGGAGTCCAAACTAATTACCCCAAAGGCTGGGATGGAGAGCCATCTCAAGGCCAGCCTGAGCAGTTTAGAGACACCTAGACCTTATCTGTCTCAAAATACAAAGTATAAGCAGTCCAGGGGTCCTGGGGTTGTGGCTTCACTGGTAGAATGCTTGCCTAGCATGTGTGAAGTCCTGCACTCCAGCCTCAGCATGAATGCTGGGCTTGCTGACCTCCAGCTCAGCTCCTGCTTCAGAGAGACCTTGTCTCAAGGGAGTAAGGGGGACACTGACAGTGGGGGTCATCTTGTCCTCCCCTGCCCTCCATGCCCGACTCAGATGCCTGTACCAGCAGATACACACACACACACACACACACACACACACACACACACACACACACACACACACACACACACCACTATAAAAACACGTAAGTATTCAGAGGTGTTAGAAAGATAGTCTTGATCTCAGAGCGGCAAATGGGCCATTGGCATAGATTGTACTGACCACTGAGACTTGGAAGTGAGGTTTTTATTGGGGTCTAGGTAAGTAAACTTTGATTGAGTGCCAGTCATACCCCTGTTTTCACCCATTCCACAACCTTCAGCTTCTTTGATCAAGCTGCCCTGCCCATGGGCCCATTCCCAGTTACATCTCAGACCCCAGGAATCCATACTGAACTAAGAAATATGGGTTCTCGTGCTCAGTCTCTCTCCTTGGTGTAAGTGTATATCTCCCAGACTTAGAGGCGAGGCTCAGATATCTCCCATGTGCCTGCAGGGCCGGGTGGAAGTGTGGAGGGGTGAAGGCTTTCTCAGGCCTTGTAGAGAGACCAAAAGACCTCAGCTCCAAGCTCAAACCCTGCTGCCATGTGGTTTCTGGTTCTGTGCCTCATGCTGTCTCTGGGGGAATATGGTAAGAAGTTGAGGGTTCCACAGGAAGAAAAGGGGACCAGACTCCTCCCTTCTTTCCCATAAGTCTTCCCTCTCACAGCAGCACAGTGTCATTCCCCACCCCATGGAGTTCCTAGACCAGAGATGGGTGTTTTGATTTCTTGTGGTGCCACCCGGCCAGCCTATCTCAGCCCTACCATGCTGCATAGCCCTTCTTCTTCCTTTTGTCTACCTTGATGTCCTAGAAAATCTCTTCTAGTCCACACCCTGCCTCCAGCCAATTTACCTCAGGTGCAGATCCTGGGCCATCTCGGTCTGTCATGGTGAGATTCAGAATTCTTCACTAGAAGACATCCCTCTGCCTTCCAGCACCCCTTAGCCTAACCACAACACTCCTGTCATTCTCACACAGACTCAACTATCACCCTAGGCCCTCCACCTTGACTTCTGTCCCACACTTCTTTTCTGGGAACACAGATCCTAGGACACACCCTGTTCTATCATTTAACTAAGAGATCTCCTCAAAGATCACAAATAGCTCTGCCCTCTACAGTCTGGAATTAGGTTTTTTTTTTTTTTTAAATTTTCCTCTTATTCTGCTCTCCTCCTTATCTTTCTGAGAGGGTTGCAGGGGCTCTTCTAGAACTGCTTCCTGGGTCATCTTTGGAGTCTAGTCTGTCCCCATCCTTTCCCACTCTGATCCCTTAACCCTACACAGGATGGTTTTTCAATAAACAGACCTCTTCCATAGGAGCCCATCTCTATTTTGGACACTCTTTCCCTGAGAACAGAGTTTCCACCATCATCCACCCCATGCCTTGCTTATGCCCAATCCCCCAGGAGCCTATGCAACTCCAGACATTGCCTCATCTGATGTCTCCCAGTCTGTTGTCTAGGGTTAACTTTGTATTCAGAGTCTATGTCTCCCTAGATAAAGCAAACTACCATCGAGCAAGGCAGGTGTGAGTCATGAAATCCAGTCCACTCTAGCACCCCTTAACCTGACCACCCTCCTGGTCCTCTGCACCATGTCCCTTCATATCCACAGGAAAGTTTTTCTTCTCAATCCCTTTTCCATGCCAATGCTGGGCCCTACCCAGAATTTCTTTCTGCAGGTGACTTTCCCCTCGTCCAGTCCAGTACCGTTGGAGGCTGGGAGTGTGAGAGACATTCCCAACCCTGGCAGGTCGTGGTGTATCACTATGACAAGGCTGTCAGGGGTGGTGGGGTGGCATCCTGGTCCAACCGCAGTGGGAACTCACAGCTGCCCACTGCATCCCAGGGAGGATGGGTTCAGGTGTGGCTGTGGCCGGAGCATTTGACTGACAAGCAAGGGTCCCTGGGATCCACCTCCCAAACACATTAGTAGGAGGAAGATTGGGATGAGGGAAGCTCTTCTCCTTCAAGGAAGACTATGCCACCGTCTTCCTTGAAGGACCTCATGGGAGGTAGAGGTCTGAGGGATGAAGGTTGGTGCTGGGTCAGAGGGACAGAGGGGTGGATGGGCCATGAGCACCTGAGTCTCTCCTCATGTCTCCCATTTTTGTCTCTCCTCTTTCCCTGACTCCATGCTTCTGCATCTGTCCTATCTCTGTCCTCCTCTGGGTGCCTCTGTGACCATCTGTCACTATTGGTCCCCCCTTCTAGATCTACGCCCAACTCTATCTGGGTCTGGGTCTCACTCTCCATCCCCATCACTACTGACCACATTGAAGAACAGGATTCACTGCACCCTACAAGGCTGGAATGGGGGGACCCATATGCCAATGTGAGGGAAGTCCTCAGCTTCTCCAGAGCAACCTGGCACTGTAGGATCATGTCCAGGCTGGGGGACATACAGGGAGAGGCTGGACAGAGCTGTGTCAATACAGCTGGATGAGCACAGAGACAGGGCAGGGTACTGGGAGGAAGTGGGCACAAAGCTTGGGCTGTGACCATATGGCAGTTGCCAGGCAAGCTCAGGCTAGCCCAGTGCACCTGAGTGGCTCTCAGGCCTGCCCCTTCCCTGTTCCATTTCCCCTTCTCTCTTTACTTCCTGCCTCATTGTCCTTTTCCTCTGTTTGTCTCTGCCTCTTGTCCATCATGAGTCCCTTCTCTCCCTTGTACTTTCTGCTCCCACCTGTCCCCAGGTGCTTTCCCATACTGCTCCTCGCTGCCACTTCCCCCTGCTACCTTTCTAGTTCTTTTGATTTAATCATGTGTGTGTGGTGCATGTATGCATACTGTTGATGAGTGTGTGTGAGCATGTGCGTGTGTGTGTATGGAGGCCAGGAGCAGACATCATCTGTCTTCCTCTCTTGCTCTCCAGCTTGTGTTTTCTAAGTTGATTTATCCCTTTTATTTGTTGTGTATGTGTACGTGTGTGAGTATGTGTATGTGCAAGCATGTATGACACTGCACCAGCTTGGAGGTCAAGAGACAGCTTACAGGAGTCAGTTCCCTCCCTCCACCATGTAGGTCTTGGGATTGAACTCAGGTCACTGTGCTTGGCTGCAAGAGCCCCTACCTACTGAGCCGCTTCACTGCCTGCATCCTTTTTCTTTAATCATCTTAATAAAAAATCCTGTATATGAGTGATTTGCTTCTATGTGTATCTGGGCACTAGGAACTAGAGTTACAGACATTTGTGAGCCAGCAGGTTTGTGCTGGGAATGGACCCAGGTCCTCTGAAAAAGCAGTCAGTGCTCTTAACCACTGAGCCACCACCTGTCTAGCCATCTTCTGCCCCTATTTTTTGAGACAGGAGCTCAAATATTCAGCATAGCTGGGTCCCAGGCAGCACTAGAGATCATCATGTCCCTGTGTCCTCATCTGGGAATACCAGGAACGCACAACATTCAGTTCCGAATGTCCAAAGTCAGGTGCTCACACTAGTGCAGTAAACTTGTTACCTGCTGAGCCTTCTCACACCCTGGTGTCCCTGCCTTTCCCATTCTGTGTCTGTGTCTGCGTCTCCCTCCCTCTCCTGCCAGTTCTTTCCTGCTCTCTCTGCTGTCCACCCTCTCTTTCCTCTCATCCATTTCTTTCCTTTCATCCATTTCTCCTCTCGTTCTCCCTTCTGCCCAGATGCCCTGCGTGCTCCTTCTCCCTCATCTCTGCTTCTCCCTCACATAACAAGGTGAGGCTGGGTCAGCACAGCCTGGACGCTGATGGAGACACTGGCCAGTATGTCCCTGTAGACATTCTGTCCCACACCCACTCTGTAACAGGAGCCTCCGAATGCCCACGTTTCTCAGCCCGGATGCTGACAACAGCCACAACCTGATGCTGCGTCAGCTGAGGGAGCCAGCCAACACCACAGAGGCTGTGAGGGTGACTGAGGAGCCCACTGAGGAGGCTAAGCTGGGGAGCTGCTGCCTGGCATCCGGCTGGGGCAGCACCAGGCCAGATAAGTGTATGTCTGGGTCAGACCCTGTAACCTGGAGCAGGAAGTGCGGTTCTGGAGGAACAGGCCGGGCAACTGAGCTCCTGTATTCCTGTCATGGTTGTGTTCTCTCGGGCCACAGCTCTAAGTGCAAAGATGCTGCAGTGTGTAGACCTCACCCTCATGTCCAGTGATGTCTGTAAGGATGCCTATTCATAGAGGGTGACAGAACTCATGCTGTGTGCTGGACACCAGGAAGGCAGCATAGATACCTGCATAGTGAGCAGCCCCAAACCCAGGTCACTGAGAGAAGACATGGAGACAACCAGAGTGAAGGAAACTGATTCTGGTCTGAGGCCCAGCAGCATTTCCTCAGATGCTCAGGCACCATAGTCCTTCAGTGCCCTGCCCTGCAGTGTGTCACAGCCTCCTCTGCTCCAGTCCTGTCCCCTCTCCTTCCCAAACCAACCTATGTCTCTCACTTTTCCACATCCAGTCTTTTCAGCCTGTGAACGCCTTTTCTTATGGATCTCCATGGTACCTATGACCATCCTAGACCCTGGGCAGCCAACAGTGAGCCTAGTGCAGCCCCTCCCTCCCAGAGCAGCATTGTGTGTGTGTGGAGGGGTGGATGCTGCATGGCTTTTCCTGGGCCAGCATTTCTACTCACCACAGACAGAGAAGACAACACACCAGGTCATCCATCGTGGCGAGCTCATGAGTTGTTAGATTAGCCTCAGGAGCACGGAAGGCAACTGCATCATCAAAGAGCCTGCCCCAGGATAGCACTTAGGAAAGCTGCACCTCCTGAGTCTCCTGCACAACTCAAGCCGTTCCCCTCAAGACTCTCCTGTCCTGAGGGGCCTCCTGAAGCCCCATGCTCACGCCAGGAGGGGGATTTGGATGTGGAGAACACAGATCCAGAAAAAAGGGCAGCCATAAGCACCAGGTACAACTCAGGCGTGATGGGGTAGAATGTCATAAGGTGATGGAGCCACGGGGCAGACAAGAGGCCTGAGACGCTGGGAGGGTCACTGTGGTAGGAGGGAATGTTGTGTGCAAGGTTAGAAGAGGCAGCACCTGACACAGGGGTGCAGGGCACTTGGAACTGGGGGGGGGTGGGAGGCAGGGACCAGGTCTCCAGGGCAAGGGCTAGAGGGCTTTGGGGGAACCAAGGAGCTTGTGACTAAATAAATGTCTGCAGACAGAGTGTGAACAGGGCTCAGAGCACACAAGGAGAGGTTGCTTTCTTCAGGGCCTCAGCAGGGCCCTGTCAGATACTTTACTTTCTGGTGTGCTGGAAGCTGGCTCTGGATGGTGCTGGACTGAGCAGGGACAGGTGACTCTGCTCTCAGTCGCCCTCTCGTGTTTGTGAGATCAGGCTTCAGGAAGGCTGAAGCAGGAGGGCTTGTCTCAGGCTTGAGCTGGGTGAAGACTCCAACCAGATCTTTATCCTCATCTGGTCTCACCCCACCCCCTTCCTCGCAGGTGTTTCCACAGTCTCTCCTGCTGCATTACCTCCAAACTACCCTTCTAGTGTCAGAGCTGGTCTCTCTTAGCCCCTGCTCACCCTTGGCTATGAGGTGTCTATCCTAGAATATGTTTATGGGAATGGGGCCAGGAGATGACCCCACAGGCAGTGTCACCTTTGTTCCCCTACTGCCGACCTGGGGACCCTGCCTTCTGTTCCCCACACTGACACGGAGACACTGCCTTCAGTACAGGAGATGTATCTGTTTGCCTTCCCCTCTGCCCAGGGCTTCAGGCTGTGTTCCCTTTGGGATGCTATCCTGCATTTTCCTGGGAGGCAAACTGCAAAGTTGTGATCTGTAATCTGTTGGTGGCTAAGGATGAGAGGTGGGGCACCCAGACAGAAAGTGGGATGTTCTCTCGCTCTACCTCCGTGCCTTCTTCTCTCAGGGTGACTCTGGAACCACACTCCTCTGTGATAGGATGCTCCAAGGGATTACATCATGGGGTGGTAACCCCTGTGCCTTTCCTAAGAAGCCTAGCATATTCACCAAAGTGTCAAAATGCATAAGCTGGATCAAGGCCAACCTGCAGATCATCCCATGATGTCTTGTGCCTTCCCTAGTAAACTGACAACCATCTATTTCATGGTCTGCACCATCCGTTTTTATGGGCCCTAGGCATATGGGAGCCCACGATTCAGCTGACAGAATACAAAACCTCCTGACTCTTCCAATTCTGGTGCTTAGCAGGAAGAACGAGCAGAGACATTTGGTTCCGGAGGTCTCAGAGGGGTTCCCTATGCCTCTCCCATCTTAAGAGCATGGCAGGTCTGCAAACAGCTCAAGCAGAAGGAGGTGGTGGTGGCCTTGGCATGCATGTGATGCAGAGATGAAGGAACAGGGTCCCCTGGGAGGCAGGACAGAGGCACACAGTGACAAGTCCATGGAGCCCTGAGCAAAAGCCAATCCACATGCACCTGGGTACATGGTGGGGTGATGCTAAAATGTCACCCTCATTTTTTTTCTGGACATGAGAGGATGCCTAAGGAAATTCTGAACAGAGGAAGGAGGTCACTCCATGACACAAGGCTGGGGAAAAGGAGAGCAACTACAGAATGGGGAAGCTCATTCACTTTGTGGGTGTTGGAGACAACAAGCCGCAATTAACAGAGGGACTCTCAGTCACAGATGTGGAGCTAGGGTGTGTCATGGGTGAAGACCATGACAGGAAGCAGAGAGGGACCCAGAGGCAAACTTGCAGGTGAGCTGTGGGGTGGAGAGGGTAACCTTACCACTCCCACTCCCTGTCAGAGGTTCCTATGGACAGTGGTGTGTCAGGACACGTCCAGAGGGCTTCCATCAACAGCAGCTCAGCAAGCTGATGGCCAAATCCGCATTCACACTTAGAGTCTCGCTCTCAGCACAAACTGCTACTGATATCCAGGGCTCCAGTGAACTGAGACTCCACTCATACAGGAAAGTCTCAGGCATCCAAAATTGTCCCAGGAGGGACTCAAGTTAGGGTTTTCTCAAGGTTGAGTGCCTTTGCCTCTAGGGAATCTTCTACAGCCCAGGAGATGAAGGAAGAAAGACTGAGGAAGAGGAGGAGAGAGGAAAGGAGGGGAAGGGGGAGAGAGGAAAGAAAGCAGTGGGGAAGGAAGAGAAGGGGGAGGGCTGAGGAAAACAGCAGGCCTGGTGACATCTTGTGATCTGTTGACCAGTGAGTGGGCATGTGGAAGGAAGTGCATGTATGGGGAAAGACCCACACTCACTGGGGACATGGTGGTCACTCCATTGCTTTTTCCTCCCATCCTTGTGCAAGAAAGAATCTCACCCTAGGTCCGCAGGGTAGATGGATATCCAGCCTTCCATACTGGACATGAGAGACCATAGAGTGTGTCATAGGGATATAGAAAGACCATAGCTGAGGAATAGGTCATGACTGGGCACATGAGACAACACAGAACTGTTAGTAGAATCAGGCTGAGGAGTGACACAGCTTAGTGAACTGCAGTTCTCCTAGGGAGAATGGAATTGTGGCATCACCATCCGGAAGGCTGGCAGGATATGAGAACTTTGTGAGATACTGCTGGTGGTACCACTGATGGAGAAAGAAGCTAGGTTGAGTGCCTATCTCAGGGTGGGGCCCTGAGGCCTCTGAGGCCTCCTGTTGACAGACTTTGAGACAGAAGCTGCTGGTGAGGACACAGTGTGCTACTGGATCCCTCCCTCACAGTCATCATCCTATGAAACCCAGTGCATGGGCTTCAGGACTTTAATTACTGGTCAGGAGGACAGGGTCTGAGTCACGGCTATGGCCCTGGGAGAGGAGGTGGTGACTGAGCTACTCCAGGAGCTGAAGTCCGGTGAGATCATACCCTACAAGGAAGCTGAGAAACAACATGGATGCTCCACTCCCCCATCCAACTGGGCCTGTGAGTCACACTGACAAAACCAAGTCCCCAGGAAAAGCTGCCTGCCCTAGAGGCTTTGGGAATAGGGTGAAGCCTGCCTAAAGTGTAGACCAGGACATAGTCCATGCTTACCCTTGAGTGCCTCACTCTGCAATAAACTGCCATCTTCTAAACAAAGGTCTCTGCACCTCAGATGAATTCTTTTTGATGGAGATCACAGGGCATGGGGAGCCAGGGGTAATCCAGTAAAAGGTCTTGGTGAGTGTTCCATAAGCATGTGAAGGGTCATTTGGTGACTAAAAATATTTAATTTGGATGCCAGTTTGAGGTAGAAATGTCCTAATAAGGGGCTGGAGAGAAGATTTAGCTGTTAAGACCGTTGGCTGCTCTTCCAGAGGACCTAGGTTCAATTCCAAGCACCTAAATGGCAGCTCACAACTGCCGGTAATTCCAGTTCCAAGGGATTTGACACTCATACAGGAAAAACACCAATGCACCTAAAATAATAATACATAAATAAATCATTTTTAAAAATCTTTGAAAGAAGAAATGTCCTAATAAATTTCTGAAGGAGTTAAGGCAAGATATTGACAATATAGAACATGAAAGCATAAAACAAGTTAGAATAGAACTAGGGATGAAGATTTGCATATACTTTAAAACAGAAAATTGTCAAGATGAGAGGATCTAGGCGAGGTCAATGACTCAGTCAGTAAAGTGATCAGTGTGCAAGTGTGAGGAACAGAGTAGGAGTCCCCAGCATGCACCTAAAAGCCAGCTAGGACAGTGTCTGTCTCCTGGAGATGGGAGACAGATTCCTGGTACTTGTTTGACAATCAGTCTAGCTGGATCAGAAAGAATGTTTGTCTCCCCCCACCCCAAACACAGACAAAAAGGAGAGGGGGAAGAAAGAGGGAAGGAGGAGAAGAAAGCAGAGAGAAAGGAGGAATGAGAGCAGGAGTTAGAGCAGGAGGGAGAGCAGGAGGGAGAGGAGGAGGGAGAGGAGGAGGGAAAGGAGGAGGGAGAGGCAGAAAATAGGGGGAAAAAAAGAAAAGGAGAAATACAACATAATTAGTTATTTGCAATGGACTAGGTAGGATGTCAACTGTCTGATTTCAGATCATAAGTCTCCCCAGGGCGCTCCATGTGTGAGATGGCCCCCTCCCTGGAAAATACTTAACCTGTTACACTGATGAAGCACAGGCTATTAGCATCCATTACAGTCTCCACTCCACAGAGACACATTTTCATGAAAATCCTGTGACAAGGGTCATACCTGAAGCAAACAGGAATCTTCCAGAATGTTCATCCCAGGAGAACAGCACAGACAGTGGTGTGGTCTTCACAGCAATGAGGACAGTGTGCAGTGACCCAGGACTGTGAACCATCAAGACAGAGCAGCAGAAACATGGGGCATCTGGGGTAAAGGGGGTAAGAGGAGCTGTGAAGCCATACAGGGTGTCCAGAGACACAGGGAGACAGGAAGGCCCTGTCCAATGAAGATGAACAGCATGGTGTCTGGGGTAGGGCTCTGTGCTGGACCTACCAGGACCCACTGAACACAGTTTAACCTTCTCTCCGATCCTCTCTGCCAGGCCCCTTGCCTCCATCACTGTCTGCCACAGTCTCTAAGGTTCAGTCCTGTGAGTGAGAGTCTCATCTCCACCTGACTCGTGTCTTACATCTTCTCCAGCTCTCACCTTCTAAGGACACTGAGGGTTCCTGGAATCTGATCTAGCAGGTTGGTGTATGAATATTGGGTCTCTACGGTCTGGGTCTGCAATTCTGAATCTCTACAGTGGAGGGTTTTGGGGTGGATGACTGGATGACCCTGTACTCTCTTTGTTTAGCTCTGTGAATATGTCTCAGTATACACACACACACACACACACACACACACACACACACACACACACACACACAGTCACTAATCCTATGAATCTTAAATATACCATGTTCCCTTGATGAAAATAATCACTTTCACAGAGCAGGTCCTGTATTTCGGGCATTATCATTCACACACAAACACAGAACTTCCCTGTACCCTTAAAAACAATGGTCGTCTCACAGATTAAGTAGAACAGTGTGGACAAAGTAATTCTTCAAAGACTGAGAAATGACCTGTTGAATGCCAGAGGGTCAGATTGGCATGGACTTGATGTGCCGCAGACCCACGTGCCTGGGATGAGGAAGTCTGTCTCTCACCCACAAAGCTCTTTGGGCCCACAAAGCCCTTTTGTGGAGATTTGGAATTGCAGACTCAGCCCCAGAGATCCAACATCTAAGGACACATTAGATCACATTCCAACCAACTCTGAGACACAGAGTTGTGGCCTCAGTATATGTCAGCATTTTCCCTTCCTTCGCTGGCAAACTTTTTGGGACTCCCTCCTTGCACATCCAGACTCTATGTGCAAACATTTGCTTATGGGATATGAGACATCCAAATTTATACTGGAGACTGAATTAGATCTAATTTTGAATCCAAAGATGTCTCAGTGTTGCATATTAATATATGCATATGAACATGCGTGTTGTGGTTATTGAAGATACACTGCGAGGCACAGCTGTCATCCACAGTGGTACTCTGGCTGTGCTCATCGATCCACGACATGCTCACAGCCATGCTGTCCTGGTTAGGGTTACTATGGCTGTGATGAAAGACTACCACCAAACCTCTCAAATGGCTCTAGCTTGTGTCAAGTTAAACTAGCCAGCACGAAGAGGAGGGGACAGAAGCCATCAATGTCTGTAGAACAGACAATGGAGAAGGGAAATGTTGAGGACGACCCTGCTCTCAAGGATGGTGACACATTTCTGAGGACTGTAGCCACTGCGTCTCATGCCCAGGTTAGAAGGTGAGCTCACGGACCTTGGCAGATTGAATCCCACACTCACCTCAAACATGTCCCCTCCTGAATGCTCTCTGGGGACTGCAGTTCCTGCAGTAGAAAGTTAGGCTCCGCATCCTGGCATAAGGCACTGAAAGCAGGAAGTTCTCACTGCTGGGGAAGCATTGGGGAAGACAAGCGCTCATTGTTCTAGATCCTGGGGCAGACAGGCACTTGTACCCAGCCTACACTTTCAAATTCTCTTCTCATTTTTGGGCAAGATTATCCTTCTTTCAGCAACCCTATAGTCTAGGCCCCAGCCCTCAATCCCTCAGACTCAAAGCTCCAGGCCCAGAATCCCCTTCCTCAATCCCAGGGGTCCACACCCAAGTCCTCATCCCTTAGACCCATGGACCAAAACCCCAGCTCACCGAGAACCACAGGCCCAGAGTTCAGCCTATCCCCTCAGACACAGGACAATTTCCAGCACTTGTTCCTCAGACACAAGGTCAAGGCAGCTCCCTCTTCCCTCAGATAGAGAGAAGGACTTCCTGGTGCCACCTAGTGGTAAATCCCTCTAAGTACAAAACCAACTTTCCACTTTGCACAGCACAACAGAACCCCTGTTCTTGGCTCTGTGGTGCTGCTTCACACTGGGGCCTCCCATACTCACTCACCTCTCCCATCCCTCCAGTCCCTCAACTGTAAACAGGGTTGTGGTCGAGGGGCTTTAGGGATACAGAACAGGATGTCATGTCTGTCAGAATAAAAAGAAACAACCAGGGATGGTGGTGAGCATCTTTAATCCCAGCACTTGGGAGGCAGGGAGAGGGAGGTAGATTTCTAAGTTTGGGTCAGCCTGGTCTACAGACTGAGTTCCAGGACAGCCAGGGCTACACAGAAAATCCTTGTGCAGAAAAACAAAAAGAAAGTAAGAATCCAAAACAAAATGTCTTCTTCCACTGACTCTATCCACTCCCATAAGCTCTGTGCCCAGATACTGTAACTCAGCACTGACTCCCAGCCAGCAGGAACCCAGCCACCAGTGTTGCTGGAGAGGGGACTTATTGTTCCTGCCTCTTAAATGAGGAAAACACGGCACAGAAAGACTGAGTGATATGCCCAAAGGCAGGAAGCATTTTGTATCTGGGCAGGATTTGAACTCAGTACTTTGCTCTAGATCAAATGCCTGAATGCCATATCAAAGCTGGTTTTTAACCACTAGCCTGATTTTATGATTTGAACACATACTTCACAGGCATTACCTCACTGTACCCCAGCGAGATCCGTACCTTCCCATCAGCCCAACCTAAGTCTCTGACAGCCAAGCAAGACTGCTTCACACCCAAGGAGCAACCCTGGAACCAAAATCTTAGCCTCTGTCTATAGCTTGGAGACTGGACCAGTCTCCTTGTGAGCTGCCTGTTTGTTCCTGAGGAGCCTAACACTCTCCCTTGTTATGCAAATGAAATTTTACTTAGCTTTTCAGAAAAAAAAAACTACCCTCTGTGTACTGGCTCCCACAACAGCACGGACACACACACAGACACACACACACACACACACACACACACACACACACACAGAGGGGTAGAAAGGAGGGTGGGAGGGAAAGATGAGTGCACACACATGAACATACGCACAGACTCCCGCCCGTACACAGACGCACACACACGTTTAAATAAATCTTTTCTTCTCTTGTTGTAATGGTTGTCACTGAAGTTTATTGTCTCAGTTTCCTAACCTAGCCCTAGTCCTGCAAGCTTCTAACCTCCATACAATGTTACCGAGGTCTAGAAAGTTTTCTGCCTCTGAGACTTCCTGCTGAAAATGCTGACCTTTCTTGTTCACTCTGAACTCCCATTGGTAGTTAAACTCACCTGTTCTGGTTCAATATTCATCTCCATGCTAACCAATCTGTTCTCTCTCTCTCTCTCTCTCTCTCTCTCTCTCTCTCTCTCTCTCTCTCTCCCTCTCTCCATCTCTCTCTTTCTCTGTGTGTGTGTTTGTCTCTGTTTCTGTCTCTGTTTCTCTTTCTTTCTGTCTCTGTCTCTCTCTGTCTCTCTCTCTCTGTCTCTGTCTCTCTCTCTCTCTCTCTCTCTCTCTCTGTGTGTGTGTGTGTGTGTGTGTGTGTGTGTGTTCTCTTATCTAGCTTTCCTAAGTCTCTCTTTTTGTGAGAGTTAGACACATCCTATCCTGTCAAAACTTTCTCTGACTGTTCACTTTGTCTGCCACTCAATTAGAGATCCTTTCAAATTTGTGTGTATCCTTCTACGAACTAACTTGACCTTCATTGTTTGGGATTAAAAGTTTGCATTAAGGATGTGTCTAAATTCCAGCCAGAGGGCTGAGGTACACCACAACTAGAAACAGGGCTTTTCAGTAACTAATAAAATTTGGGGTTCACAATGTAATCAAACATCCTGCAATACATACACACCACTGATACTACAAACTAACTAAGTTAATGGAAGGAGTCTGAACTGGGCTCTGTGAATCCAGTTAGAGTCTCTGAATGCATCTTTGAATGAACAGTTGAAGAGCGGGGGTTGGGAGGTCAGGTTCCCTCAAATGAGACATCTGCTTTCCCTGAGCACCAGGACTCACAGGTATTGTCTCCAGCAGAGACTCCTCCAAAGCCTGCACCTCCAGACTATAAGTCAGGGCCCTTGTTCAGGGTTGATAGAAACATCACAGAAGGGCTGAGAGCCCGGGAGGGTGTGGAGACCAAGTGAGGATGAACAGAGTGGACAGACTGCAGGGTGAGAAGGCAGGGAGGAGGGTGCAGTGACAGAGCAGTGAAAGATTAGAATGTGAAGCCAGATGGAGAGAGCAGAAATGTGGGGACCTGGCCAAGGGAGAGGCTAACAGGAAATGACTGGGGTGGGTGAACCACAAGAGGGAAGAAGTTAGTAAATGAAAAAAAGAAGTAAAAGGAGGACATGATTGATCCTAGGTGTGATGGAGGAGAAGGTTTATTGTAGATATGAGGGACCATAAGATTCAGAGAGGACAGAGCTGGCAGACTGAACCGGGTCATGTTAGGAAAGGGAGAAGGAGAGAGGAGAGAGCCAGGAGCCAACAGGCCAAGTGGGAAAAAATGGTAATCAGAATGGCTGAGGTTATATAGGGAAGAAGGGGAGGGTAGCCCAGCTTTGAGGACCCTATAACAGGTAGGAACTGAGAGGTATCTGAGGAAATCCTGACAGCCAGCATCAGCTTGGATACATTAATACTCACTCAAGGTTCGAGATCTAACTAACTATGAGGAGAGCAGATGGATGCAGGGCAAGCCAAAGAGAGTTTCAGCGGGAGAAATGAGTCAGGGAAGGGAGTACTAGGAAGCCGGTGGCTGCAGAAGACCGAAGGTCTGCATTAGATAGAAGTCCTGAGTTTTTCATAACTGATCCATGGGAGCTGATCAAAGAAAGACTCCTCAAGAGGTGAAAGGGAAAGTAGAACGGGAAGAGAAGGAAAGAGGGGACAAAAGGAAGAGAGAGAAGGGGAGGGGAAGAGAGGAGAAGAGGAGGGAGAGGAAGATGAGGGAAGAAGGGTGGAGGGGAGGAAGATGGAGGCAAGATAAAAAAATATAAAGAAAACTGGGAGGTGGGGTGGAGAGGAGAAAGCGGGAAAGGGGAGACAGAGGAGGCTCTGGGAGGAGGCATGGAAGGATCACAGAATGGGAGCCAGGGGAGGAGGAAAAAACAGCACACCCAGTCTCAGGCTCAAGGACTCCTGGTTTGGCCTAGGTCCCCAAGAGGATTGCTGCAACCAGCTTGGGGCAGACAGGAGGACATGCAGATGATGTCACCGCTAGGGGGCAGGTCAAGCACACTCCCAAAAACCACATCCTGGACTGTAGTTGGCAAGGTGTGAGAGCTCCTAGGTTGTCCCTTTACATGTCTTAGAGACAGTATGTGTCTGTGCAGCTCACAGTAATGTGTCCTATTGGACACCAGGGTGTTCCACAGAGGTATCTGGACCCTGGGAATGTGAACTGTGGACACCCCTCCCCTTGGCCTTCTACATAGATTTTGCCCTATCCGAACTTTATTCTCTATTAAGGAAGCCCAGGCACCATCTCCCAAGAGGACACAGGGATCTGAGGGCAGACAGCAGTGAGCGGCAGCCTGAGTCCCACAGAAAAGTGACACAGATGAAGCTCATCTCAGCGTGAAGCTGGGCACCGCTGAGTGTGAACGTTGCAGAGACATGTGGACATGGGAGACTTCCAGAGTGGATAGCCTTGGGGGTCCAGCATGTCTGTAGGTCTAGGATAGAGACGTGAAATGGGGCTTCTGGGGGATCTGAAGCACCACAGTTCCAGAGTGACTGGAGCCCAGTGATTTCAGACAACTGTCACACCTTTGGCCCCCAGGTTTCTGATGACACAGGGAGACAAAATATCCTAAAGTCTGAAAGCCCATGTTCTGAAGATTTGTGTCCTGTATGTCCAGGGGGACTGAGCCAGCCCTACAGGTTTGTCCCATAAAGCCAACAACTTCCCAGACCTAGGGAGGGATGGAGCTTGTAACTGATGTCATGATTGGCTGTGTGACCTCAGCTTAGTGCCTCCTGCTCAAGGGACCTTCTCATTATGGAGGTTCTAGGGAATTGTTCAAGGCCCTTTGAGGGTTCTGAGACACCAATAGCCAGTCACAAATACCAGAAGCTTTGGATCGTCTGTATGATGTCTCCTGGCCCAAATACAGAGTCTAGAGGCCAAGCTCCAGATCCCAGGACCACCTCAGAATCCAAAAGACAAGACCCTGCAAGCTAGATGTTCAGTGTGTGCTCCACAGCCTACAGTGCAGTGATCCACAGTCAGAAGCCAAGCTAACTTGAGTCCAGCTTATTTGTGCGTCTATTGAGATAGCATTTCTCCATTCCTCAGCCTGGACAGCCCAGGCTGGCCTAAACCTTCCATTCCTTCCCATGCCTACTTCCTAAGTGCTGGGGTTATAGGAAAAAGGCTTGTGATACTGGGCCTGGCTCATGCAAATTCTGTTCTTTTGTGGTTTTTTTGTTTTGTTTAGTTTTTGGGTTTTTTGGAAGGGGGATGTTTTATTTTGTTTTGTTTTGTTTTGCTGTTGTTATCATAAACAAGTCTCAGGTATCCCGGGCTATCTTCAAGTTCATATAAGTTGGCAAACATGTCCTGAACTCCTGATCCTCCTGCCTCACCCCCTCAAGAGCTGGGATTGCAGGCTTGCCCTATCCTATTTGCTTTATGTGGTGCTGGAGATGCACATCTGGAAGAGGGTGAAGAGAGGGAGGAGGAAGGAGAGGAGGAAAAATATAGAGATTAAACCAGAAGAAGGAAAAGATGCAGAACAAGCCTGGGACCACAAAATTTATTCACAGTTCTGAGCCCAGGATGCAGCTGACTGAAGGCACTGGACCTCAAACTTCAAAAGTAAACTATCGTAGGGACAAGGCTCAGTGAACAAAGTGCCTGTCATGCAGACCTGAGGACCTGAGGTCAGTGTCATCCAGAACTGGGAAGATGGGACAGGTAGGTCTCTGGAGCTGACTGCCCAGATAGCCTGGGTCTATCAGGAAGCTCCAAGACCAACAGAGAGAGAGAGAGAGAGAGAGAGAGAGAGAGAGAGAGAGAGAGAGAGAGAGAGAGAGAGAGACTGCTCAAAAGAGAAGCTGTACAGATAGCTCAGTACTTATGAATACATGCTGATCTTTTAGGCAACCCAAGTCTGGTTCCCAGCACCCATGCCAGGTAGCAACCAGAACAACGTTCTGTAACTCTAGTTCCTGGGGATCCCATGTCTCTAGCCACAGGGACACCTGCACTGGTTCACAAGTCCACATATGTAAGACACACATAAGAAATTAAAATAAATAAATAAAACTCCCAAAGTGGCTTTTGGGAGATAACCAGAGTTGATATCTGGCCCCCACATGCACATGGACATGTGTGTGCAAACTTAATATATTTTAATGAATAAAAGTTTAATTAATCAATCATATGTTGGTGGTGCACACCTTTACTCCCAGCACTTTGGAGGCAAAAGCAGTCAGATCTCTGAGTCCGAGACCAGCCTGGTCTACAGAGTGAGTTCCAGGGTAGCCAGGGCTACACAGACAAACCCAGTCTTGAAAACAAAACAAAAGAATTAAACTAACACTCTGGACTTCAGGTCATGACAACCAGATCCAAGCCTTTTCCAGTACATTTGCTAACATAAATCTACATGCACGGTGGCATGGTGGCATATATGTGTCATCCCAGCCTTTGGGAGGCTGAGGCAGACGGATCTCAAGTCCAGATTCACATCAGCAAGACCCCGTCTCATGACAACAGAAAGAACCAAAGCTCCAAAAGTCTCTCCCGGGTCTGAGAAGCACGACTTTAACAGTCAGCGTCCACAGCTACCAAAAAGTTCCAGCTCTGTGCTACACTGTCCTCTGGTTTCTGCTCTTTCTCTCCTGTCCCCTCCCTCTGAGGGATTTTCCCCTGGGTGGAATTTCTCCTTGTAGACACAGACAATGTCTTCAGACTAATAAATGTTCATTAGAAGCACCTAGTCTCACATCCCACCAGTCACCATGGTGTCCAGCCTGTAAACCTGACTATCCACTTCCTCTCTCTCCACTCTACCCAGCCCCACCCCGAGACCCAGGCTGGTCTAGGAGCTTGGACATGAAGGCTGTCCATTGTCTGCTCCCCTTCTGGCATCCCTCCTGCCCCGGATGTCACTGGAGGATCAGAGGGGATAAAATCGTTGAGAGAGAACTTGGGAAAGTGGATGGGAACACACAGGGGACCTGACAAATGCCTAGGTGTCCAGGAGGCAAATACTACCCTGGATGATCGGTAGTCAAGGGATTTGGGTCTTCTGTGTTCTTTTCCTCTTTCTTTAAGTTGAATTTGAATCAAGAAAATGTCTTGAATCTTCTAGAAAGAGCCTAGGCTGAGGAGGGAGGAAGGGACAGGGTGAACTGGGAGGATGTCCCTGAAAACACTTGCCATGGCCCAAGAACCTGGTCAGCAGTTATCACAAGTCCAGTCAGTTCAGAACCACCTCCCTAATGTGTCCCACACTGGGCAGAGCTGGGGACAGGAAATTCTATCCTGACCACATTCTCCTCAAGGTTAAGAAGTAGGGAATCCAGGTCTCAGTATCTGCAGTCACTGCTACCATGCAGGGGCAGGACAGACGCCATAGAATCTTGATGACATCGCCTCTGGATTACCATGTCTTGGTCTTCCAAGGCTTGCATAGTCTTTCAGGATGAGTTGAAAGAGTAAATAGCAAGATGAGGCGGACTTGAATTCACTCCCCCAAACTTCCTGAGGTCTCTCCATGGGCCAGACTTGAACACTGGGTGGTACATGGGAATGTCGGGTCAGTCTGGAGGGATCTGTTTAGGAGTTCTCAGTCTGATGAGGAGACACCACAGAGGGTCTGGGAGTGAGTGGGGAGAGAGAAGTTCGAGATTTTGGGTAAGCCGTGCAGTCTGTGTGTGAAACTGCAGGCTGAAGTCCAGCACTGGCTCTGCCTAGGGCAAGGTCACAGAGACCCAGCTGGGCAGGTTGGAAGAGGAAGAGGAAGTTCATCCTTTCTAAGTACTACTGAGGACATGGAACTTTATTTAGGGGTTATCAGAAGTCCATGGGAGACTTGACAGGAAAAAGGAGTGCACATCTCTGCTGTAGAAAGACCCGGTAGAAGGCAGATGGGGTAGTGAAAGCCTGTCATTCAACACCTGAGAGACTAAGGCATGAAGGTGGAGAGTTCAAGGCTAACCTGGGTTACTTAGTGAGACCTGGAACAAAAGAGAGTTGGAGATGCAGCTTGGTTGTAGGGAGCATTTCTAGAATCCACCAGTAAGGAGTATGTGTGGCTCAGTGCAGTTATCCAGCTTAGATCAGAAGAGAGGAAAGAAAGAAGGGAAGGAGAGAGGTAAGCTCTCTAGGAATATGTGTATGGGGTAGACTACAGGAGTACTAGATTAAAGAGGACCCATGGGAAGCTGGATGGAGTCCTGATCAAGGGCAATGGGGATGAGAGAGAGACCCAGAGGCTATTGAATAACACTGGGGTCTGCCAATTCTGGAAGGCACAGAGGTCCCTCCAGAGATAGGGACCAGGAGGGAACAGAGGTGGAGGCTGCGGGAGACGGAAGGCAGATCAGTAAAAGTAGATCTCTTAGTCAAGCATCATGCTGTACAACTGTCCTCTCAATAGTCAGGAGACTAAGGCTGGAGGGTCATGAGTTTGAGGCCAGCCTGGGTCATGTAGAAAAGCACTGTGACAAAAGACAAAAGAAAAGTGTGTCCTACACAGGGGATGCACTTCTGTCTTCAGAAGGGTGATGGGGACAGATGGATCCAGCCTTATCCCAATCTTTGTCCTGCCCCTCAGATCACTAAGACCTGGACCTTACTCTACAATGTGGCTTCTCCTTGCTTTCATCTTGCTGGTGTCTGCAGGTGAGGGGCATCAAAGTCAGGTACTGGTCTGATCAAAGAGGGTGCCCCTTCCCCCAGAATATCTGCACCCTGGGACCTGCCAGCTTATACTTCACCCACAGACCCCTATTCCTATTTCCATCTGAGACACAAGCTAAATGTCCCTGAATTCTCAATCCTGAGTCACCAGAAGTTCTGGGCCACCTGAGCACTTGAACCTGAGTTCCAAATATGATCTTTCTTACTGTGTAACCTTGGGGACACTCTTTTACCTCTCTGGCCCTCGAGAGCTATATAGCTATGACAGTCAGGGTGAAGTCCCTATCACATCATGTAGGTGACACATGTGATAAACAATGAGGGTGGTTGAGACACCAAGAGCTCAGGACTTAGGTCTGAATCCTGTGGCTACCAGTTCCCCAACACTGCAAGTCTAGTTTCCCAACCCTAGGAAGGAGGCAATTATCCTCCCTAAGAATTCAGTGTGGTTCTGTATGAGGTGTGTGAGCATGATGGGACAATTTGGACACTCCAGGCACAGCTATTCCCACACATCGACCATGTGAGGCAGAGGGTGTGGGAAAGTCCAGTGGATAGAGCATGGGTGTCTGAGTTTAGATCCCCAATACCCACATGGGAAGCCCAGATGAATGCCTGTAAAACAGAGCTGGGATGTGGAGACAGGGGAATACCTGGGGCTTGCTGGACATCCAGTCCAACCAGTCTCTAACCTCAATGTTTAATGAGAAAACCTGTCCCCCAAAATAAGTTCAGAACTTTTAAGATGACACAGATTAGGTACCTGCTGTCAGGCTTGAATAATGGAGTTTGGGACCCACACTGTGGAAGGACAGTCACTACTGCCTTCATTTACTAAGGGAAAGGTTGAACTCAAGGATGGCCATTAAAGCAAGGTCATGCTGAGTGACAGGCCAACCACAGACCAACCTCTATCACACATCTTGTGGAAATTTTCAGTGTAACCTGATGATTTATGCCCTGCAGAAACCTGGAGGGGTGTCCATTAACAATCCTCCTGTTCCACACATGACCTCTGCCCAGGGCTCTCAGCCTTCCCCCATGGTGACCAAGCCTCCCCTTGGGCTCACCATGGGCTCTGCCTCAGCTGTGTGCTGCACCTAGCCAGAGCCTCCACCCTCCTCCAGCTGGGACCGGCTGGGTGCAGCTCAATGCCCAGCTGTTCAGCCAGTGTCCTCCTCCACAGGGCGACTTCACCCTTCCTCTGTTAAGCCCCTCAACTGCCACATCAGCACTCCCACAGCCTCTCAGGTTCTTGGCTTTATTCCTGACCTTGGAAGGTAGAGGGCAGAGTGTAGACAGATGGCTTGGTTGTAACAGTTCAGCTCAGGAGTAGGCGTCTGTCATGATCTTGACTTTGGAGGAGTGGGGCAAGAACATTGCTGTAGTGTTCTTATTATAGTAATCTTTCTGTCTCTGTCTCTGTCTCTCTATGTCTCTCTGTTTCTCTGTGTGTCTGTCTGTCTGTCTCTCAATGTGTGTGTGTGTGTGTGTGTGTTGTTGTTGTTGTTGTTGTTGTTGTTGTTGTTGTTGTTGTCCAGAGGAAGGAACAAGGTCCTCCCACCCCTTGTTAACTTCAGTGTATGTCCTTAAACATTAGTGCTCTTCTGCTTGGTGTCTTTGACCTTAAAATCTCAACTCTGTATCTGGTGATATCTGAATGTGGTCTGGGCTGGTGGGGAACTGCTGCTATCTAAATATTCATCCTATAGGTGAATGTCTGTGTCCCTGAGTTCTAGAAAGTGGCTTGTGGGTAAAACACATATTTTTCATTGTGTGCACATGTCTATACATCCAGTATGTACACATGCATGTCAGCCACTGCCTGCTTTGTTTTTTTATTTTATGTGTGGGAATATTTTGTCGGCATTCATGTATGTGCACCATGTCTGTGCCTGGTGCCCTCAGAGGTCAGAAAAGGCCATCAGATCCCCTGGAACTGGAATTCCAGATAGTCATGAGCTACCATTTGGTTTCTGGAAATTGAAACTGAATTCTCTGTGAGAGCAGCCTGTGCTCTTAACCTGTGAGCCATTTCTCCAGCCCAACCTTAGTTTTTTGACACAGAACTTATCAGAGGCACAATGCTCACTGGTTAGCCCGGGGGAGCTCCAGGGATCTGATTGCCTCCAGGCAGTGTAGCTTATGGAGTTATAAGCACGCGCCGCCATGCCTGGCTTTTTCCTGGAGTGCTTGGGATTGAACCTGGGTCCTTGTGATTGGAAGGCAAGGACTTTACCCACTGAGTCGTGTCCTCAGATTTTAAATTGTGGTTTGATGTTGTAACTAGATCTGTACCGATGTCTGTCATACTTCAGGCATAGCTACCATCACCAACCTGAACATCCTCATGGACACATAAATAAACGGGTGTCCTTTGTTTAAAGTAACAAGTGTAATCCCAGAACCTGAGAGACCTAATAGAGAAGACTGTCAGGCATTCAGACTGCCCCAGTTACGTTACAAGTTTTAAGCCAGGCTGTGCAACAGAGTGAGACCTTGCCTCAAAACACTGAATGAATAAATCAATTCATAGTGTTTCAAGGGCTTAGAATGCTTCAGGCAGAATTCACCACACACAGACACCGGTAGGCCCTTTCTGAGTTTCATGACCGTACCCATGTTCTAGGATTGAGAAAAACAAGCTCCAAGAGTCCAAAGTCTGGCCTGGGAGACAGGTCAGTCAGTGAGAGTCCAGTCAATGAGCTGCTTACTGTACAGATTTGTGGATCTGGGTTTGACCCTCGGAATGTGTCAGAAGCCATAAGCAATGAAGCTCTGGGTGGCGGGAGTAGACACAGTCGGTTCACGAGGGTCACTGGCCAGTCAGCCTAGCATAGTCAGTGAGCACAGGTTCAGTGAGAGTAATCTATCTCAGTACTCAAGGTACATGTGCCTGAAGAATGACCCTGGAGACTGTCCTATGACTTCACATGTGCATATATACACCCAGGCACATGCGCACAAGCAAACACAGGAGTCACTGTCTCCCTGCAAGTACAGTTGGAGTTGTCGAAATCAGAGTATAGAACTGCAAGACAAGTGTGTGTGTGTGTGTGTCTGTGTGTCTGTGTGTGTTTGTGTGTGTGCGTCTGTCTGTGTGTGTCTGTGTGTGTGTCTGTGTGTGTGTGTGATATGCATGTATACTCACGGGTGCAGTGTGGGTGGAAGCCACATTTATATCTATTTGTTTTAAAATTTTATTTTCTTTATAATTGCATGTGTGCACATGAACGCATGCATTCAAAAATGTGCATGCACTAGTGCACATGTGTGTTTGTATGTATTCCTGAAGGCCAAAAGAAGATGTCAAATCCCTTGGAACTGGAGTTACAAGTTGTGAACCGTCATTTTGGTGCTGGGAATTCTAATCGTGCCTTTAGGAAAGTAATCTGAGTTCTTAACCCAAGAGCCATCTCTTTAGCCTTCTATTTTTTTTCTTTTCTTTTTTCTATTCCTTTCTTTTGTTTTACCCAGGCTCTCTCACAGACCTTTACACTAGCTGGTCAGCTAGCTCTGGGATCTGATTGTCTCCCTCCCCCAGGCTACACCACTAGTGTTACAGGCATGTGCTGCCACATCTGACTTTTTATGTGGGTGTGGGTGTTTCCCCTGCATGTATGTATGTATGTGCATCACATGTGTGTAGTGCACATGAAAGTCAGAATATGGCCTAGGAATTGAAATTACAGATGGTTCTGAACTGCCTTGTTGGTGCTGGGAATCAAACCTGGATCCTATGCAAGAGTAGCCAGTGCTTGTAATTGCTGAGACATCTCTCTATTTCTTAGATAGCCAAGGCCCATTTGCCTAGGGATGGTGCAACTCACAGTGGGCTGGATCCTATTGGACCAGCAAACAAGACAACTTCCCACAGACACGCTCTGGGCAACCTCTCAATTGAGATGCCTTAGATGATCCTAGGCTGTGTCACATTGGAAGATGAAATCAGACAGAATAGATCAAGTAGGGCTCCTTGAATTTTCTTTGCTTTGGGGCAGAGACAATGTGGTGCTTAGCTATGGATGAAGTTCCAGGATCAGTTAGAATCATGGCGAGGTTGAAAGTGGGCTTGGAGATGTGGGCATGGAATGTATAATATGATCTGGGAAGGCATAGATGGAGGGAGTTTGGTTTGACTCAGGATAGGGAGGATATTGTGATTGGCATTGGATGGCGTCGTTTTGTGGGAGGGGTAAAGAATAAGAAAGATGGGAGTTGGGCTGCGTTTACAGAGTACAGGTTTAGATTAGCTTTTGATCAGGACGATACATGGATTTCGGAGGGCATCTGACTTGAAGTGAGTGGGGCTGGGTACTGAACATGGAGGACTGAGTTCCCTTGGGTTGTGTTGAATCAGCGGAGAGTTGGACTGATTTGAGTTAAGGTTTGAGCTTCCTGGGCTGGGTTGGCTGGGGATTTCATTGATGAAAAGTCGTGGTTGGTTAGAGTAAGGGCGACAGTGGGTTGGGTGTAACTCGGTTGGTTGATAGAGTTACCTGGCTTCCATCTCCAGCACCACAGACAACAGGCAGGGCGGCGCACACCTGTCGCCCCGGCACTCAGGGGGTTGAGACAGGAGGAGCAGGTGTGCATCCTCTCACCACATAGAATGAAATATTGAGAAAAACCCCTCCCTCTGTCCACAGGGTGACTCTGGAGGACCCTTGGTCTGTGGGGGTGCCCTGCAGGGCATTGTATCCTGGGGTGATGTCCCCTGTGATACTACCACCTAGCCTGGAGTCCACACAAAAGTCTGCAGCTACATAGAGTGGATCTGGAAAAATATGAGAAGGAACTGAATCAATGGCCCACCACTTACATCCTTCAAGGACCACCTGGGACTCTGACTAAGAATCCCCAGTAGCTGGCCAGCAGCCTCATTCCTACCTGAGAAAGCTCAGTCCCTCTGCATATCAATATACACTGTTAGCCAGGGTCTCCTCCTTCCTGATGTCCCTGTTTGACATAAAGAAAACAGTATTGGTAGGGTGGTGGTGTGGGTCTTTGATCCCAGGACTCAAGAATCAGAGGCAGGTACATCTCTGACTTTGAGGCCAGCCTCGACTACAAAGTGTGTTCCAGGATAGCCAGGGCTACACAGAGAAACCATCTCTTAAAAAAAGAAAAAAGAAAAAGAAAATAGTGTTGTTCCATATTTCTGTTGATCCAACTATCTGCATAAGGGTGTGAATTTCTTTCTAAGGGTATTGTTGTGGTAAATAATATTTGGGGGTTTCTACATCACCATAGATCATTTACATCCCAAATAAAAGACTCAAAACCTTCATATTTACAAAAAGCCTTAAAGCACTACGCTGGGCAGGTTTCAGCCCTCTATGCTCTTTTGTCTTCTTCCCTGTCAATGACCCCAAGATGTGACTCTCCTTGTTCCACCTGGGCCGCTCCTACTGCTAGGGAATGGCCCTCATGGATATGTGCTCATGAACCACCTACCCAATGACAACTTCTTCCTTCCCATGTCCTTTTCTTCTCATGGTCCCTGTCTGAGACCCCAAGACCAGGAACTTCCAGGTTCTTGTACCTGCATATAACACCCCTTCACTGTCACCCCTGAACTTGGCATCTAGCTTTGGTCCCCAGAACATAAATAGGTCCAGGAGCAGCAGGGCCTGCCCCACCCAATCTCCACCCTGGTAAGGTATCCAGGGTGACCTAGGGTCTACTGGACAGCAGGTGCAACAGGGCCCTCCCCTCCCACAGCCATGAGGGTGAGAGCAGGGATTCTACCTCCGTCAGCAAGGGCAGGGCCTTGGCCAGCATCTGGGTGCCAACAGGGCAGGGGCGGGGCTGGGGGGAGAACGAGGAGTTTTTAAAGGCTCCCCAAGGACACTCCTCAGCTCCAAGATCACCACCTACTTCTCTTCTACTTCTGGACACCTGATATCATGTGGTTCCTGATCCTGTTCCTCGCCCTGTCTCTGGGAGGGATTGGTGAGACAGGGGGGACGTTGGAGGGGCCAGAAACCTGACTCTCATGCTGCCTTTGGCCCAGGACATTCCTCTTCCCTCTCCCCTGGCCCCAGCTACATTCTAAAGCAACACCTGCTCCTCCCTCTCTCCCCCAACACACTGTCAAGTCCCTCACAGTCCTCTCTCCCATGCCAGGTACCTGTTCCCTCCCATTTTCCAGAACTTTCTCCTTCCTTAGCCACCTCAACATCACTGGGCTTCTCCTGTCACTCCAAGGAATCTTTCCAAACCCCGAATTAACCTTAGGACCTCACTTGTCTCTCTAATTGTTGTTTTGGCTTGAGCCTAAGAATCTAAGCCCTGATTCGGGAGCTTGCCCAAATCCCACACTAGAGCCCTTGGCTGTCTAGAAGCTGTCAGACTTCAGCTGTGCTCTCCACATCCTTAAAACTGGTCTCCCATCTTCTCAAGGTGCTCAGTTTCTATTGACAGTTTCACTTCCCAAATTGCCTTGTGACATCAGATATGTCCCCCTACCCTTTCTCCTGTGGGGGGTTGACCCATGTCCCTTCTCCATTGCTTTTTGGTTAAGTCTAGTTTTGGGAGGAGGTGTCAGGTGCCAGTTGTGGACATCAAGGATCTTCATCGATCACTTGGATAGGGTCTCACTGAATGTGGATTTTCCATTTAGACTAAATTGACTGTCTGGAAGGTCTCAGGGACTCCTACTGCTTCCACCTTTGGTGTTACAGGGGCACACTGCCACACCTGACCTGTTACCTGGGTTTGGGGAGTTCAGCTTGGATCCTAATGCTTGCACAACCAATACTGTAGCAACCAAGCCATCTGCCCAGCTCTCGGGAATAAGCACTGAGCTAGTGTCTCATGGTGAAATTCAGGCTTGTCTTTGGTCTGTGGCAATCCTCCTGCCTCAGCATTCTGTGTGCTGGGATAACAGATATGTGCTTGCCAAGCTTCCCTGTTTCCTAACTCTGTGCTTTCTCTGACTCTTCCCTCCCCTGCTGCCCACTCTCATCCACAGGCCACTTGTTCTTTCTAGCCCCACCAGCTCCTGTCCTGTCTTGCTAGAACCCCACTGCACAGCTCCAGTTCCCATTCTGTGCAGGACATCCCAAGACCCCAACACCTAACCCTAGCACCCCACACCAACTGGGTCCTCCTCTCTGCCTCATAGTGGTATGACTTGTTTAACTCTATTTACATCCCTCTGCTGTCTTGAGGCTGCCTCCAAGAGAACCCTGAACCTCACCAACACACTGATCATTTGACCCTGCCCACTGCTTGGGAAACAGGACCATTCCCTCACATCCCCCAGAGTCTCCTTCTCCAATTGCTTGTCCAGGCTCAAACTATGTTCTTAGGGAGCCCCACTCTCTTAGGTATCATCTCCACCACAGACCATAACAGGAGCCCACACCCAAGGCTCAAACCTGCCCCTTTAATTTGGAAACCCCTCATTCTCTCCCATGACAGCTGGCCGCTTCATACCCAATCCAGGAAACCCCAAGTCATCCCCAAGCTCCCGTGTCTGGATTCATTTATTTGCTCAAATCTAGTTATCAGGGTCCTCACCCTTTCCAGAATTCCCAAAATCCAACCAAAGCCCTGATGTCTTCTCAAGCCTTGGAGTCTTTAAATGCCAAAGCCTCTTGGCCTCTGATTTCACTCTCATTGGACTGAGAATGGACTGGAATTCTCTCTCTTTCTCCCTCTTTCTTTGCCCTCCATCCCTTAACCCATACCTAATTTCTGCTTCATGAATTATCTCTGTCCCCACAGCATTGATCTCCTTGCAGAGGATCAGCCATACTGGAGTCCCTTCCCCACATACTGTAGCTATGTCCCAACCCTGTCTAACTGTGTCCCCCAACACTACAACCATACACGTATCTGTTCCAACCATACCCCCACCCCCGTTTGCTCCTTACAGATGCTGCACCTCCTGGCCAATCTCGGATTGTTGGAGGATATAAATGTGAGAAGAATTCCCAACCCTGGCAAGTGGCTATCATCAATGAATACCTATGCGGGGGTGTCCTGATAGACCCGAGCTGGGTGATCACGGCTGCCCACTGCTATAGCAAGTGAGTAAGAGAGGGCACAAGAATGACTCGAGGACAGGCAGAGGTACTTAATGGCAAGGGGTTGGGATTGGCTCAAAGTCAAAAGAGATCCAACAGGGCTGGACCCCTGGCCTATCCATGACCTCCTGGGTCTCTTTGCTCCTCTCTCCAGGCTTGTGTTCGAGGCCTGGTTTTATCTTTTCTGTGTTATTGTTCATATGTCTCCTGCCTGTATTCACATCTGAGTGTCTCTGTGGCCATCTGTCACTCTGTGTCTCCTCCACAGGTCTAAACCCATCTTAGTCTGGGTCTGGGTCTCTTGTGTCCTCTTTTATTACTACTGACAATACTGGAGAACAGGCCTAAAGGTCCCTGAGGATACAAAGTCATGTCACTGAATGTAGGTTGAGCCTGAATGTATGGTGTGAGAGAATTCCTCCCTCTCCTCAGAGAAGCTCGGCCTTTAGGACCTTCTGTCCACTCACAGGACACAGGGAAGGGCTGGTCAGAACTGGATGTTGGAGAGCAGGTTGTTGGCAGTAGGGGAGGAGAGTTAGGGAAGGGGAGCTCAGACTTGGGCTGTTGGCTAGGCCTTACTTACTGGGGAAGTTCAGCCCAGTTCCAGCTGTAGTTGAACAGTTCTCAGGCCCTCCTCCTCCCCATGCTTCCCTTGTCTTCTGTCTCTGTCTCTGTCTCTTTGTCTCTAAATATGTGTGTGTGTGTGTGTGTGTGTGAGAGAGAGAGAGAGAGAGAGAGAGAGAGTTTCTGTCCAACTCTTCCTTCCTCCCTCCCTCTTCCCCCTTTCCCTGTATTCTGCCCAATCTCCCTGGTTGCCTCTTCTCATTCACTCCGTCTCCTTCCCTGCCTTCAGCTATTACCATGTTTTGTTGGGTCGAAACAACCTATTTGAAGATGAACCCTTTGCTCAGTACCGGTTTGTCAACCAAAGCTTCCCTCACCCTGACTACAAGCCATTTCTCATGAGGAACCACACCCGACAACGTGGAGACGACTACAGCAATGACCTGATGCTGCTCCACCTCAGCGAGCCTGCTGACATCACAGATGGGGTGAAGGTCATTGATCTGCCCACGGAGGAGCCCAAGGTGGGGAGCACCTGCCTTGCCTCGGGCTGGGGCAGCACCAAACCCCTGAATTGTAAGTCTAATCTAGGAAACAGAGCTGGGTGTGAGGGGGAGGCAGAGAGGACCTGGATGGGGTCGGCTCAAGAACCTCTTGCCTCCTGATCCACAGGGGAATTACCTGATGATCTCCAGTGTGTGAACATCCACCTACTGTCTAATGAGAAGTGCATCGAAGCCTACGAACAGAAGGTGACAGATCTCATGCTGTGTGCAGGAGAGATGGATGGACGCAAAGACACTTGCAAGGTGAGAAAGCATCTCCCTGCAATGAGGTAAAGGGATGAGAGTAGGAACTGAGGATCTCAATTCCCAATTCCAGACCTTGTCTAAGCAGAGGTTTCCCATCCTTCCTTATGGAAGTGATGAGAGCTGTGAGGGAGGACCCTGCAGCTGGTACTATTCCTCCTCATTGACTTGGCTTCAGGGACTGGCCTGTCCACCCCTCACTCCCTGTAAGAGATGGGCTCCCAAGAGTTGGGTTCCCTACCTTACTGGCCAGAGCTGCCTCTTAGAGTCCCCCTGTCTTCCTCCTTCGGAAATCAGTTCCAGGCTGTCAAGTACACCCCAAATTCCAACTCCTTCCTTACTCCTATCCCTCTCCTTCTTTCAGGGTGACTCAGGAGGCCCCCTCATCTGTGATGGTGTGCTTCAAGGCATCACATCGTGGGGCAATGTCCCATGTGCTGAACCCTATAACCCAGGTGTCTACACTAAACTTATTAAGTTCACCTCCTGGATAAAAGAAGTTATGAAGGAAAACCCCTGAGTGTCACACTGTCCCCTGATCTCAATAAAACTCACCATGCAGCACACGTGTTCAAGTTCTGACCCTTTCTCACCTTCTGAAGTATGGAGCTGGGAGTCTGCCCAGCTAGGGTCAGGACTCTAAAAGGTCGGGAAGGGATAGGGGTCCATATATGGTTGGCTAAAGGGATCCCCTTGAGACCAAGGCAGACAAAAGGCTCAGACCAAGTCAGGGATGGCAAAGGGGTTTCCTTTGGCAAGTAGCGTGTTCAATTCTCACAGTGTAGTAATGTTAGACACACCTGAATGTTTAACTCCATTTAGGCCCGACGCTATACTGGGGCAGAAGAGGTGATGAGCAGTCGGACACTGAGTACTTAAACTGCCAGCCTGGTTATATTGAGTCGCAGAAGCCAAGAAAGGGGCAGGAGTCTTATATTAAGCCTTTTCTTCCTGGGGAGGGGTCTGTAAACAGAAGGGTAGGGACTGCCCCCAAGGCTAGGCTACAGAGTATTCCCGTGGAACCCATGGAGGGAATATCTCTAGTATGGCTGTAATGGGATTGAGGAGTAACTTGGGGGATGCCCTATGGGGCAGAGTATCGCCCAGCTTGGCAAAAGGGCCACATTGTTCCCACTCCTTGGAACCACAAACCAGTGTGTGCCCAGAGGGACATAGCCACAGCTGAGAGTATTGGAGGACTTTCAGAGGAGGGTCTCTGCCAAGACTCAGGCAGTAAGGAGTGGGTCCTAGAGCAGGGAGTGGGGCTTGCCACCTGTGTCCCCAGGGTGGTACCTGCTCTCAGGGGAAGAATGGGACCTCAAGGGAGGTCTGATGGAAACTGAGCCACAGGGGCCAAGGTAGAGGCATCTGGCTGCAGGGATTCATCAGTGTCCTGAGAAGTTGCAGTGTCTATCTGTTGGGGAGGCTCTTGGTAGTTCACAAAGCTGCTTGCAATAGACAGCTTCTGGGCAGGGTCCAAGCTTCTGGCCTAAATGGACAGCTGCTGCAAGTGCAATGAGTGGTGTCTCGAGGCCCAAAGGAAGTAGCTGAGCCTCCGCTCCATGAAAGGCGTACTGTAGCTCCACATCCGCACTTGGTTGAGGAAGGACAAAGTCCCTGTGGTAAGGGACCCCGTGGGCACTCGACTCAGAGTCCCACCCCAAGCCCCAACTCTGTCCTGGAGGCTTGACCCCCTTTCCTGGGCTCCGCCCCTGCCCTCCCTAGGCCACGCCCTTCCCCCGGAGGCCCCGCCCTCACAGGCCCACAGAATCTAGGCTCTGGACCACCAGCACAGGGAGAAGGCCAGCTGGTACGATACCTGTGGCCTTGGGCGCAGCCTATTGCAGTTGAAGACAAGGAGCTTCAGTCTGAGGAGAATCAGGAGCCCTGCACTGGGGTGGGGCCAGAGAAGCACAGAAGGCTAGACAGGAAACACCACACCACACACCAAAAGGAGAGAAATAGAGACAACCACCCTGACATGCTTTAAGGAAGCGCGGACACACACACACACACACACACACACACACACACACACACACACAAACACACAAACACACAAACACACATGCACACACACACACAGGACAAATGGATACATACTCAGAGGGAAAGGGAATTGAGAGACAAAGCCATCAGTCACAACTACTGAGCATAGACTTTTAATCCCAGCTACTTATGATGCTGAGGCAAGAGAATGGTATATTCAAAGCCAGCATGGACTAGAGTGAGACCACAGCCAGTGTGAGCCACAGAGAAAGCCCTAGAAAGACAGAGACACCCCTCTCCCTCAGAGCAGCAGAATTGGAAATCTAGCCACACTTCTGGGGAGGAGCAGCTCTGGGCTGGGGGCAGGGGGTGTCCCGGAATCTCCAGTCACCCCTGTCCTTGCAAACTTTTATTGATGCCAATGCTGAGGAAACTGAAGATGAAGTCTATCTTGTTCAGGCGTCAGCAGACTGGTCAGAAGGAGAGGAACATGGTGGGCAGGAGGATGAGGCATAGTGCCAGGGCCAGAAATATGAAGCCCTTGCTCATGTGAATGTAAAGTGTGGAGAAGAGTCAGAGAGATGGCTACAGTTACCCCCCCCCACCTCTCTGTATGTGTGTGTGTGTCTGTCCTTCTTTCACACTATCAGGAGTCCAAACTAATTACCCCAGAGGCTGGGATGGAGAGCCATCTCAAGGCCAGCCTGAGCAGTTTAGAGACACCTGGACCTTATCTGTCTCAAAATACAAAGTATAAGCAGTCCAGGGGTCCTGGGGCTGTGGCTTCACTGGTAGAATGCTTGCCTAGCATGTGTGAAGTCCTGCACTCCAGCCTCAGCATGAATGCTGGGCTTGCTGACCTCCAGCTCAGCTCCTGCTTCAGAGAGACCTGTCTCAAGGGAGTAAGGGGGACACTGACAGTGAGGGTCATCCTGTCCTCCCCTGCCCTCCATGCCCGACTCAGATGCCTGTACCAGCAGACACACACACACACACACACACACACACACACACACACACACACACACACACACACACATACCACTATAAAAACACGTAAGTATTCAGAGGTGTTAAAAAGATAGTCTTGATCTCAGAGCGGCAAATGGGCCATTGGCATAGATTGTACTGACCACTGAGACTTGGAAGTGAGGTTTTTATTGGGGTCTAGGTAAGTAAACTTTGATTGAGTGCCAGTCATACCCCTGTTTTCACCCATTCCACAACCTTCAGCTTCTTTGATCAAGCTGCCCTGCCCATGGGCCCATTCCCAGTTACATCTCAGACCCCAGGAATCCATCCAGAACTAAGAAATATGGGTTCTTGTGCTCAGCCACTCTCCTTGGTGTAAGTGTATATCTCTCAGACTAAGAGGCATGGCTCAGATATCTCCCATGTGCCTGCAGGGCCGGGTGGAAGTGTGGAGGGGTGAAGGCTTTCTCAGGCCTTGTAGAGAGACCAAAAGACCTCAGCTCCAAGCTCAAACCCTGCTGCCATGTGGTTTCTGGTTCTGTGCCTCATGCTGTCTCTGGGGGAATATGGTAAGAAGTTGAGGGTTCCACAGGAAGAAAAGGGGACCAGACTCCTCCCTTCTTTCCCATAAGTCTTCCCTCTCACAGCAGCACAGTGTCATTCCCCACCCCATGGAGTTCCTAGACCAGAGATGGGTGTTTTGATTTCTTGTGGTGCCACCCGGCCAGCCTATCTCAGCCCTACCATGCTGCATAGCCCTTCTTCTTCCTTTTGTCTACCTTGATGTCCTAGAAAATCTCTTCTAGTCCACACCCTGCCTCCAGCCAATTTACCTCAGGTGCAGATCCTGGGCCATCTCTGTCTGTCATGGTGAGATTCAGAATTCTTCACTGGAAGACATCCCTCTGCCTTCCAGCACCCCTTAGCCTAACCACAACACTCCTGTCATTCTCACACAGACTCAACTATCACCCTAGGCCCTCCACCTTGACTTCTGTCCCACACTTCTTTTGCTGGGAGCATAGATTCCCATGACACACTCTGTTCTATCATTTAACTAAGAGATCTCCTCAAAGATCACAAATAGCTCTGCCCTCTACAGTCTGGAATTAGGTTTTTTTTTTTTTTTAAATTTTCCTCTTATTCTGCTCTCCTCCTTATCTTTCTGAGAGGGTTGCAGGGGCTCTTCTAGAACTGCTTCCTGGGTCATCTTTGGAGTCTAATCTGTCCCCACCCTTTCCCACTCTGATCCCTTAACCCTACACAGGATGCTTTTTCAAGAAACAGACCTCTTCCATGGGAGCCCATCTCTATTTTGGACATTCTCTTTCTGAGAACACAGTTTCCACCATCACCCACCCCAGGCCTTGCTTACTCCCAAACCCCCAGGAGCCTATGCAACTCCAGACATTGCCTCATCTGCTGTCTCCCAGTCTGCTGTCTAGGGTCAGCTTTGTACTCAGAGTCTATGTCTCCCTAGATAAAGCAAACTACCATTGAGCAAGGCAGGTGTGGGTCCTGAAATCCAGTCCACTCTAGCACCCCTTAACCTGACCACCCTCCTGGTCCTCTGCTCCATGTCCCTTCATATCCACAGGAAAGTTTTTCTTCCCAATCCCTTTTCCATGCCAACACTGGGCCCTACCCAGAACTCCTTTCTGCAGGTGCCTTTCCCCTCATCCAGTCCAGTACAGTTGGAGGCTGGGAGTGTGAGAGACATTCCCAACCCTGGCAGGTCGTGGTGTATCACTATGACAAGGTTGTCAGGGGTGGTGGGGTGGCGTCCTGGTCCAACCGCAGTGGGAACTCACAGCTGCCCACTGCATCCCAGGGAGGATGGGTTCAGGTGTGGCTGTGGCCGGAGCATTTGACTGACAAGCAAGGGTCCCTGGGATCCACCTCCCAAACACATTAGTAGGAAAATTGGGGTGAAGGAAGCTCCTCTCCTTCAGGAAGACTATGCCACCCTCTTCCTTGGAGGACCTCATGGGAGGTAGAGGTCTGAGGGATGAAGGTTGGTGCTGGGTCAGAAGAGCAGAATGGTGAGTGGGCCATGAGCACCTGAGTCTCCCCTCACGTTTCCCATTTTTTCTCTTCTCTTTCCCTGACCCTATGCCTCTGCATCTGTCCTATCTCTGTCCTCCTCTATGACCATCTGTCACTATTGGTCCCCCCTTCTACACCTATGCCCAACTCTCTCTGGGTCTGGGTCTCACTCTCCATCCCCATCACTACTGACCACACTGAAGAACAGGATTCACTGCACCCTAGTGGCAGGAATGGGGGGCATATTCCAATGTGAGGGATGTCTTCTGCTTTCCAGACCAACCTGGCACTGTAGGATCATGTCCTCGCTGGGGGACACAAAGGGAGAGAATGGGCTGGTCTGGGACAGGGCAGCTGGATGAGCACAGAAAGAGGGCAGGTTACTGGGAGGAAGTGGGCTCAAAGCTTGTGCTGTGACCATACCGCAGGTGCCAGGCAAACTCAGGCTAGCCCAGTGTACCTGAGTGGCTCTCAGGCCTGCCCTTTCCCTGTTCCATTTCCCCTTCTCTCTTTACTTCCTGCTACATTGCCCTTTTTCCTCTACTTGTCTCTGCTTCTTTTCCGTCCCCAGTCCCTTCTTCTGTCCCTTATACTTACTGCTCCCAGGTGTCCCCAGGTGCTTTCCCATGCTGCTCCTTGCTGCCCCTTCCCTCCATTACCTTTGTAGGTCTCTTGATTAAATCATGTGTGAATGCTGCCTGTGTGTGTACTGTTTGTGCATGTGTGTGTGTATGGAGGCCAGGAGCAGATGTTAGCTGTCTTCCTCTCTTTCTCTCCAGCTTCTGTTTTCTAAGTTTATTTCTCACATCTCTGTTTTGTATGTGTGAGTGTGTGTGTGTGTGTGTGTGTGCAAGCATGTATGACACTGCACCAGCTTGGAGATCAGGAGACAGCCTGCAGGAGTCAGTTCCTTCCCTCCACCATGTAGGTCTTGGGATTGAACTCAGGTCACTGTGCTTGGCTGCAAGAGCCCCTACCTACTGAGCCGCTTCACTGCCTGCATCCTTTTTCTTTAATCATCTTAATAAAAAATCCTGTATATGAGTGATTTGATTCTATGTGTGTCTGTGCACTAGGAACTAGACTTACAGACACTTGTGAGTCAGCAGGTTTGTGCTGGGAATGGACCCAGGTCCTCTGAAAAAGCAGTCAGTGCTCTTAACCACTGAGGCACCATCTCTCTAGCCAACTTTTGCCCCTATTTTTTGAGACAGGAGCTCAAATATTCAGCATAGCTGGGTCCCAGGCAGCACTAGAGATCATCATGTCCCTGTGTCCTCAGCCCGGGAATTGTAGGCACATGCCACTCAACCTGATTGGCATCTCAGTTCCTAAGGTCAATGTCAGGTGCTCACACTAGTGCATTAAGCTCTTTACCCGCTGAGCTGTCTCACACCCTGGTGCCCCTGCCTTTCCCATTCTGTGTCTGCCTCTCCCTCCCTCTCCTGCCAGTACTTTCCTGCTCTCTCTGCTGTCCACCCTCTCTTTCCCCATCCATTCCTCCTCTCATTCTCCCTTCTGCCCAGATCCCCTGCTTGATCCTTCTCCTTCGTCTCTGCTTCTCCCTCGCAAAACAAGGTGAGGCTGGGTCAGCACAGCCTGGATGCTGATGGAGACACTGGCCAGTATGTCCCTGTCGACATTCTCTCCCACACCCACTCTGTAACAGGAGCCTCCGAATGCCCACGTTTCTCAGCCCGGATGCTGACAACAGCCAGGACCTGATGCTGCTTCAGCTGAGGGAGCCAACCAACACCACAGAGGCTGTGAGGGTGACTGAGGAGCCCACTGAGGAGGCTAAGCTGGGGAGCTGCTGCCTGGCATCCGGCTGGGGCAGCACCAGGCCAGATAAGTGTATGCCTGGGTCAGACCCAGTAACCTGGAGCAGGAAGTGCGGTTCTGGAGGAACAGGCCGGGCAACTGAGCTCCTGTATTCCTGTCATGGTTGTGTTCTCTCAGGCCACAGCTCTAAGTGCAAAGATGCTGCAGTGTGTGGACCTCACCCTCATGTCCAGTGATGTCTGTACGGACTCTTATTCACAGAGGGTGACAGAATCCATGCTGTGTGCTGGACACCAGGAAGGCGGCAGAGATACCTGCATGGTGAGCAGCCCCAACCCCAGGTTGCTGAGAGAAGACATGGATACCACCAGAGTGAAGGAAACTGATTCTGGGCTGAGGCAAGGCCAGCAGCTCCTCAGATGCTTAGGCTCCATAGCCCATCAGCACCCTGCCCTGCAGTGTGTCACAGCCTCCTCTGCTCCAGTCCTGTCCCCTCTCCTTCCCAAGCCACCCTATGTCTCTCACTCTTCCTCATCCAGGCTTCTCAGTCTGTGAATGCCTTTTCTTATGGATCTCCATGGTGCCTATGACCATCCTAGACCCTGGGCAGCCAACAGTTAGCATAGCACAGCCCCTCCCTCCCAGAGCAACATCATGGGGGTGTGGGGAATGATGCATAGCTTTTCCTGGGCCAGCATTTCTACTCCACAGACAGAGAAGACAACACACCAGTTCATCCATCTTGGCGAGTTCATGAGTTGTTAGATTAGCCTCAGGAGCACGGAAGGCAACTGCATCATCAAAGAGCCTGCCCCAGGACAGCACTTAGGAAAGCTGTGTCTCCTGAGTCTCCTGCACAACTCAAGCCGTTCTCCTCAAGACTCTCCTGTCCTGAGGGGCCTCCTGATCCCCATGCTCATGCCAGGAGGGGGGTTTGGATGTGGAGAACACAGATCCAGAAAAGGGGGCAGCCATAAACACCAGGTACAACTCAGGAGTGATGAGGTAGAATGTAAGGTGATGGAGACACGGGGCAGACAAGAGGCCTGAGACGCTGGGAGGGTCACTGTGGTAGGAGGGGATGTTGTGTTCAAGGTTAGAAGAGGCAGCACCTGACACAGGGGTGCAGGGTACTTGGAACTAGGTGGGGAGCAGAGGGAGAGGCAGGTACCAGGTAGCCAAGGCAAGGGCTACAGGGCTTGGGGGAAACCTAGGAGCTTGTGACTAAATTAGTGTCTGCAGACAGACTGTGATCTGGGCTCAGAGGGCACAGGAGTTTGCTTTCTGCAGGGCATCACTAGGGTGACAGGGGATACACTTACTCTCTGGTGTGCTGGAAGCTGGCTCTGGATGGTGCTGGACTGAGCAGGGACAAGCTGACTCTGCTCTCTGGTGCCCTCTGGTGTTCATGAGATGAGGCTGCAGGAAGGCTGAAGGGGGAGGGCTAGTCTAGGGCTTGAGCTGGGTGAGGACTCCAACCAGATCTTTATCCTCATCTGGTCTCACCCCACCCCCTTCCTCGCAGGTGTTTCCACAGTCTCTCCTGCTGCATTATGACCAAACAGCCCTTCTAATGGCAGAGCTGGCCTCTCCAAGCCCCTGCTCACCCTTGGCTATGAGGTGTCTGCCCTAGAAAATGTTCGTGGGAATGGGGTCAGGAGATGACCCCGGAGGAAATGTCACCTCTGTTCCCCTACTGCTGACCTGGGGACCCTGCCTTCTGTTCCCCACACTGACACAGAGGCACTGCCTTCAGTACAGGAGCTGCATCTGTTTGCCTTCCCCTCTGCCCAGGGCTTCAGGCTGTGTTCCCTTTGGGATGCTATCCTGCATTTTCCTGGGAGGCAAACTGCAAAGTTGCTATCTGTAATCTGTTGGTGGTTAAGGATGAGAGGTGGGGTACCCAGACAGAAAGTGGGATGTTCTCTCGCTCTACCTCCGTGCCTTCTTCTCTCAGGGTGACTCTGGAACCACACTCATCTGTGATAGGATGCTCCAAGGGATTACATCACGGGGTAGTAACCCCTGTGCCTATCCTAAGAAGCCTAGCATATTCACCAAAGTGTCAAAACACATGAACTGGATCAAGGCCAACCTGCAGATCACCCCATGAGGTCCTGTGCCTTCCCTAGTAAACTGACAACCATCAATTTCATGGTCCACGCCATCCCTTTGTATGGGTTCTAGGCATCTGGGGGCCCACGACTCAGCTTGCAGAATACAAAACCTCCTGACTCTTCCAACTCGGATGCTTAGCAGGAAGAACGAGCAGAGACACTTGGTTCCGGAGGTCTCCGAGGGGTTCCCTATGCCTCTCCCATATTAAGAGCATGGCAGGTCTGCAAACTGCTCAAGCAGAAGGAGGTGGTGGTGGCCTTGGCATGTGTGTGTTGCAGAGATGAAGGAAGGGTGTCACCCGGGAAGACAGGACAGAGGCACACAGTGACAAGTCCATGGAGCCCTGAGCAAGATCCACGCCCCACGCACCTGGGTACATGGTGGGGTGGTGCTAAAATGTCACCTTCATTTTTCCTGGAGATGACAGGATGCCTAAGGAATTTCTGAGCAGAGGAAGGAGGTCACTCCATGTCTTAAGGCTGGGGAAAAGGAGGGTGACCACAGAGTCAGGAAGCTCATTCACTTTGTGGGTGTTGGTGACAACAAGCCGCAATTAACAGAGGGACTCTCAGTCACAGATGTGGAGCTAGGGAGTGTCATGGGTGAAGACTATGACAGGGAGCAGAAAGGGATCCAGAGGCAAACTCAGAGGAAACCTGTGGGGTGGAGAGACAAACCTTACCACTCCCACACCCTGTCAGAGGCTCCTATGGACAGCGGTGTGTGAGAACATGTCCAGAGGGATTCCATGGACAGCAGTTCAGCAAGCCTGGTGTGCAGGGTGCTCACTGGGCTCTATCTCCTGTACTCTGCACTCAAAGGGGTCACATGACTCACATCCTGTCCATCTCCAGTGTCTGCAGGGCATAGCCCAGATACCCAAATCCACATTCACCCTTATAATCATGCTCTCAGCACAAACTGCTACTGATGTCCAAGGCTCCACTGGACTGAGATCCCACTCAGACAGGAAAGTCTCAGGCATTCAGAATTGTCCTAGGAGAGACTTAAGTTAGCATTTTCTCAAGGTTGAGTGCCATTGACTCTATGGAATCTTTTAGCATCCAGGAAACAAAGGAAGAAAGACTGAGGAAGAAGAGGAGAGAGGAAAGTAGGGGAAGGGGAGGAGAGAGGAAAGAAAGGAGCAGGGAAGGAATAGAAGAAGGAGGGTTGAGGAAAACAGCCGCTCTGGTGACATTCTGTGATCTGCTGACAAGTGAGGGGGGCATGCAGAAGAAATTGCAGGTATGGGGAGAGACCCATACTCACTGGGGACATGGCGGCTACTCCATTGCTTTTTCTTCCCACCCTTGTTCAAGAAAGAATCTCACCCTAGGTTCACATGGTAGAGGGATACCCAGCCTTCCATACTGGACATGAGAGACCATAGAGTGAGTCATAGGGATAAAGAGAGACCACAGCTGAGGAGTAGGGCATGGCTGGGTGCATGGGACCATACCGGACAGTAAGCAGAATCAGGCTGAGAGAGAAGGGGAGGGGAAGAGAGAAGCGGAGGAGGGAAAGGAAGATGAGGGAAGAAGGGTAGAGAGGAGGAAGAAGGAGGCAGGATAAGAAATATAAAGAAAACTGGGAGGTAGGGTGGAAAGGAGAAAAGGGGGAAGGGGAGACAGAGGAGGCTCTGGGGAGGAGGCATGGGAGGCTCACAGAGTAGGAGCCAGGGGAGGAGGAAAAACAACACTCCCAGCCTTAGGCTTAAAGACTTCTCCCTCAGCCAAGATGCCCAAGAGGAGCTGCAACCAGCTTGGGGCAAGCAAGAAGACGTGCAGATGAGGTCACCTCTAGGGGGCGGGGCGGACACATTCCCAAAGCCCACACCCTGGACAATACTTGGCAGTGTGTGAGAGCTCCTAGGTTGTCCCTTTGTGTGTCTTAGAGGCAGCATGTGCTTGGGCAACTCACAGTAATGTGTCCTACTGGAAAGCTTAGTTAAAGCTCCTCCCCCAGGCCCATCAGGAGCCTACAGTATAACCCCAGTTATAATCCATTCCCCTGGCCACCAGGGTGTTCCAAAGAAGTGGCTGGAAGCTGGGAATGTGAACTGTGGACTCCCTCCGCTTGGACTTCTGCATAGCTTTTCCCCTATTGGAACTTCATTTTCTCTCTATTAAGGAAGCCCAGGCACCATCTCCCAAGAGGACAAAGGGATCTGAGGGCAGACAGCAGTGAGCAGCAGTCTGAGTCCCACAGAAAAATGACCCAGATGAAGCTCATCTCAGCATGAAGCTGGGCAATGCTGAGTGTGGACAAGGTAAAGAGACATGTGGACATGGGAGACTTCTAGAACAGCTTAACCTTGGGGGTCCAGGGTGTCTGTAGGTCTACGATGGAGACCTGAATTGGGGGTTCTGAGGGATCTGAAGCCCCAGAGTTCCAGAGTCCCTGGAGTCAGGTGATTCCAGACAACTCTAACACTTTGGGCTCCGGAGTTTCTGAGGACACAGGTAGACAAAATATCCTAAAGTCTGAAAGCCCATGTTCTGAAGATTTGTGTCCTCTATGTTCAGGGGGACTGAGCCAGCCCTACAGGTTTGTCTCATAAAGACAACAGCTTCCCAGACCTAGGGAGGGACGGAGCTTGTAACTGATGTCATGATTGGCTGTGTGACCTCAGCTCAGTCCCTCCTTCTCAAGGGACCTTCTCATTATTGAGGTTCTAGGCAATTTTTCAAGGCCCTCTGGGGGTTCTGAGACCCCAGGAGCCAGCCACAAATACCAGAAGCCTTGGATCATCTGTATGATGTCTCCTGGCCCAAATATAGAACCTAGAGGCCAAGCTCCAGATCCAGGACCACCTCATAATCCAAAGAACAAGACCCTGAAACCTAATTGTTCAGTGTGTGCTCCACAGCCTACACTGCAGTGATCCACAGACAGAAGCCAAGCTGACTTGGGTCTGTTGAGATAGCATTTCTCCATTCCTCAGTCTGCACAGCCCAGGCTGGCCTTAACCTTCCATCCCTTCCCATGCCTACCTCCTTAGTGCTGGGATTACAGTGAAAAGCCTTCTGATACTGGGCCTGGTGCATGCAAACTCTGGTCTTGACAGGGGTCGGGGGGTTGTTTTGTTTTGCTGTTGTTATCTTAAACAAGTCTCATATCCCAGGCTAGCTTCAAGCTCATTTAAGTAGGCAAACATGTCCTGAACTCCTGACCCTCCTGCCTCACACCTTCAAGAGCTGGGATTGCAGGCTTGTCCTATCCTATGTGGTTTATGTGGTGCTAGTCAATCAAGTATAAGAGGGAGTGGAGGGGCAGAAGGGGAAGGAAGAGGAGGAGAGGGAGGAGGAAGGAGAGGAGGAAAAACAGATTAAATCAGAAGAAGGAAAAGATGCAGAATACAAGCCTGGGACAGCAAAAGTTATTCTCAGTTCTGAGCCCAGGATGCAGCTGACTGTAGGCACTGGACCTCAGACTTCAAAAGTAAACCATCATAGGGACAAGGCTCAGTGAACAAAGTGCCTGTCATGCAAGCCTGAGAACCTGAGCTCAGTGTCATCCAGCACTGGGAAGATGGAGAGGTGGGTCTCTGGGGCTGACTGCCCAGATAGCCTGGGTCTATCAGGAAGCTCCAAGCCACACCAAGATAAAGACTCTGCTCAAAAGACAAGGTGGCGAGCTGGAGAGAAAGCTCAGCAGTTCAGAATACAAGCTGCTCTTCCAGGGAACCCAAGTCTGGTTCCCAGCACCCATGCCAGGTAGCAACCAGCACAACCTGCTGTAACTCTAGTTCCTGGAGATCCAAAGCCTCTAGCCTGAGGGGCACCTGCACTGGTTCACAAGTTCACATATGCAAGACACACATAAAATATAAAAATAAAATGAATAAAACTCCCTAAGTCTCATTTGGGAGACACCCAGACTTAATATCTGGCCTCCATATGCACATGGGCATGTGTGTGAAAATTTAATATATTTTAAGGAATAAAAGTTTAATTAGTCAACCAGATGGTGGTGGTGCACACCTTTAATCCCAGCACTTTTCAGGCAGAAGCAGGCAGATTTCTGAGTCCAAGGCCAGCCTGGTCTACAGAGTGAGTTACAGGGAATCCAGGGATACACAGACAAACCTAGTCTTGAAAACAAACAAAAAACAAAAACAAAAACAAAAAACAAAAACAAAACAAAACAAACAAAAAAAACAAAACAAAAAAAAGAATTAAACTCACACTCTATACTTCAAGTCCTGACAACCAGATCCAAGCCTCTTCCAGTTCATATTCCAGTCCATATGCTAACATAAATCCAGATGCAGGGTGGCATGGTGCAGATACCTGTCTTTCCAGCCTTTGGGAGGCTGAGGCAGACGGATCTCAAGTCCAGATTCATATCAGCAAGACCCCGTCTCATAACAACAGAAAGAACCAAAGCTCCAAAAGTCTCTCCCGGGTCTGAGAAGCACGACGTTAACAGTCAGCGTCCACAGCTACCCAGAAGCTCTGGCTCTGTGCTACACTGTCCTCTGGTTTCTGCTCTTTCTCTCCTGTCCCCTCCCTCTGAGGGATCTGCCCCTGGGTGGAATTTCTCCTTGCAGACTCAGAAAAGGCTTCAGACTAATAAATGCTCATTAGAAGGACCTAGTCCCACATCCCACCAGTCACCATGGCGTCCAGCCTGTAAACCTGACCATCCACTGCCTCTCTCTCCACTCTACCCAGCCCCACCCCGAGACCCAGGCTGGGCTAGGAGCTTATAAATGCAGTTAGTCCGGTGTCTGTCCCCCTTTGGCATCTTAGCTGCCCTGGATGTCACTGGAGGACCTGGAAGGGTGAGATCTTTGAGAGAGAACTTGGGAAAGTGGGTGGAGCAGAGAGGGGACCCTACAAATGCTTTGGTGTCCAGGAGGCAAATATTACCCTGGATGATCAGGGGTCATGGGTTTGGGGTCTTCTGTGTCCTTTTCCTGTTACTTCAAACTGAATTTGAACCAAGAGAATGTCTTGAAGTTTCTAGAAAGAACCTAGGCTGATGGGGTAGGAAGGGACAGGGTGAACTGGGAGGACGTCCCTGAAAACAGTTGCCATGGAGCCAAGAACACCGTCAGCAGGACAATTCAGTTCAGAACCACCTCCATAATGTGTCCCACGCTGGGCAGAGCTGGGGACAGGAGGGTGTGACCTGACTCCATCCTTCTTGAAGAAAAGGAGTGGGGAGCAGCCAGATCTCAGTATCTGCAGTCACTGCTACCATGCAGGGGAAGGACAAATGCCATAGAATCTTGATGACATCGCCTCTGGATTACCATGTCTTGGTCTTCCAAGGCTTGCATAGTCTTTCAGGATGAGTTGAAAGAGGAAATAGCAAGATGAGAAGGACTCAAATTCACTCCCCCAAACGTTCTGAGGTCTCTCCATGGGCCAGACTTGAACACTGGGTGGTATATGGGAATCTAGGGTCAGTTTGGTGGGATCTGCTTAGAAGGAGTTCTCAGTCTGATGAGGAGACACAACAGAGAGTCTGGGGATGGAGAGGAGGACAGAGAAGGTCAAGAGTTTGGACAAGCTATGCAGTCTGGGAGTGAAACTGCAGGCTGAAGTCCAGCACTGGCTCTGCCTAGGGCAAGGTCACAGAGACCCAGCTGGGCAGGGTGGAAGAGGAAGAGGAAGTTCATCCTTTCTAAGTACTACTGAGGACATGGGACTTTATTTAGAGGCTATCCGAAGTCCATGGGAGGCTTGATAGGAGAAAGGAGTGCTCATCTCTGCTCTAGAAAGGCAGATGGGATAGTGAAAGTCATTCAACACCTGAGAGCCTAAGGCATGAAGGTGGAGAGTTCAAGGCTAACCTGGGTAATTAGTGGGACACTGCCCCAAAATGAATAGTAAAAAGAAGGTTGGGCATGGGTGGTAGAGGGCATTTCTAGAATCCACCAGTAAGGGACAAGGAGTGTCTGTGGCTCAGTGCAGCTATTCCGTTTAGAGCAGAAGAGAGGAAAGAAAGAAGGGAAGGAGAGAGGTAAGCTCTCTAGGGATATGTGTATGGGGTAGACTACAGGAGTACTAAATTAAAGAGGACCCATGGGGGAGCTGGATGGAGTCCTGATCAAGGGCAATGGGGATGAGAGAGAGACCCAGAGGCTATTGAATAACACTGGGGTCTGCCAATTCTGGAAGGCACAGAGGACCCTCCAGAGATAGTGACCAGGAGGGAACACAGGTTGAGGCCGCGGAGATGGAAGGCAGATCAGTAAAGTAGATCTTAGTCAAGCATCATGCTGTGTAACTGTCCTCTCAGTAGTCAGGAGGCTGAGGCTGGACAATCATGAGTTTAAGGCCAGCCTGGGACATGTAGAAAAACACTGACAAAAGAAAAAGAAAAAGTGTGTCCTACAGAGAGGATGCACTTCTGTCTTCAGAAGGGTGATGGGGACAGATGGATCCAGTCTTACCCCAGTCTTTGTCATGCCCCTCAGATCTCTAAGACCTGGACCTTCCTCTACAATGTGGCTTCTCCTTGCTTTCATCTTGCTGGTGTCTGCAGGTGAGGGGCATCAAAGTCAGGTACTGGTCTGATCAAAGAGGGTGCCCCTTTCCCCAGAGTATCTGCACCCTGGAACCTGCCAGCTTATACTTCACCCACAGACCCCTATTTCCTTTTCCATCTGAGCCACCAGCTAAATGCCCCTGAATCCTCAATCCTGAGTCACCAGAAGTTCTGGGCCTCCTGAGCCTTTAAACCTGAGTTCTCAGGATGGTCTTTCTTGCTGTGTAACCTTGGGGAAACTCTTCTACCTCTCTGGATCTTGAGAGCTTTATAACTATGACAGTCATGGTGATGTCCCAGTCACATCGTGTAGATGACATATGGGACAAGCAATCTGGATGGTTGAGACACCAAGAGCTCAGGACATAGGTTTGAATCCTGCAGCTTGCAGTTCCCCAACACTGCAAGTCTAGTTTCCCAACCCTAGGAAGGAGGCAAGTAACCTCCCTAAGAATCCAGTGTGGTTCTCTTTGAGGTGTGTGAGCATGATGGGACAATTCAGACACTCCAGGCACAGTTATTCCCACACATCGACCATGTGAGGCAGAGGGCTTGGGGCAAGCCCAGTGGATACAGCACTTACTGTGTAAGCATTTGCTTTGTAAGCATGGCTGTGTGAGTTTAGATCCCCAATACCCACAGGGAAAGCCCAGCTGCATGCCTATAAACTCCAGAACTGAGAGGTGGAGTCAGGGGGATCCCTGGGGCTTCCTGGCTATCCAGTCTAGCCAGTCTCTAAGCTCCATGATTAGTGAGAAAACCTGTCCTCCAAGATAGGTTTCGAACTTTTGAGATGACACAAATGGTACCTGCTCTCAGGCCTAAATAATGGGGACCCACACTGTGGAAGAACGACCACTATTGCATTTCTTTACTAAGGAGCAGGTTGGAATCAGGGATGGCAACTAAACCAAGGTCACCCTGGGTGACAGGACAAACACAGACCAACCTCTGTCACACATCTTGTGGAAATTTTCAATGTAACCTGATGCTTTCTGCCCTGCAGAAATCTGGAGGGGTGTCCATTAACAATCCTCCTGTTCCACACATGACCTCTGCCCAGGGCTCTCAGCCCTCCCCCATGTTGCCCAAGCCTCCCCTTGGGCTCTCCCTGGGCTCTGCCTCAGCTGTGTGCTGCACCCAGCCAGAGCCTCCACCCTCCTCCAGCTGGGACCGGCTGGGTGCAGCTCAATGCCCAGCTGTTCAGCCAGTGTCCTCCTCCACAAGGCAAACTCACCTTTCCTCTGTTAAGCGCCTCAACTGCCACATCAGCACTCTCACAAGGAACAAAGGGACTGAATGTACTCCAAGCCATCTGTTCTCCTCAGTGAGAATCCCTGATACATTGCATTGTGCCACCATCATTATTATCTCTGAGGCATCTTGCAACAAGGACTACCCAAGTTGCCTGCTGCCCACCATTGTGTGTGACTTTGTTGAGGTCGGTGGCACAGACTACTAGGTAAAAGGAAAGAATGGGATGTATCCTAGCTTGATTCGCTGTTGCTGTGATAAAATACACTGGCCAAAAGCATCTTGGAGAGGAAGGAATATATTTAGGTTGCACCTTATACTTTGACATTGAGGGAAGTCAGGGCAGGAAATCAAGGGTGAACCACAGCAGAAACCATCGCTGGCTTTCGCACTGACTCCTGTTCAGCTAGCCCCACATCTGTCTCTCTGTCTCTGTCTCGCTCTGTCTCTCTGTCTCTCCCTGTCTCTCTCTCTGACTCTCCCTGTCTCTGTCTCTGTCTCTCTGTCTCTCCTTCCTCTCTCTCTCCCTCTCTCTCTAATGTTAATGAGTGCTTCCCCTGCATGTTTGTCTGTCTGTGCATCACAAGTGTGTGTAGTACACATGAAGGTCAGAAAATGGCCTTGTTGTTGAAATTACAGATGGTCTGAACCACCTGGTGGGTGCTGGGAACCAAACCTGGTTCCTAGACAAGAACACCCAGTGCTCTTAATCAGTGAGACATCTCTCAATTTCTTACACAGCCAAGGCAAATTTGCCTAGGGATGGTGCCCACAGTGGGCTGGATCCTCTGACATTTGACCAGCAATCAAGTCAACTTCCCACAGACATGCTTGGGCAAACTCTCAATTGAGATGCCTCAGAGGATCCTAGGCTGTGCCAAGTTGGAAGCTGAATTCAGACAGAATAAGACAAGTATGGTTCCTTGATTTTTCTTTGCTTTGGGACAGGGACAATGCTGTGTTTAGCCATGGATGAAGTTCCAGGATCAGGTAGAATCATGGTGAGGTTGAAAGTGGGATAGAGATGTGGGCATGGAATAGATTTTGTGGTCTGGGAAGGCATGGAGGCAGGGAGTTTATTTTGACTCAGGATGGGGAGATATTGTGGTTGGCATTGGATGTCATAGGTGAAAAATAAGCAATGATCAGTGTTGGGTTGTTTTTAAAGAGCACAGCTTTAGTTTGGCTTTCAATGAGGACAATATTTAGATTTTGGAGGGCATCTGATTTGAACCAAGTGGGGCTGGGTACTGAACATGGGGGACTGAGTTCTCTTGGGATGTGTTGAATCAGAGGAGGCTTGGATTGGTTTGGGCTAATGTTTGAGTTCCTGGGCTGAGTTGGCTCAAGATTTCATTGATGAAAAGTCGTGGTTAGTTAGAGTAAGGGCAAGAGTGGGTTGGTTGGTAGAGTTACCTGGCCTCCATCTCCAGCACCACAGACAACAGGCAGGGCGGCGCACACCTGTCGCCCCAGCACTCAGGAGGTTGAGACAGGAGGAGCAGGTGTGCATCCTCTCACTACATGGAATGAAATATTGAGGAAAACCCCTCCCCATGTACACAGGGTGACTCTGGAGGACCCTTGATCTGTGGGGGTGCCCCGAAGGGCATTGTATCCTGGGGTGATGTCCCCTGTCATACTACCACCAAGCCTGGAGTCCACACAAAAGTCTGCAGCTACATGGAGTGGATCTGGAAAAATATGAGAAGAAACTGACTCATTGGCCCACCATCTATGTCCCTCAAGGACCACCTGGGACACTGACTAAGAATCTGCCTCATTCCTACCTGAGAAAGCTGAGCCCCTCTGCATATCAGCATACACTGTTATCCAGGGTCACTCCCCTCCTGATGTCATCTGCTTAGCATGAAGAAAACAGAGTTGGTAGGGTGGTAGGGTGGATCTTTGATCCCAGCACTCAAGAATCAGTGGCAGGTGGATCTCTGATTTTGAGGCCAGCCTGGACTACAAAGTGTGTTCCAGGATAGCCAGGGCTACACAGAGAAACCTTCTGTTAAAAAAGAAAAAGAAAATAGTGCTGATCCAATTTTCTCTGTAAGGGTGTGACGTTCTTTCATTAGGGGTATTGTGGTAAATAATATTTGGGGGTTTCTACATCACCTTAGGCCATTTAGTTCCCAAATAAAAGACTCAAAACCTTTATAATTTCAGTAAGCCTTAAAGCACTACACTGGGCAGACATCAGCCCTCTATGCTCTTTTGTCTACTTCCCTCTCAATAACCCTGAGATGTGACTCTCCATGTTCCACCTGGGCCGCTCCTACTGCAAGGGGCTGGCCGTCATGAACATGCGCTCATGAACCACCTACCCAATGACTACTTCTTCCTTCTCCCATATCCTTTTCTTCTTGTGGTCCCTGTCTGAGACCCCAAGCCTAAAATCTGCTAAGCCTGCCTATCTCGCTTCTGCCTATAGGTGGTAGGCATCTTTATTAACCAACCAAGGATAACTTGGGAACAAGGTTTGTACAACAAAAGTTGGTACATGAGGATCTACTGGTCTTGAATCAACCAGGTCTTGGGGTACAGAATTTTGCAATGAATATAAGCAGCACTAAGCCAAAACCCTATAGGGCATAATGGGAAATGTGTGGAGGACTAGGATACAAAGTCTCCTGTTGCATGTTACCCAAAGACCCCTTCCTTGGGAGATGGTACACGGCTTCAGGTATGGCTTTGCTCTTTTGAATTAAATGTGGAATCACGGATCAGGGGTGTGACCTCGCTCATCCTTGGTTTTCCCATCTGTGACCTAAGTGACCACAACACATGTCTCCTAGGGTGTCTGTGAGGATTAAATGAGCTGTGCTTCTTAGCCAATCAGAACTGTGTCTGGCACTTTGTCCACACTCATGAGCTGTGTACCCCAGTAAGAGGACCTAAATCTAGATTTCCAAGATTCATCATTAGTTCTAGGATTCCCGGTGGCCAAGCCAATAAGGGAAATGTTCTCTTTGCCTTGTCTGCGTTGGTGACACACAATACAGGCTTGGACATGGTGAGCTGCCTTGCTGATTGCATCCAGGTCTCAGGGTTGAAGCCTGTGGCTTTACCATCAAGGATACAGGAGTCCAGTTTCTGATTCTCTTCAGAGACCCCAACCTGTGATTCTTAGGATCACTGAATGTTGAAACCTTTGATATTGATCATTGAAATCAACAGATTTTAGATAACATTGTTTTTATTGCAGGCCTTTATTGTGTGGGTGAGAGTGGCTGTCACAGGACATATTTCAAGAGTTGGCTTCCTTCTACCACTCAGGATTGAATTTAAAGGACGTCAGGCTTGGTAGCAGACACCTTACCCACTGAGCCATCTGGCCAACCTCAAAATATTTACTTATATATTTATTCCCTCCTGTCAGTCAAGGATGACCTTGAACTTCTGATCCTCCTGCCTCCACATCACACATGCTGGTTCTACAAGCATGCACCACCTCACCTGGTTTTACACACCACTGTGGTTCAAACCCAGGGCCTCGTGCATTCTAGGCAATGAGTCCACCACTTGGCCTGCATCCCAATCCTACTCATCCCCACACACACTTCTTTTGGAAGACAAGGTCTCATGTAGCCTGACCTAGAACTTGTTCTGTAGCTGAGCTGACCTTGAACTTCTGATCCTCCTGCCTCCACTTCCCAAGTGCTGAGGTAACAGGTGTGACCACCATGCAGGCCCTGTGGGCAAAATCTTCCACAAGGTAGGCAGTTAGTGCAGATCTTTTGGCTTTTGAAGGATGGGACCTTGAGTACCCTTACCTAGGAAACAAGAGAAAGTCATTGACTACAACACTGTTCAGGGCATGTGACACTCCCCAGGAATAACCCAAATTCTCATATTCTAGCTAAAGAACGGTCAGGCCGTGGTAATGTGCACCATAACTTCTATTTATCTTATTTTATTGCTTTGTTTTGAGACAGCTCTATATATAATGCTGGCTGTCCTGGAATTCACTATGTAGACCAGGTTGGTCTACATCACAGATTATTAGGGCCTAAAATCACAGAGATCCTCCTGCCTCAGTCTTCAAAGTGCTAGGATTAAAGGTGTTCATCATTATACCCAGCTCCCAAACTTCTAATAGGAACAATAAAATCAGTGATCCAGAATCCAGAGTCAAAGAAGGCAAGATTTTTGGCATTCATAAATAAATAAATAAACAAATAAATAAACAAATAAATAAATAAATAAGTAAATAAGTAAATAAATAAATAAAAGACGCACGTCTGTGGGGAGCTTGCAGACTTCTTGACTGTCACTGGTCCAAAGAACTTTTTTGAAGTGCTGATTTCTGAGGATCATCTTGGCCTTGAGGTGCAGGACCTTCCTTACAGCTGTGTTTTGGGGGTCACATGCTCCTCCACACACCTATCATACCCCTTCACTATCACCCCTGATCTTGCCATCTGGCTTTGGTCCCCAGAACATGAACAGGTCCAGGAGCAGCAGGCCCTTCCCCACCCAATCTCAGCCCTGGGAATGTATCCAGGGTGACCTAGGGCCTACTGGAGAGCAGATTCAACAGGGCCCTCCCCTCCCCCAGATATGAGGGTAAGAGCATGGAATCCACCTCCGTCAGCAAGGGCAGGGCATTGGGCAGCATCTGGGTGCCAACAGGGCAGGGGTGGGGCTGGGGGGAGAATGAGGAGTTTTTAAAGGCTCCCCAAGGACACTATACAGGTCCAAGATCACCACCTGCTTCTCCTGGACACCTGATACCATGTGGCTCCAGATCCTGTTCCTCTTCCTGTCCGTGGGACGAATTGGTGAGACGGGGGTAAGCAGGCATGGTCAGAGCCCTGACTCTCATGCTGCTTTTGGCCTTGGACATCCCTTTCCCCTCTCCCCTGGCCCCACCAACATTCTAAAGCTCCACCTGCTCCTCCCTCTCTGCCCCTGCACACTGCCAAGTCCCTCATAGTCCTCTCTCCCATGCCAGGCCCCTGCCCCCCCATTTTCCAGAACTTTCTCCTCTTCCTTAGCCACCTGATCATGTCTGAGCTTCTCCAGTCTTTCCAAAGAATCTTTCCAACCCCTGATGAATCTTAGGACCTCGGTTTCCCTCTATTTTGTTGTTTTCCCTAGAGCCTAAGATTCCAACCCCTAAGTCAGGAGCTTGCCCAAATCCCAAACTAGAGCCCTTGGCTGTCCAGCAGCTGTCAGCCTTCAGCTGTGCTCTCCACATCCTGACAACTGGTCCCCCATCTTCTCAAGTTGTTCAGTTTCTATCAACAGTTTCACTTCCCAAATTGGCTTGTGACATCAGATGAGTTCCCCAACCCTTTCTGGTGTGGAGGATCAGCCTATGTCCCTTCTAGATGGCTTTTTGGTTAAGTCTGGTTTTGGCAGGAGTAGTCAGGTTGCAGAAGCCAGTCTTGGACATCAAGTATCTTCAATGATCACTTGGATAGGGTCTCACTGAATGGGGAGTTTCCCTTTAGGCTAAATGGCTGTCTGGAAGACATCAGGGGACTCCTACTGCTTCCAATTCTGGTGTTACAGGTGCACACTGCCACACCTGACCTCTTACCTGGGTTCTGGGGAGTTCAGCTCAGGCCCTAATACTGTAGCAACCAAACCATCTCTGCACAGCTCTTGGGAATAAGCGCTGAGCTAGTGTCACTGGCCCATGACAATCCTCCTGCCTCAGCCTTCTCTGTGCTGGGATTACAGATAAATGATTGTCAAGCTTCCCTGTATCCAAACACAGTGCTTTGGCCCCCTCTTCCCTCCCGTGCTGCCCACTCTCATCCACAGGCCTCTTGTTCTTTCTAGCCCCACCAGCTCCTGTCCTGTCTCTCTGGAACCCCACTGCACAGCTCTAGTTCCCATTCTCTGCAGGACATCCCAAGACCCCAACACCTAACACTAGCACCCCACACCAACTGGGTCCGCCTCTTTGCCTCACAGTGGTCTGACTTGCTTTGACTCCTTTTCCACCCCTGTGCTGTCTTGAGGCTGCGTCCAAGAGAACCCTGAACCTCACCAACACCCTGACCATTTGCCCCTGCCCACTCCGTAGGAAGCAGGACTGTTCCCTCACATCCCCCAGAGTCTCCTTCTCCCACTGCTTGTCCAGACTCAAACTATGTTCTTAGGGAGCCCCACTCTCTTAGGTATCATCTCCACCACAGACCCTAACAGGAGCCCACACCCAAGCCTCGACCCTGCCCCTTTGATCTGGAAACCCCTCATTCTCTCCCATCCCAGCTGGTCACTTCATGCCCAATCCAGAAAACCCCAAGTCATCCCCAAGCTCCCGTTTCTGGATTCATTTATTCCCTCAAATCTAGTTTTCAGGGGCCTCACCCTTTCCAGAATTCCCAAAATCCAACCAAGGCCCTGATGTCTTTTCAAGCCTTGGAGTCTTTAAATGCCAAAGCCTCTTGGCCTCTGATTTCACTCTCATTGGACTAAGAATAGACTGGAACCCCCTCCCCCCATTGCCTGCCATCCTGTAATGTGATTTCTGCTTCAGGAGTTATCTCTGTCCCCACAGCATTGATCTCCCTACAGAGGATCAGCCATACTTGAGTCCCTTCCCCACATCCTCTGGCCATGTCCCAGCCCTGTCTAACTGTGTCCCCCAACACTACAACCATACACGTATCTGTTCCAACCATACCCCCACCCCCGTTTGCTCCTTACAGATGCTGCACCTCCTGGCCAGTCTCGGGTTGTTGGAGGATATAAATGTGAGAAGAATTCCCAACCCTGGCAAGTGGCTGTCATCAACAGATACCTCTGCGGGGGTGTCCTGATAGACCCCAGCTGGGTGATCACGGCTGCCCACTGCTATAGCCAGTGAGTAAGGGAGGGGACAGGAATGACTCCAGGACAGGCTGTGGTACTGAATGGCAGGAGAGTGGGACGGGCTCAAAGTCTAAAGAGGTCCAGCGGGGCTGGACCCCTGGCCTATCCATGACCTCCTGGGTCTCTTTGCTCCTCTCTCCAGGCTTGTGTTCATGTTCTGGTTCTTTCTTTTCTGCCTTGTTGTTCATATGTCTCCTGCCTTCATTCACATCTGAATGTCTCTGTGGCCATCTGTCACTCTGTGTCTCCTCCCCCGGTCTTGGTCCATCTCAGTCTGGGTCTGGGTCTCATGTGTTCTCTTTTATTACTACTGACAATACTGGAGAACAGGCCTAAAGGACACTAGGATACAAAGTCATGTCCCTGAATGTAGGGTGTCCCTGAATGTAGGGTGTGAGAGAAGTCCTCACTCTCATCAGAGAAGTTTGGCCTTTAGGATCTTCTGTCCATTCACAGGACACAGGGAAGGGCTGGTCAGAGCTGGATCTGGGTGAGGTAACTGAGTACAGAGGGAGAGCAGGATGCTGGCAGTGGGGTAGGGGAGTTAGGGAAGGGGAGCTCAGACTTGGGCTGTGGGCCAGGCCTTCCCCACTGGAGAAGTTCAGCCCAGTTCCATCTGCACCTGAACAGCTCTCAAGTCCTCCTCCTCCTCCCTGTCCCCTCTTCCCTTGTCTTTTGTATCTGTCTCTCTGTCTCTAAATGTGTTTGTATGTGTGTGTGTGACTGTCTCTGTGTGTGTATGAGACTTTCTGTGTGCATGTGTGTGTGTGTGTGTGTGTGTGTGTGTGTGTGAGTTTCTGTCTGACTCTCTTCTTTCCTCCCTCCCTCCCCACCCCCTTTCCCTGTACTCTGCCCAATCTCCCTGGTTGCCTCTTCTCATTCAATCCATCTCCTTCACTGCCCTCAGCAATTACCATGTTTTGCTGGGCCGAAACAACCTATTTAAAGATGAACCCTTTGCACAGTACCGGTTTGTCAACCAAAGCTTCCCTCACCCTGACTACAACCCATTCTTCATGAAGAACCACACCCTATTTCCTGGGGATGACCACAGCAATGACCTGATGCTGCTGCACCTCAGTGAGCCTGCGGACATCACAGATGGGGTGAAGGTCATCGATCTGCCCACTGAGGAGCCCAAGGTGGGGAGCACCTGCCTTGCCTCAGGTTGGAGCAGTACCAAACCCCTTGAGTGTAAGTCTAATCTAGGAAACACAGCTGGGTGTGAGGGGGAGGCAGAAAGGACCTGGCTGGGGTCTGCTCACCACCCTCTTGTCTCCTGGTCCACAGGGGAATTCCCTGATGATCTCCAGTGTGTGAACATCAATATTCTCTCTAATGAGAAGTGCATCAAAGCCCACACACAGATGGTGACAGATGTCATGCTGTGTGCAGGAGAGTTGGAAGGAGGCAAAGACACTTGCAATGTGAGACAGCCCCTCCCTGCAGAGAGGTGAAGGGATGAGAGAGGGAATTGAGATTCTCGATTCCCACTTCCACACCCTGTCTAAGCAGATGCTTCACTTCCTTCCTTATGGAAGTGATGTGAGTTGGGAGGGGAGGACCCTGCAGCTGGTACTATTCCTCCTTTTGACTTGGATTCAGGGACTGGCCTGTCCACCCTTTACTCCCCTGAAGAGATGGCCTCCCAAGAGCTGGGTTCCCTTCCCTACTGGCCAGAGCTGCCTCTTAGAGTCTCCCTGTGTCTTCCCCCTGAAGTCAGTTCCAGGTTTTCAAGTAGAACCCAACTGCCAACTCCTTCTTATTCCTGTCCCTCTCCTTCTTTCAGGGTGACTCAGGAGGCCCCCTCCTCTGTGATGGTGTGCTTCAAGGCATCACGTCCTGGAGCTCTGTCCCATGTGGCGAAACCAATAGGCCAGCTATCTACACCAAACTTATTAAGTTCACCTCCTGGATAAAAGAAGTTATGAAGGAAAACTCCTGAGTGTCATACTGTGCCCTGGTCTCAATAAAACCCACCATGCAGCACACATGTTCAAGTTCTGATTCTCTCTCGCCTTCTGGAGTCTGGAGCTGGGAGTCCACCCAGCTAAGGTCTGGACTCCCAAAGCAGGTCGGCAAGGGATAAGGGTCCATGTACGGTTGACTAAAGGGATGGCCTTGAGAGAAAACCAGACAAAAGGCTCAAACCAAGTCAGGGATTTCCCAGTGGTCTCCTCTGGCAAAGAATATGTTCAGATCACAAAGTTTAGTAAAGCTAGACACACCAGAAAGGTCGTCTCCAGCTAGGCCCGACCCTACACCAGAAGCAGAAGAGATGACAAGCACTTGAACGCTGAGAATTTAGAGTGCCGGCCTGGTTTTATTGAGTCTCGGAAGCCAGGAGGGAGACGAGGATGTTATATTAATTAAACCTTTTCTTCCTGGAAAGGGGTCTGTCCACAGAAGGGTATGGACTGCCCCCAAGGCTAGGCTACAGAGTATCCCCATGGAACCCATGGGGTGTATGTCTCTGGTAGGGCTGGACCAAAGATGAAGGGTGACTTAGCGGCATGCCCTGTGGGGCAGAGCATCGGCCGGCTTGGGAAAAGGGCCACATTGCTCCCACTGCTTGGGACCACAAACCAGTGTCTTTTCAAAGGGACATAGCCCCACCTGAGAGTATTGGAGGACTTTCAGAGGAGGGTCCCTGCCAAGACTCAGGCAGTAAGGAGTGGGCCCTAGAACAGGGAGTGGGGCTTGCCACCTGTGTCCCCAGGGTGCTACCTGCTCTCAGGGGAAGTATGGGACCTCAAGGGAGGTCTGATGGAAACTGAGCCCCAGGGACCGAGGTAGAGGCATTTGGCTGCGGGGACTCATCAGTGTCTTGAGAAGTTGCGTCGTCCCTCTGTTGGGGAGGCCCGGGGTAGTTCACAAAGCTGCTTGCAGTAGACAGCTTCTGGGCGGGCTCCACGCTTCTGGCCGAAATGGACAGCTGCTGCAAGTGCAATGAGTGGTGTCCTGAGGCCCAACGGAAGTAGCTGAGCCTCCGCTCCATGAAAGGCGTTCTGTAGCTCCACATCCGCACTTGGTTGAGGAAGGACAAAGTCCCTGTGGGAAGGGACCCCGTGGTCACTCAACTCAGAGCCCCACCCCAAGCCCCAACTCGGTCCTGGAGGCTTGACCCCCTTTTTCTGGGCTCCAACCCTGTCCTGCCCAGGACCCGCCCTTCCCTGCGAGGCCCCGCCCTCACCGGCCCACAGCATCAAGACACTGGTGCACCAGCACAGGTAGGAGGCCAGCTGGTAGGATACCCGTGTCTTCAGGTGCAGCCTATTGCAGTTGGAGGCAAAGAGCTTCAGTCTGAGGAGAATTAGCAGCTCTGCACTGGGGTGGGGCCCGAGAAGGACAGAAGGCTAGACAGGGAACACCACCCCACAACCCGAAAGGAGAGAAATAGATACAACCACCCTGACATTCTTCAAGTGGACATACACCCACACACCACACACACACAAACACACACACACACACACACACACACACACACACACAGGACAAATGGATACACACTCAGTACTCAGAGGGGAAAGGAAAATGGGAGACAAAGCCATCAGTCACAACTACTGAGCATAGACTTTTAATCTCAGCTACTTATGATGCTGAGGCAAGAGAATGGTATATTCAAAGCCAGCATGGACTAGAGTGAGACCACAGCCAGTGTGAGCCACAGAGAAACCCCTAGAACGACACAGAGACACCCCTCTCCCTCAGAACAGCAGAATTGGAAATCTAGCCACACCTCTGGGTAGGAGGCAGCTCTGGGCTTGGGTGGAGAATCTCCAGTCACCCCTGTCCTTGCCAACACTTACCAATGCCAATGCTGAGGAAACTGAAGATGAAGTCTATCTTGTTCAGGCGTCGGCAGGCAGGTCAGAAGGAGAGGAACATGGTGGGCAGGAGGATGAGGCATAATGCCAGGGCCAGAAATATGATGCCCTTGCTCATGTGAGTGTAAACTGGGGAGGAGAGTCAGAGGGATGACTACAGTCTCCCCCCCTCCCCGCATTCACATCCCTTCCCCATCTCTCCTCTCACCTATGGAGTCCAACCTAAGCATTCCAACAGCTGGGAAGGAGACCCATCTCAAGGCCTGCCTGAGCAGTTTAGAGACACCTAGACCTTATCTGTCTCAGAATACAAAGTATAAGCAGTCCAGGGGGCCTGGGGTTGTGGCTTCATTGGTGGAATGCTTGCCTAGCATGTGTGAAGTCCTGCGCTCCAGCCTCAGCACTGTGCTGAACTGAGGTGGTAGCACACTCAGGGGATCCCCGCCCTTGGAAGGAGGATCAGAAATTCAAGGTTAGCCACAGCTACTCATTGGCCTGGAGGCCAGCCTGGGCTACATGAGACCCTGTCCCAAACTAGGCAGAGGATGGGAATATAGGTCAGCACCTGTCTAGAATCCTCCAGTGAGGGTCTGGGGCTTACTTCAGAGGTAGAGCGCCTGCCTAGAATCCTCCGATGAGGTTGTTCTGAGGACATGGCTCAGGGGTAGAGCCACTGTGGAGTGTAAGGCTCTGGGTTCAAACCTCAGCAAACAGCAACCCCACCCCCCAAAGGAAGAAAAAGCGTCACCTCCACTCACATTAGCAAAATGACTATGTAGAATGTCTAAAGTAATCCTACTACCACTCACAGAGTTACATACCACCACCAACAGTGCCCCTACTGTGAGCTCTTACCTACCCCCCAAAAGAGACTCCTGGGAAAGCGCACATGGCCCACCCCATAGTCACCTCTGGCACCCATTATCAGGACCCACAGTCTATGTATACACTGACCAGTGAATTGGCCCACGTTGGCACACTTATGCCTCCTGCAGTCAATCCAGATGAAGCCAGTGAATGGACAATACACATAGGCCATCCGACCATCATCACGCCAAACACCAACAAAGTTGCCAGGAAGGTGAAGAATAGGGACCCACCTAGGACCAACTTTCGGTCCTCCTCCCAGGAACAGAGCAGGTCAGCTGGGGAGGGAGAACGTTCTGGGGATCTGGGTCTTCTCTCCAAGCTCTCACTGCCAACCTTCATCCTCATCCTCATTTCCATTCCACCCTCTCATCTACAACCAGTTCCCTGGGGAAGTGTCTGCAGCTCATCTCCAACACCAGGTCAACTCTTCCCATTCCCACTGGCCTCCTGTGACGCAGTACACCTATCTCAAACTCCAGCTGACTGATGATGAATGCATGACTGGATGAGTACATGAATGAACTCACGAGTGCACGAATGCATGCTTCCTGTCTCACCCTTTAGAGCAAAGAACAGTGTAGTTTCCAGAACAATTTAGGCACAGAGGCCAAGGACACAGAGGAGCCCAACTGGTCATCTCCTCAGTTAGCCTGGATTTGGGCTAGCCTGGCATTCTTGGAGCTTATACTGCACACATGCATACACCCAGGTCAAATGGGATCATTGCCATGAGAGTTGAAATAGTCTAGATGCTCAATGACAGGGGGTCAGTCTGAAACCTGCAACAGCAGCTAGGTGTCAAAGGCTAAGTATTTCTTCTTCTCTGTAACAACCCATGCTGAATGAACTCTCCCACCCAAACCCTAAAATAAAAACAATATTCCTAAGTACACATAGCGGTCCTGTGGAAGAACAATCAGTCTTTGTTTCTGTGGCCATGTTATTTTTATTAGCCTAGGCTGAAACAGGTCCACAACCACAGACTTTTTATTTACTGTCCTAAGCAGTAAAGAAGTTGGTTGCAAGAGGGACAGTACATTCACTGCTAGGACAGCAAGCAAAGCTGATCTCCAGAGACACCATCTCCCCAGGCTGCCTGCTGGGCAAGCATCCATGAAGGGCAGCCTGGGAAGGGACAGGAGAGAGGGCCTGGCTGGAAGAGACACAGCAGACTCGTGTCTCCTCACAGTGTTGCTCTGGCCTCTCCCAGCTGCAGGGCACCTCAGCAGTGTGTCAGGAAATACTGTCAGCTACATTCCTCATCTCCTTGGCAGCCAACGCTGCAGGTCCAGGTCCTCACACTGTCTTCAGCAGCCTGCTGTCAGTAGAGAAGAAAGGCAGGGTTAGAGTCTGTGGGGCTTGGCTGAGTGGAGGACTCGGGGTGGGAGTGGAAGGGCAGGAAGGCTGGGTTCTGGAAAAGGAAGAGGCTGAGGTCAGGCTTGGGTCAGGAGCGTGTAGATTGGGCCCTTGAGACTCCTGAGGGGCAGACTGGAGAGACACCATCTCATCAATACTGAGATGGGAATGTCACATGCTGTCCAGGAGTCCCATATCCTTGGAGGAAGATCTGGAAGCCAAGAGGCTGAGTTCCAGTTGTGTGTGTCTGGGAGCGACATGTCCCTTAGAGGCAGGGACAATTGGTCCAGGTTGTCAGGGAAGAGCATGGGACCTCCAGGTTTCCAAAGAGATGGAGAAACAGGTTCTGCCCTTCCATGGTCTCTTCTTCTTTCCATGACTCTGCATGGGTGCTCCAAAGATAGAACAGTGATCCACGTGAAAAGGGGTTTGGGGGTTTATCCCACCTCACCCAGAAACCAGGCTCTGAGATCTACTGCCATGATCTGCCATGCCATGACCTTCACCCAGTTCCCAGGCCAGGGTCACACTGTGAGCTCACTTGTGTCCATTTCTAGGGACAGCCTGTGAGATGCTCCCTGGAACCTGGGTCAGACGAGCATCCTGTGAGGCAAGGGAAGCTGGTTGAAAGGGAGCTGAGGAGGCCAGGCTTTCAGTGATGGCTACTGGGTAGTATCAGGAAAGGCCTGCCTTTAGAGGCATCGTCTCCTTCCACTGGCCTTCCAGGTCTCTGAGAGATGTTGAACTGTGCTGATAACCAAGGATCTCAGCCATGTCTAGAACAAGGACTAGTCAGGGCGCTTGGCTCACAGGAACTTATGTGTCAGAGTGGAGTTGGGGGCGGGGACTCCTCTGCAGTCCTAACTGAGAGGGACTCAGGTGACAAGTGTGGGGTCCATTTGAGCATCAGGATGTGCTAGTTTGCGTTCCTCTGAACAGTTCAAATACTGAGTGGGTTGAGGGCAGGGGATGGGTACTGGGGAGAATGGAGGACTAGGGCACAGCTGGGGAGAGTTCACCCGGTCAGTGGCCAGGCTTTCGCTCTGATTCTCCTGTGATACATCAATGCAAATTTCAATCCAACCAAATATGAGCTCCAGGTCTTTGTGATGTACTGAGAACTCACGGGGTTTCTGTCATTTGGTATTCTCTCTTGGCCTGAGAGAATATGGCCATCTGTGGAGAATGCATGGAAACGGAGGGTGCTTAGGGAACTCAGTGAACCCCACATCCTCCACAGGAGCTGCACTCTCACATGCTACAGGCTCAGTCATGGAGGGTCCTTCTCCTGATGGGAGGGTGCTGGACAGGAGCATCTGTGAGCCATGAGGAGCAGCCCTGCGACAAGGGAGTGCACATCTGCACGTGTGAGGGTGGAGTCAGAGGTTCTGAGTGCTGAGACCGTTTCAGCTTCATTAGAGCCTGGACTCGGGCTGTGAGGAAAGTGCTGGGGACGCAAGCAGGAAGATCTGAGTTCCAATCCTAAGAACTCGACCACACACCCCTTTCTAAATGAGCCCTGTCACCCAAACACACACACACACACACACACACACACACACACACACACACACACATACACACACACACACACACACGAAGCCCCTGTTGATGTGAGTTGTGGGGACAGGATGGTTGCTGGGGCTTGCTGACCACTAGCTGAGTTCCTGAGTCAGAGAGACCTTGTCTCAAGAGAGTAAGGTGGACACTGAGAGTGATGTACATCCTGGCCTCCCCTGGCCTCCATGCCTGAATAGACATGCAAATATAAGTGAACATATATTCACACAGATAATATAAAAATACTTTAGTATTCAGAGGTGTTAGAGTTAGTCTCTGGTCTTGGAGTGTCATGGGGGTCAGGGTGTTTGCTGCCTACTTTCCTCTTCCCCATGGCTTGCTCAGCCTGCTGTTTTATATACCCCAGGACCACCTGCCCAAGGTGTTCACCACTCACAGTGAGCTGGATCCTCTCACATTAATCAGTAATCAAGAAACTGCCCAACAGATTTTCCAAAAGGCCAGTCTGATGGAGGTATATTCTTGATTGAGGCTCTCTCCTCAGTTGAGTCTAGCCAGTGTCAAGTTGACAATAAACTAGCCAGCAACGTGACAGTGGATGCTTGCTTATAAGCCACATGTGACGTGGAGGCAGGGGCAGCAGAAAGAGATGGGAAGAATCAGGAGAGTGCACACAGGGTTTCCAGAGATGCTGGGAGGCTGGAGGGCAGTCAAGTTATGTTAGATATCCAGACAGCAGAGACTAAATCCCTCGAAGGGGCAAGGCTGGATGGCTATGAGCTCCAGGGAATCATGTTTCCTACCTGCCCAATGTCCCCAACATGATGTAATAGTCGGGGCCAGGGTTGCAATCATGCACCACTACACCTGGCTTTGCCTTTTCTTTCTTTTTTCTTATGTGTAATTTTGGGGCTCAAACATGGGTAGGTCCTCATAGTTGCCCAGCAAGCTCTCTACTTACTGAACTATATGTACAACCAGGAGTCCTAGATCTTATAAGATAAGAAGGCTACCAGCCAATCTTTCTAGGCTGCTTCCCTGATGGCAATTGTTCCTTACTATCTTGAGTGGCAGTCAAGGCTCCTCTTCATACCCACTGTGTATGTGTGTCCCCACAAACCTGGTGACAAAAAATGTCTAGTGCTCTGGGAAGTAAGCTTGGGCACTTTGGAGAGGACATGATTTATAAGCCTACTTGCTGGCCCAACATTCCTCTTTTATTAAGAAAAACACTTTAATAAACTCTTTGTGAGTTTCATACATGCATACAATATATTTTGATCACATTCACCCTCACTCCTACCCTGACTCTCTGATCTGCACACTCACTTCAAAATTTGTATTGTCGTCTTCTTCCCTTCCTCTTCCTCTTCTTCCTTTTCCATTTGTCCATTTGTGTCCATTTGTGCTGCTCATATGCTTGTGGGCATGGGGCCACACACTTGATAGTGCTTAACTTACCATGGTTACAACTTCAACGAGAACTAATTCTTCTCTTTGAAGAAGTAAGTGTGTACCGGAGTTATCAGCTTCTGGGGTGAGGTTGTGAACCTCTGATTTCATCCTACAGTGCTGACTGGCTTCATCTTGTAGATCTTGCTCAGGCAACCACAGCTGCTGAGAGTTCGTGCGGGCAATGGTCCTGTTATGTCCAGAAACCACTGCTTTGCTTTGGTTTTTCTTGTTCTGGTTCTTTCAATCTTTTCACCCTATCTTCCATGATGGTCTGTGACACCTCTCCTTCCCTCCCTTCCCCCCTCCCCCCATCTCTCTCTCCCCCTCCGTCTCCCTCCCCCCCACCGTGTGTGTGTGTGTGTGTGTGTGTGTGTGTGTGTGTGTGTGTGTGTGTGTGTGATATCCCATTTGTGACTGAGCACTCCGCTGACCCTTATTTTTTGCATATTGACCAGTTGTGTGTTCTGCATTAACCACCATTTGGGGCACAAAGAAGCTTCTGTGATGAAGTCTGAGAGCTTCACCAATTTCAAGGCAGTTTGATGCTATGTTCATTTAGCAAAATGATAATTGTAGGTTCACTCAGGGCTTATAATCTCAACTTCTGAATTTTGGCCAAATGTACAGTACTAAGTGTAGGATGATGCCACAGGTGAGGCAGGTACAGGATAGAAGGAGGCCTGTCACTGGAGGAGAAGGAAGGATGGGTGGGAGAGAAGTTTGAAGGAAGAGGAGACTGGGGGAGATGGGGAGAAGAGGAGACAGAGAGAGGGGAGAAGCCATGGCAGGTGATGTTAAGATTCTGCTCTGTGTATTTACAGGTTGTTATCAATGTTCCTAAGGGATGGGTGGTACTGGGCTTTGTATGTTTAAGTGGGCAATTACATCTTACCAATTGGATCTAAGATTATTGTGTTGTGTGTTCTTTTATGTGAGGGTTTGAGTGTAGGAAAGTGTGCGGCTGGGCTTTGTTTCTGCCAAGATATCTAGCAGATATCTTGGGACACTGTGGTGAGGACCTAGCGGGTAAAAAGACCACATTACATTATTATTTTTATATTTTTACAACAACAACTAAGCATGGATTACTTTTTGTGGAGAACTAGACCTCTACCTCCTCTTCCTTTTTCTCCTCCTCCAACTTTTCGAGATAGAGTCTCACTATATACCTTTGGCCCTGGAACTTGATGCATAGACCAGGCTGGCCTTGATTTCACAGAGATTTTCCTATCTCTACCTCCCAAGTGTTCATAGTATATGCCACCATGCCCTGCCTGGTCAAACATGCTTGATAGATAGTTCAGACAGAGGATCCCTTTTAAACTTTTCTCTGAAGACATATAAACACAAGATATCACACATAATTTCTTTCTGAAGTAACTCAGCCTGTAAACTTCCTTCTTCCCTACACAACAATCGCACACTGTTTTCCTCATGTCTCTCTTTCATTGTATCTGGGTTCCTCCAACAACATCCAAGTCTTGGTCCCAGTGATGATGCACTGTGAGAATATATATTTGTCAGGGAAAGTGTGTGTGTGGATTTGTTCTTGAGGAGACAATCATAAGGAAAAGAAAGTATCATGACCCTTGATTGCGTAAGCCCTTTTGGGGACTTCTGAATTATAAAATTTGAAATATTCTCTCTCTCTCTCCCTCCCTCCCTCTCTCTCTCTCTCTCTCTCACTCACTCACTCACTCACTCACTTCCTCTCTCTATTCATCATCTCCCCTCAAATGTAGTTCATGTCTACATATGGTGAGTATCCTTCTACCTCAGGTACCTGATCTTCTGGCAGATCCAGAGATAAACGTATCTTCTGTCCTGGTTCCTCGTATCCTCAACAACTTTCCACCTTCTAACTCTATGTCTGGGGTTTGCCTGAAATGTGGTCTGCTGCATTTTGATCTATAAATGCTGAATCTCTAGAGTCTGGCTCTGCAATTCTGAATCTCTTTTTATGGGCTTTATGGGTGGATGATACTATAATCCTTGACTATCTTTTTGTGAATATGTCTGACTTAAAAATAATATTTTAGATATTGTCTACAAAGTATATACCATTCACATTTTGAATAAATCATTATATGCTCTTGTTTATTGCTACTCTCTTCTGAGAGTCTCCTGTGGGTGAACAAGGCTGATCTAAGATAGATATGGTCTTAACTAATAACTAACTTTCATTAAGGAATTATAAAATTGCCCCTTTCTTGTTTAACATTTAAAACTATTCAATCTCACAGGTTAAGAAAATGGAAGCATAGATTAAGTAAAAAACAAAACAAAACAAAACAAAAACAAAAACAAACTTTGCCCCAGTCACTGAGTCTCCGCTGAGGACTCAGCTACCTCCCCCTCGAATCCCCTCACTTCCTGATGCTCCGTCTCCCCACCCGCCTTCTCCAGCAGCCGCCTGCTGCAGACCATTTCCACTGAGGAAAAGAAATGTATGTCCAGAACCTCCACTCTTTCGACCCCTTTGCTGATGGAAGTAAGGGTGATGACCTGCTTCCTGCTGGCACTGAGGATTATATCCATACAAGAATTCAACAGAGAAACGGCAGGAAGACCCTTACAACTGTCCAAGGGATCGCTGATGATTACAATAAAAAGAAACTAGTGGATAGGGCCTCTGGGAAGATAGAGGCACTCAACACAGCGGTCCAGACACTGCCCAGATCTGAAGGGACCCGGTCAAACAGCTCCCTGCACCCAAATCCCATGGGAGGGAGAGCTAGACCTTCAGAGGGGCAGACACTCCTGGGAAGCCAGAGGAGATTACTTTCTGCCCACATTTCTGACTCTAGAGGAAATTGCCTAGTGCCATTTGGGCTCCCTGTGCACAGGGTACCGAATGAAGGTGGGGCAGGGCCTTCTGGTTGCTGCCCTCATGGAGAGCTGAAACCCAGCTCTGAGGAGCGACTCCAGGCCCAAGACCAACTTCTCTGCTCCAAGTGACCTGCCTGGTAGACTCAGGACAAACACCCACAGAACAACTACATGCCTGAAAGCAGAACACTCTGTTCCCATAACTGGCTGAAAGAGAACAGGAAAACAGGTCTACAGCACTCCTGACACACAGGCCTATAGGACGGTCTAACTACTGTCAGAAATAGCAGAACAAGGTAACACCAGAGACAACCTGATGGCAAGAGGCAAGCGCAGGAACCCAAGCAACAGAAACCAAGACTATATGGCATCATCGGAGCCCAATACACCCACCAAAGTAAACAGTGAATATAAAAACACACCAGAAAAGCAAGATCTAGATTTAAAATCACATTTGATCATGATGATGGAGGAATTCAAGAAAGACATAAAGAACTCTATCAGAGAAATGCAGGAAAATACAAATAAACAAGCAGAAGCTTATAGAGAGGAAATGCAAAAAATCCCTGAAAGAATTACAGGAAAACACAATCAAACAGGTGACAGCAATTAAAAATGGAAATAGAAGCAATAAAGAAAGCACAAAGGGAGACAACCCTAGATATAGAAAGCCAAAGGAAGAGACAAGGAGCCATATATACAAGCATCACCAACAGAATGCAAGAGATAGAAGAGAGAATTTCAGGAACAGAAGATTCCATAGAAATCATCGACACAACTGTCAAAGATAATGTAAAATGGAAAAAGACAGTGGTCCAAAACATCCAGGAAATCCAGGACTCAATGAGAAGATCAAACCTAAGGATAATAGGTAAAGAAGAGAGTGAAGACTCCCAGCTCAAAGGACTAGTAAATATCTTCAACAAAATCATAGAAGAAAACATCCCTAACCTAAAGAAAGAGATGCCCATAAACATACAAGAAGCCTACAGAACTCCAAATAGACTGGACCAGAAAAGAAACTCTTCCTGTCACATAATAGTCAAAACCAAATGCACAAAGCAAAGAAAGAATATTAAAAGCAGTAAAAGATAAAGGTCAGCATATAAAGGCAGACCTATCAGAATTACACCAGACTTCTGACCAGAACTATGAAAGCCAGAAGACCCTGGAAAGATGTCCTACAGACCCTAAGAGAACACAAATGCCAGCCCAGGTTACTGTATCCAGCAAAACTCTCAATTAACATAGATGGAGAAACCAAGATATTCCATGAAAAAACCAAATTTACACAATATCTTTCTACAAATCCAGCCCTACAAAGGATAATAATTGGTAAAGCCCAACATCAGGAAGCAAGCTACACTCTAGAAAAAGCAAGAAACTAATTGTTTTGAAACAAAACAAAGAGAAGACAAGCACACAAACATAATCTTACATCCAAACACGAATATAACAGGAAGCAACAATCACTATTCCTTAATATCTCTCAACATCAATGGACTCAATTCCCCCAATAAAAAGACACAGATTAACAAACTGGATACACAATGATGACCCAACATTTTGCTGCCTACAGGAAACACACCTCAGAGAGAAAGACAAACACTACCTCAGAGTGAAAGGCTAGAAAACAACTTTCCAAGCAAATGGTCTGAAGAAGCAAGCTGGAGTAGTCTTTCTAATATTGAATACAATTGATTTTCAATCAAAAGTCATCAAAAAAGATAAGGAAGGACACTTCATATTCATCAAAGGAAAAGTCCACCAAGATGAACTCTCAATCCTAAATATCTATGCTCCAAATACAAGGGCAACTACATACATAAAAGAAACCTTACTAAAGCTCAAAGCACACATTGCACCTCACACAATAATAGTAGGAGATTTCAACACCCCACTCTCATCAATGGACAGATCATGGAAACAGAAATTTAAACAAAGACGTAGACAGACTAAGAGAAGTCATGAACCAAATGGATTTAACATATATTTACAGAACATTCTATCCTAAAACAAAAGGATATGCCTTCTTCTCACAACCTCATGGTACTTTCTCCAAAATTGACCATATAATCGGCCATAAAACAGGCCTCAACATAGAAATAATCCCATGTGTCCTGTCAGATCATCACGGGCTAAAGCTGATCTTCAATAAAAGTAAGGAAAGAATGCCCAAATATACATGGAAGTTGAACAATGCTCTACTCAATGATAACCTGGTCAAGGAAGAAATAAAGAAAGAAATTAAAGACTTCTTAGTATGTAATGAAAATGAAGGTACAACATACCCAAACTTATGGGACACAATGAAAGCTTTGCTAAGAGGAAAACTCATAGCTCTGAGTGCCTGCAGAAGGAAACAGGAGAGAGCATATACCTGCAGCTTGACAGCACACCTAAAAACTCTAGAACATAAAGAAGCAAACACACCCCGGAGGAGTAGAAGGCAGGAAATAATCAAACTCAGAGCTGAAATCAACCAAGTTGAAACAAAAAGGACCATAGAAAGAATCAACAGAACCAAAAGTTGGTTCTTTGAGAAAATCAACAAGATAGATAAACCCTTAGCCAGACTAACCAGAGGACACAGAGTTTGTTTCCAAATTAACAAAATCAGAAATGAAAAGGGAGACATAACAACAGAGTCAGAGGAAATTCAAAAAATCATCATATCCTACAACGAAAGACTATATTCAACAAAACTTGAAAACCTACAGGAAATGGAAAATTTCCTAAACAGATACCAGGTACCTAAGTTAAATCAGGAACAGATAAACCATTTAAACAACCCCATAACTCCTAAGGAAATAGAAGCAGTCATTAAAAGTCTCCCAACCAAAAAGAGCCCAGGTCCAGATGGGTTCAGTGCAGAATTCTATCAGACCTTCATAGAAGACCTCATACCAATACTATCCAAACTATTCCACAAAATTGAAACAGATGGAGCACTACCGAATACCTTCTACGAAGCCACAATTACTCTTATACCTAAACCACACAAAGACCCAACAAAGAAAGAGAACTTCAGACCAATTTCCCTTATGAATATCAATGCAAAGATACTCAATAAAATTCTTGCAAACCGAATCCACGAGCACATCAAAACAATCATCCATCATGATCAAGTAGACTTCATTCCAGGGATTCAGGGATGGTTTAATATAGGGAAAACCATCAACGTAATCCACTATATAAACAAATTGAAAGATAAAAACTACATGATCATTTCATTAGATGCTGAGAAAGCATTTGACAAAATTCATCACCCCTTCATGATAAAAGCCCTGGAAAGAACAGGAATTCAAGGCCCATACCTAAACATAGTAAAAGCCATATACAGCAAACCAGTAGCTAATATTAAACTGAATGGAGAGAAACTTGAAGCAATCCCTCTACAATCAGGGACTAGACAAGGCCGCTCACTCTCTCCCTACTTATTCAAGATAGTTCTCGAAGTCCTAGCCAGAGCAATCAGAAAACAAAAGAAGATCAAAGGGATACAGATTGGAAAGGAAGAAGTCAAAATATCACTATTTGCAGGCGATATGATTGTATACGTAAGTGATCCCAAAAGTTCCACCAGAGAACTACTAAACCTGATAAACAGCTTCAGCAAAATGCCTGGGTATAAAATTAACACAAATAAATCAGTAGCCTTCCTCTACACAAAAGAGAAACAAGCCAAGAAAGAAATTAGGGAAATGAGACCCTTCATAATAGTCCCAAATAATATAAAATACCTTGGTGTGACTTTAACCAAGCAAATGAAAGATCTTTATGATAAGAACTTCAAGCCCCTGAAGAAAGAAATAGAAGAAGATCTCAGAAGATGGAAAGATCTCCCACGGTCATGGATTGGCAGGATTAATATAGTAAAAATGGCGATTTTACCAAAAGCCATCTACAGATTCAATGCAATCTCCATCAAAATTCCAACCCAATTCTTCAGAGCATTAGAACAATTTGCAAATTCATCTGGAATAACAAAAAAACCCAGGATAGCTAAAACTATCCTCAACAATAGAAGAAAAAGTGGGGAAGAATCTTGAACACATGGGGACTGGAGAAAATTTCCTAAACAAAACGCCAATGGCTTATGTCCCAAGATCAAGAATCGACAAATGATATCTCATAAAACTGCAAAGCTTCTGTAAGGCAAAGGACACTGTTGTTAGGACAAAACGGCAACCAACAGATTGGGAAAAGATCTTTACTAATCCTACAACTGATAGAGGGCTTATATCCAAAATATACAAAGAACTCAAGAAGTTAGACTGCAGGGAGACAAATAACCCTATTAAAAAATGGAGTTCAGAGCTAAACAAAGAATTCACAGCTAAGGAATGCTGAATGGCTGAGAAACACCTAAAGAAATGTTCAACATCTTTAGTCATAAGGGAAATGCAAATCAAAACAACCCTGAGATTTCGCCTCACACCAGTCAGAATGACTAAGATCAAAAACTCAGGTGACAGCAGATGCTGGCGAGGATGTGGGGAAAGAGGAACACTCCTCCATTGTTGGTGGGATTGCAGACTAGTACAACCATTCTGGAAATCAGTCTGGAGGTTCCTCAGAAAATTGGACATTGATCTACCTGAGGACCCAGCTATACGTCTCTTGGGCATATACCCAAAAGATGCCCCAACATATAACAAAGACACATGCTCCACTATGTTCATAGCAACCTTATTTATAATAGCCAGAAGCTGGAAAGAACCCAGATGCCCTTCAACAAAGGAATGGATACAGAAAATGTGGTACATCTACACAATGGAATATTACTCAGCTATCAAAAACAATGCCTTTATGAAATTCATAGGCAAATGGATGGAACTGGAAAATATCATCCTGAGTGAGGTAACCCAATCACAGAAAAACACACATGGTATGCACTCATTGATAAGTGGATATTAGCCCAAATGCTTGAATTACCCTAAATGCACAGAACACATGAAACTCAAGAAGGATGACCAAAATGCGAATGCTTCATTCCTTCTTTAAAAGGGGAAGAAGAATACCCTTGGCAGGGAATAGGGAGGCTAAGTTTAGAACAGAGGCAAAAGGAACACCCATTCAGAGCCTGCCCCACACGTGGCCCATACATATACAGCCACCAAACTAGATAAGATGGATGAAGCAAAGAAGTGCAGGCTGACAGGAACCAGTTGTAGATCTCTCCTGAGAGACACAGCCAGAATACAGCAAATACGTAAGCGAATGCCAGCAGCAAACTACTGAACTGAGAACGAGACACCCGTTGAAGGATTCAGAAAAAGGACTGAAAGAGCTTGAAGGGGCTTGAGACCTCATATGAACAATAATGTCAACCAACCAGAGCTTCCAGGGACTAAGCCACTACCCAAAGACTATACATGGACTGATCCTGGGCTCCAACTGTATAGGTAGCAATGAATAGCCTAGTAAGAGCACCAGTGGAAGGGGAGGCCCTTGGCCCTGCCAAGACTGAACCCCCAGTGAACGTGATTGTTGGGGAGAGGGCGGTAATGGGGGGATTCGGAGGGGAACATCCACATAGAAGGGGAGGGAAGGAGTTAGGGGGATGTGGGCCTGGAAACTGGGAAAGGGAGTAACATTTGAAAAGTAAATAAGAAATACCCAATTAAATAAAGATGGAGAAGAAAAAAGAAAACTAGTGAAGTCGTTTAAGAAGAAATTTGCCTGCAATGGTACTGTAATTGAGCATCCAGAATATGGAGAAGTAATTCAGCTACAGGGTGACCAGCACAAGAACATAAGCCATTTCCTGATAGAGACTGGACTGGCTAAGGACAGTCAGCTGAAGGTTCATGGGTTTTAAGAGCTTGTGGCTCTCTGAAGCTTAAGTGAGGATTTCCTTCCAATGAGTAGAATTTCCCTTCTGTCCCTTGTCACAAGTTTAAAATCCTCACAGCTTGTACAATGTAATCATTTGGGGTCTGCTTTTAACTTGGACTAGTGTAACTCCTTCATACAATAAACTGAAAAGAGCCATAAAAAAAAACTTCAATGATCTATATTGTAATGGAGAAGGGATGGGACCTCAGTCTTTGGGTCTGAGGAGAGAATCTGGAAAGAAAGATGAAGATTTTGACTCCTGTGTCTGAGGGAGGAGGAGAGTTGTTGAAGAGAGTGAAAAAAGGGTGGTGAGAGAGAACAAACCTCCCTCTCTCACAAACACAGACACTCCCCCACATACAGATGGGGCTGGGAGGCGCCCAAGGCACAGACTTAGGGTGAGAACATCCATCAGCATCGTGACAGAGGGTGGAGTGACCCACACAGTAAATCCCTAGACTTACTCTCCAGCTTTAAGAGGTGAAGAATCTGGGGGTGAGTCTTTGATTCTTTAAGATAATGAAAGCCAAGGATAGAGATAGAGGAATGTCATGTGGGAGTGTCAAGGGGACAAGTGGTAAGACTATACAATCACAGGCAGGCAGAAGAGGCAGGCAGAGGCAGGCAGAGGCAGGCAGAGGCAGGCAGAGGCAGGCAGAGAGGCAGGCAGAAGAGGCAGAGGCAGGCAGAGGCAGGCAGAGGCAGGCAGAGAGGCAGGCAGAAGAGGCAGAGGCAGGCAGAGGCAGGCAGAGGCAGGCAGAAGAGGCAGAGGCAGGCAGAGGCAGGCAGAGGCAGGCAGAGGCAGGCAGAGGCAGGCAGAAGAGGCAGGCAGAGGCAGGCAGAGGCAGGCAGAGGCAGAGGCAGGCAGAGAGGCAGGCAGAGGCAGGCAGAGGCAGGCAGGCAGAGGCAGGCAGAGAGGCAGGCAGAGGCAGGCAGGCAGAGGCAGGCAGGCAGAGGCAGGCAGGCAGAGGCAGGCAGGCAGAGGCAGGCAGAGAGGCAGGCAGAGGCAGGCAGAGGCAGGCAGAGAGGCAGGCAGAGGCAGGCAGAGACAGGCAGAGAGACAGGCAGAGGCAGGCAGAGGCAGGCAGAGGCAGGCAGAGAGGCAGGCAGAAGAGGCAGAGGCAGGCAGAGGCAGGCAGAGGCAGGCAGGCAGAGGCAGGCAGGCAGAGGCAGGCAGGCAGAGGCAGGCAGGCAGAGGCAGGCAGAGAGGCAGGCAGAGGCAGGCAGAGGCAGGCAGGCAGAGGCAGGCAGGCAGAGGCAGGCAGAGAGGCAGGCAGAGGCAGGCAGAGGCAGGCAGAGAGGCAGGCAGAGGCAGGCAGAGACAGGCAGAGAGGCAGGCAGAGGCAGGCAGAGGCAGGCAGAGAGGCAGGCAGAGGCAGGCAGAGACAGGCAGAGAGGCAGGCAGAGGCAGGCAGAGGCAGGCAGAGGCAGGCAGAGGCAGGCAGAAGCAGGCAGAAGAGGCAGGCAGAGGCAGGCAGAGGCAGGCAGAGGCAGGCAGAGGCAGACCTTCCTGAGTTCCAACCCTCCCATCTCAGAATGTTCACTGTGCTCTAAGGCCTCTGTGCTCTGCTGGCCCAGTGTCTGCCGGCAGCTCTTCTGAAGGGCAGGGCAGGGCTGGCACGAAGGGGAAGACACACACTGGAAGCTAGGAGAAGTGGGAGTCCAAGACAGGGTTCTGCTTAGCACCAGGCTCACTGATGTCTTTCCCCTGGGTTGTACTTGACCATATCTCTCTGAAATTAGAGCAGCCTTGGTCACCCACAGAAGACTCTCAGAAGAAAGGAACACTAACATTCTCCTGGGAGGAGACACAAGAGACACTTGTCCCCTGGCTATCAGATTATCAGGACAATAAACTACAAGAAACTGGAGTCTCCCTAGGAGAAGAGCAAGGCTAGAATCTGCCCTTTGTGTGTGTGGAGTCCCCTGGAAAGAGACTTAGATCTGCACTTTTCAGACCACCGTGCAGAGGGACTGGATGGGAGGATGATGTGGAGTACCACACTATGACCATGCTCGACCATGCTTGCCTCTCGCCTTTTATTTACACTTAAACCTTTGAATCCGGAACCTGAAGGTGGACTTGGCAGAGACGTCACTGGGCCTCTTTGTCCTCCTAATGTGGCACACTGAACCAATATCCTCTCTGGTTTTCTCTGATCTGTGTCTCTTTAATAGATCTACAGAGGGCTAGCGGCCAACCAGCTTCTGACCTTAACAGCTCCTTTAATATTCTCTGAAGCCTGCCCTAACCCTCCATGAAAGGTGTAATATTGGCTGAGGGGTTTGGCCTCTTCCATGATAGAGCTGGCTGTGAGTAGCCCAGGGGACTTCCATAGACAACAGTGCAACAGCTAGACACTTCAGAGTGTTTGAGACTCTGTGTGACAGAGGCCACAGGGTCAGTGGTAGATACCAAGGCAGACTCACTTGAACTCACCATTTGTCCTCTGGTCTGAAGCAAGCTGGTTCTGCAGATGCTGATATCCAGATAGAGCTTGTTCTGTATGCAGACAGTTCACTCAGCTTTGATGAGCTTAGGTACCAAACGGCTGCCCCTTAGGACCTCATGAGAAGGAGATGCCTACACATCTCAATCCACACCAGTCAATGCTAGCTGCTTTGAACCACTATCTCACACAGAGAAGCCTTGGCCCCTAAGACTGAAACTGAGTCCTTTGAAAGCTGAGGAGGGTAATGTGGATGTGCAGGTGAGGCCTTCGGGGCATACATAGTAAGTGTCCTTAGGTAGATAACGAGGTAGGCTGGAGAAATGGTTTGGTAGCAAAGAGCACTTGCTGCTCTTCCAGAGGATCAAATTCCATTCCTAGACACATTAGGTAGCTAACAGCCACTAGTTAATTTCAGTTATGGGGGATCTGACTTTGTCTTCTGGCTTCAGTAGTTCCCTCGGCAAACAAGTCACACACACACACACACACACACACACACACACACACACACACACGTGCTCTCAAAGACAGGAGTTGGGGATAAGAGATGAAAAGATGCAGAAAAACAAGATCTAGAGGCAAGGAGAGGTGAGGAGAGACAGACAGAGACGGAAAGAGGGACAGAGACAGAGAGACACAAAAAGATGGGGAGATAAGGAAAGACAGGAAGAGACAAGAGACAGAAAGGGAGGGGAGAGGAAAGGTGAGGGAGGGGAAGGGTGGGAGGAGAGAGAGAGGGGTGAGGGACAGAGGTGAGGGGGGCAGAGAAAGAGGGGGAGGGAGGGGGTGAAAGGCTCCTTGGAGGCGACTTCAAAGGTTTCTGCCATGATTTCTGTGATGACCTGGTCACTCTGCCCCCCTCCCCTTGTCCTTCCACACATCCTAGGGGCCTCCAGTCAGGACCAGCCAGAGAAAAGGACATCCATCCTGCATTTCCCACTGTGACCTTGAAGCTACCTCTTAAAGAACATCTCAACCCCATCCATTGGCATCTCTAGTGGGCAGGCCCTCACCAGGGCCCTGCTGGGGGCACTGTAGGATGTTTTGGAGCAATTCTGCATCGTCCCATTAGATGTCAGCCTTTCCTGCCAAGTTGGGACAATTGGAACTGTCTGAGATAGTCTCTACTGTGCCTCTGAGAGGCAGACAGAGACTCACACCTGTGATGGGAAGAGGTGGGCGGGGGGGGGTGGGTGGGGGGGGACTGGAAGGGAAACAGGGAGCGGGAGCGGGAGAGACAGCAAAAGCCAGAGACAAGAAGAAAGGTTGGGAGAGGGTTTGAAAAGGGACTAGGGATGAAAAGTCACAAGGAAGCCCTCAGGGTGGGTTAATGACAGATGTGAGCAAAGGTTCTTGTGGCCCAGCATTCGGGGTTCCGCCTCTGCCTAGGTGTTGTAACAATCACATCTGGTAGGTCTTAATACCCGCATATCACTAAGAACAGAAAAAAGAACAGAGAGACTGACCAACTTATCTGAGCTGCGTAGCTAGGTGCATGACACGAAAACCTCATTTCGGTGTAACTACGGGGTTTCCCACCTCTTTGTTCTCCGAAATAATAACTGAGACTTAATATTTCATAGATAAATGCCTAGGTTAATAGCTCTGGCTTGTTTCCTAACTAGCTCATAACTTACTTAGCCCATTTAAACTATTCTGTGTCTTCAGCATGGTTGGTTATCTCTCCTCAGGTTGGTGAGTGTCTCCTTCAGCGTTCTGGGGTTTATTCTAATGTCACAGGCTGGTTACCTTCTCGTTTTCATGCATCTGTCTCCTCCAGCATTCAAGGCAAATCCGTTCTCGCTCCTGATTCTATTCCAGAATTCCTCTCTCTGTCCCGGAACTTCCGCCTCCCTATGTCCTGCCTAAGCTAATAGACAGACAGCATTTTATTGACAGCGATGCTTTCACACAGTGCACAGAGATTCTCTCTAACCTTTGGACTACGGAGGGCCTGAGTATGACCTCCATATGTAAAAGACTGGGACAGGGGAGTGGAGAGGGCTCAGCAGATAAGGGCACTTGCTGCTCTTACAAAGGACCTGGGTTTGGTTTCCAGCACCCATACTGGGAAACTGTAGCCCGGCTCCAGGATCCAATGCTTCCTTTGGCCTTCGTGGGCACCAGCATTCACAGTCACAAATCCAAGTTCACAAGTGCATGTTCATGCACACACATGATTAAAAATAAAAATAAATCCTTTTTAAAAATAAATTAAGAAGTAAGTTATGTCACTTTTGGGGGGTCTTGCAGTCCTGCAAAATTTGATATTATAGTTTTGGGTGTGGTGCCTCAGGTTCTCCCCACCATCCCATGCGTGTGTGTGTGTCTCTCTCTCTTTCTGTGTATGTGTGTCTGGTGTGTGTGTGTGTGTGTGGGTGTGTGTTTCCGTGTATGTGTGTCTGTTCGTATGTGTGTATTTGTTTGAGCATGTGTGCACGTGTGTCTGTGTGTGTCTCGTCTCTCTTTTTCTCTCTTTTGTATGTGTGTGTGTTCTCGTGCATGCATGCGTACCTGCCGTGCGTGTGTGTGTGTGTGTGTGTGTGTGTGTGTGTGTGTATTTATAGATTCAAGGTGATGTTGGGGATCATTTTCAATCATTCTACCTTATTCACTGAGGCAGAGTCAATCAAACCCAGGGGTCTCCTGAGGACTGGTCTCACTAGCCAGCTTGCCCTGGGGATGCTCTGTCTCTACCTTCTGAAGCTGAGATTACAGGTGGCCATCACATCCTCGACTGCCAGAGCCATCTCCACAGACTTACAGCCACTGCCATCATCACAGTCTAGAATCTTCCATCACCCCTCAAATTCTCCATGCCTCCTTTCAGGTCCATTAAGTCCCCAGAAAGTCCAGGCTTGTGCTTTTGGGCCTAGAGTCAATTTTTTATCTGCTTTTGTTTAGGTACAGGCTCTCATTCTAGACCGAGCTGACCTCAAACTTGAAATTCCTCTGCCTTGGACTCCCCAGTTTTGGGGTTTTAAACCTGCCAACTACAGTCAGCTCTGTTGATTTCTGTTTGTTTCCTAAGAAGGGTCTTATATAGCCCAGGCTGGTGGTCTCCCAGGCTGGTGGTCTCAGATTCTCTCTGTAGCTATGAATTATGGTCTTGGATTCCTGATTCTCCTGCTTTGATTTGGAGTTCTGGGGTTACAGCTATGAGCCCCGACACCAGCTGTTCATCTCCTTTTATATGGAATAGGATTTTCCTGTCTGTATGAACCAGTTGAAGTCAGTTTATTTGTCTTTCTTTGGACACTAAACATTCCCTCAGCACTGACCTCCTTCACTCCTTAACTTAGTGTAGGGATCAATGTTAATAAGTGACATCTTATGATGGCACGTCTCCTCCAGCTTACCAGACAGTTATTTTGCTTGATTTGTATTTTACAATGGAGCGTCCATGAGGGTCAGTGTCTGAAACCCCCAGAATCTTGCTGCTTGCATGATACATACTTGAGATATATTTGTGGGGAGAGTAGAAATGAGCTAATGCTTTCTAAAATGGGCCACCATGACACGATCCAGCTCTGTCCTTTAGTCTGGGCCTTCCAATCAAGATACCTGTCTGGATATGTCTTTCTCAGGTAGACAAGATTATTTTTTCTCCTCCCTTCTTCCTTCCCTTCCCTCTTTCCCCCTTTCTCTTCCATTCTCCTCTTCCTCCTCCCTCCGCTCTCTACACAGATCTGCGTACCTACTTGTCTGAACATGTTTGGCGGCCCCTCGTGGTCTGATGCCAACAATGGAATGTGAGCAGAGCTGAGGTCTGAACTCTGACATCACCTTCCCAGTCTGGTCTGCTGTGTTTGGGGCTGGGGTGGAGATAGTCAGGGCTGTGGAATCCAGACCAGAGGTTGGTGAACACTGACGGTTAAGGTCCAGAAAAATAATGATTTTAGGTTTTTGTGGGCCAGACAGTTGCTGCTACAATTACTCACTCCTGCTGTTCTGGCACAAAAAAATAGCTCCTCCGGGGTGCCTGATGGGGGACAGGTGACTGATTTTCTCCTTCCTCCTGCTTCCACCACCCTCCCTTCCTGGGTCTCATGTAGCCAGCCTAGCCTCAAAATCACCTGGAGCTGGTGACAATCTTGAATATATGATCCTCCTGTCTCCACTTCCCACGTGCTTGGATCACATGATATGCTATTACGCCTGGCTTTCCCCTCCCTTCTCCCTTCTCCCTCGGTCCTTCCCTTTCTCCCTTCCTCCCCATCTCTTTCCTCATAAGAGGGGCCTTAAATTCTTGATCCTCTTGCCTTCACCTCCTAATTGCCAGGATTGTAGTCATGTGAACCCCGCCCAGTCTCAAAGTTTAATTATGATCTGTGCGTTTGTTTTTGAGACAGCTTTCTGTAGTCCAGACTGGCTTCCAACTCACTGTGTAAGTGAGAGTGGCCTTGAATTTCTGATCCTCTAGCTGCGTTGCACAGCTGGCTTTCAAAACCTTCATTTTACACAAATAGGTGGCAGCAGTAGCTGGCCCTGGCCTGCAAGTGTGTGGTGTGTGGAGCATCGGAATGGAAGTGAGGGTTCTGGGATCCATGGGGTACTCTGAAGTTCAGAGCTTGGGGCTCACAGTCTGATGCGGGCAGGGGAAACCTAGACTCCAGAGTCTGAATCTGTGGCTGTGAATCTTGACTTTGGAGATAAGGGGCTTTGAAGGCAGGCCCTGGACTTACCTTGCTACTATGGCAAGTATCAATTTGACGTGGACAGATGTCAAGGTTAAAATGAAACAATCAGCAAAACTAGGGACAAATAAAAGGGCTTGTCCCTGGGAATGAACTAGCTGATGAGAAGGTCAAAGTCAGTCTCAGCCAGCTCCAGCTGACCTCTCTGAAGGCCAACCTTCTTGAGGCGCATCCACAGGATACTGCTGTCCTTTTATACATTCTTGCTTCTACGGAAGCTAATTTTAACAAACTGAACTATGGGTAAGAATGGTTGCTAAGGGGGAGACTCCACCATCTTCTCCAGAAAAGAGGCCACATTGTAGACAAGAGCTAGAGATGAGGCAACCAAGAAAGATAGCAGCTATGTCTTGGTGGCTTGGTCTCCATCAGGGATGGTAACTTACAAAAGCTGGGTTTCTGAAGCTCCCTGCAGGGCTTGCAGGTGTTGGGATGGTCAGATTTCTCCTGTTCTCATCAATTGTCACTGCTTATATAACTTGAGGGAGAGTGCTTGTGAATTCTGTAAATTGCAGGAGCTTCTCAAGACTTGTAAGTTGTATCTACTTTCTGAGTCTCATGAGCCCCACCTTCTCCGTCCAAAAGGGAACAGATTGATTCAGAGGAAATTACTACATACATAAGAGAGCATTGATCCTTATATTAACATTTATAGAGACACACTGGCTTTCCCTCCTCTTCTGGGCTTCATCCTGTTCCTTAGTGTTGAACATTGACAACCAACCTTCTGAGGTCTATCATTGTCCTACCGGAACTAACAGACCATGTATCTTTTCTTCAGAGGAAGAGTTGCCAAGCCTTTGTATATGAGGGACCAGGGAGATGGTTCAATGGAGAACATGTGTTACATAAACAAGAGGACCAGAGTTTAATCCCCAGTACCCAGGTAAAAAAAGCCAGGGGTGGTTGCCTGTAGCCCCAGAGCTGTGGGTGACAAAGGTAGGAGAACCTCTGCTAGCCTGGCTCCAGGTTCAGCAAAAGACCTTGTCTTAATAGACACTTGATGTCCTCCTGTGGCTTTTGCTATCATACATCAAACACGCATACACAACACATACACCCTTACATGTTAGTATCCACCAAACACACATGCACCCCTCCATGACTTTATAGTTAATACACACACACACACACACACACACACACACACACACACAAGTTCTATACATGAGTCTCAAGGTACCAGCAATCATCATCGTTTAGAAGCCTCACACCATGAGTGGTCACTCCTGCTCTCTCCTCATTTTAGCTCCTACACCTGTTTCTGTGGAGTTCTGGATACTTCATGAAAATCTATTTATAGAATATGCGAAATTTTGTGACTGAAGATTTTTTTAAAGATTTATTTTATGTTTAAGTGTGTGTGTGTGTGTGTGTGTGCATGAGTGCAGTGCCCACAGAGATCAGAGATCAGATGAGGGCATTGTGTCGTTGGAGCATGGTGTTAGGCAGTTGTAAACTACCAGGCAGGTGTTGGGAACTGAACCCAGGACTTTTGTAAGAGTAGTCAGTGCTCTTAACTACTTAGCCATTTCCCCAGCCTCTTTAATATTTCTTTTTTTTCATTTTTTTAAAGATCTATTTGCTGTCTTTCTTCTGAAGATGATTGAGTTAGTAATCATTTCTCGGCTTTTTTTTTTCCTTGTCTGTGTGCTGGTGGCTATGTGTCACCCTGGCTGTCTGGAGCTCTGTAGACCAGGTTGGTCTCGAACTCAGAGCTCTGCCTGCCCCTGCCTCCTGAGTGCTGGGATTAGAGGTGTGCACAGCCACCACCCAGCAGCACACACTTATTTACTATTCACCTAAAAATAATTTCTAATTTTATTATGTGACTCGTTTGAGCTATGGGTTCCTTAGATGTGCTTTTTTTTTTTTTTCAGTCATGGACATGCAGTACTTTTCTGGTTATATGTCATGATTTCTAGCATAATTACTTTGAGGTCAGACAATGTACTGAGTATATTACAAAGAAGATTTTGTTGAGATTTGCTCTGTAGGCCATCTTGGTATTTGGCTCATTTTTCGGTAAACGCTGCATGTGGTTTTCTTAATTGAGGGATAATTTTTTACTGATGAGTACCCAGCGTAGAGCTAAGATCTGAAATGAATAGTGTAACAGGACTTGGCAAATGCCGGTATCTGCGAAGCTCCCACTCCTCTAAGGTTACGGGATATTTTTGTCAACCCTGCATGTCCTCTCGTGACCCTCCCAGAATTTTCTGATTCCTTCTGTTGCTGTGGTAAAATGCACTGACATAAAGCTACTTAAGGTAAGAGAGGGTTTATTTGGCTAGTGATTCAAAGTCACAGTCTTTCATTTTGGGGAAGTCAAGGCAGAAGCTCAAGCAGCTAGTCACATCCCACTAACAGCCATGAACAAGAGTAAATGTGCCCTTGCTTGCTCATAGCTGGTTTACTCCTCTCTTATACAGTTCAGTTCTGGACCCCCTGCCTAAGGGATGGTGCCACCTACAGTGTGCTGGGTCTCCTATGGCTATTAAGAAATTCCCTATAAACATGCCCACAGGTGACCCTGGTTCACATAACTGTCCATTAAGACTCTCTTCCTGGCTGGAGAGATGGCTCCATGGTGATAAACATGTACAGTTCTTACAGAGGACCCAAGTTGGGCTCTTAGCACTCACATCTGCTTACAACCACCTGTTACGGTAGCACTGGCCATCCAATGCCTTCTTCTAGCTGCCCCCCACCCTCCATGCATGCATTGAAAGATTTTGCTGGGAGATAAAAGCAAAATAAAGTTGTTAGAGCTTGTTGGAGCTGTGTGTGTGTGTGTGTGTGTGTGTGTGTGTGTGTGTGTGTGTGTGACTCTTTTCACTGGCCCCAAAGAATTAAGTTTTACTCCCCATGCCACTCCTCAGCCTACCTGACCTGTCGAAGCTGGCTTTGGCATGTAACTCTCCATATTCATCCCCATGTGCGCACGAGCCTCTCTCCTGTGATCTTTGACAATCCCACTGGGACCTGCAGATAGACCTGACCTTAGGCCACTGTCCCTGACATCAAGAGTGACGAGTCTCCTTAGCCATGGTTGCATTCTTAGTAGCGTCCTTGTTTTTGGCTGAGATCTGCAGACCCTGATGCCACGACCCTGTGCTCTATGTGATTGGAGACAACTTTTTATGACCATTACTGTAAGAACTAACAAGCACACAAGCACACACACAAGCACACACATGCACACACACATGTGCACATACACATGCACGCACACGCACACACACATGTGCACATACACATGCACGCACACGCACACACACACACATGGGCACACACACACACATGTGCACATACACATGCACGCACACGCACACACACATGTGCACATACACATGCACGCACACGCACACACACACACACACACACACACACACACACACACACACACTGCGTGGCTCCAGATTGTGGCGAGTTGAGTGAAACACAGTTAAAACTAAGCAGCACATTCTCTTCTCATTCTAGCATGCTGGCATTACTGGTTAATTGTTCTGGTCCTGGAATCCCATTATCAGTGGATTTGTACTGTATATAGCAGTCCATGGTACAAAAGGGTTTTCATATGTAACTGTACTGTTGCTCATGTCATCTGTTCTTTTTCCTTTAATCTCTGCATGATATCCATTCTCCATCGGGTCTCCAGGTCATTCACTAACTGTACACACTTGGTGTTATTTCCAACCTGACTTCTAAGCAAAACATTTGCGTGTTAGGGGGAGGGGACAACAGGGTCTCATGAAGCCCAGACTGGCATTAAACTAGACAAGTAACTGAGGGTGGCCTTGAACTCCTGATCCTCCTGCCTCTGCTCCCCAAGCACTGGATTTACGAGCTTATACCAGCACATCCGGCTTATGCAGTGTGGTGAATGGAACCCAGGGCTTCATGCATGCAAAGAAAGCACTCTTGCCTTCCTCACTCCTAAGCAAGGCTTCTATTTTTAACCCCTCCCCCCGAACACACACACAGATAACTAGGGGTGAAACCAATGACCATCAAGCAGATCCATGTTTGAGAATCTGCTTAGAGGGCCGGGAAGATGGCTTGCTGTAAATCACTTGCTATGCAATCATTGAGGCTCTCACATGAAAGCCAGACAAAAGAGGGTCCACAACTGTAATCCCAGCACTCCCATGGTGAGATGGGGGTGGAGAGGAGAATCCCTAGAAGTTGGCCTGCTGAATATAGCAGCAAACAAGAGGCTCTGTCTCTAGGTGGAAGGACGAGCATTCCAGGTAGTCTTCTGACCTTTGCAGATGTGCTGTGGTATGCATACAGCCATAGTCACAGGCATGCACACACACACACACACATACACACACACACACGTACACACATACACACACATGCAAGCACACACACAAGCACACACAAGCACACACATACACACTCTTTAAAAAAGAATCTCCTAGATTGTTTTCTAATTTGGTGCACCATTTTAAAATCTCCCTAAAATTCCTGCTCTATATATAATTGACACTTGAGCTGGTTACATTCTGCAGCGTCAGCAATCTTGGTAGGTGTGCGTATATGAGAAATTATATGTTCTATAGACGGAGAATGCACTGTTTCACAAACGCTCGGGCAGCAAAGTGTACTGATTACACTGTGTGAATCATTTGCACACACCCACTCATTTCCATCTTGACTGTCCTGTCTGTCATTTTCTCCAAGTCACTGTGAAAATCTTCAATGACAAGGAACTCATTGATGCTACCTTTAGTAACTTACTCCGTATTTTATATACCTGAAAATCTATTAAGGATACATAAAAAAATGATAGTCGGGTGTGGTGGTTGCGCATCTGTTCCAGCACTTGGAAGGTGCAGGCAGGAGGGTCAGAAACTTAAGATCATCCTTAGCTACGTAATGAACTCCAGGCCAGCGCCTGGGTTACATATGACCCTGTTTCAAAGCAAAACAAAATAAAGGACAAGACTAAACACATAAATAAAAGGTGGTCAAAACTTTGATATATCTGGTTTGCTTGTTTGTTTGAGACTAATCTTGAACTCTTGATCTCCCTACCTCAGCTTGTATTCCAGATATGTGATATGCACCGCCTTGCCAGTATGATTTATTAACAAGGAGCTTAATAGCAATTCTTCCTATTAGGGGCGCTGAGCATGCCCCTGTCCCTGTCTCTGGGTCTCACAGCAGGCCTCTTAGATTTTTCCCTATCAACTTCCAGCGATAGCAGCTTGGTCCTGAGCCAGCTACAGAGAAACATTCTTAAAGACAAGAATGGGCTGGAGAGATGGCTGAGTGGTGGAGAGCACTGGCTGCTCTCGCAGTAAATTGGGATTGGATTCCCAGCAGCCATGTCCAGTGGCTTGCAGCCCCTGTAACTCCAGCTCCAGGGTATCTACTACCCTTTCCTGGTCTCCATGGCCACTGTACTTACACAATTGTGTGTGCTTGTATACACACACACACACACACACACACACACACAGAAATACACATAAATAAAAATAAGAAGTAATTCTTAAAATCAAAAGACAAAACCAAAAACAGACCATTCACAACAGAAGCTGCAAAGCTGGAAATGTCCCTTTTGGAAGTGAGAGGCCATCACATAATAATGGATGCCTCTTAACATCACTGACACAAGCTGCTGCACAAAGAGCCAGGGGCTTCCTGGTTTACATTCCCACTGCGCAAATGGGAAGCTGAGACACAAAGAGAAGCCTTATGTTGGAATATCCCAGGAGTGGAAAGGGACGCAAAGAGGATGCTTCAAACAGTATTGAGAGTTCTTTTATTTGTGGTTCCCTGAGGAGACACAAGGTGTTTGGGGAGCGGGAGGGACTAGCCTAATGGTGTAAAGGCAAGGCTGGGTCAACACTGGGCTACTAGAGGACACTGCACACAGAGGAACGTGCAGGTGGGTTGCACTCCTGCGTCCCAGGAGGAGGTTGTGGCATGGTTCCCTGAGCCTGAAAGAGGGTGTTGTGGTCTGAATCCTTGGTTCTGGGAGAGGAGATTGGAGTCTGGACTTGTGAGTCTGAGGAAGGAGATTGGAGTCTGGACTTGTGAGTCTGAGGGAGGAGATTGGAGTCTGGACTTGTGAGTCTGAGGGAGGAGGCTGGGACCTGAACTTGTAGATCTGAGGGAGAAGGGCTGGGAGCAATCCTGAGTCTCAGGTTCCCTCAGCAGGCTTCATGTGGACGGTGTAGTCAGTCCAGAGCTATCTTGTCTGAATGGTGGTCCAGATCCAGTTAGTGAACTTGCAGAGATTGGTGTAGACACTTGGTATGCCAGGCTGCCCGCATTCTCCTTGTCCCATAGACACGAGCCCTTGTAGGGATCTGTTGCACACTATGGGACCCCCAGAGTCCCCCTGAGGGAGAGGGAGGGAGAGAGAGGAGAGGGAGGGAGAGGGGAGAGAGGGAGAGGGAGAAAGGGAAGGGCAGAGGAGGGGGAGAGTGAGAGGCAGAGGGCAAGAGGGAGAGGGAGAAGGGTAGGGAGAGGTAATGAGGGAGAGGGGGAGAGGGAGAGGGGGAAGGAGAGGAAGTCAGAATCTAGGAAAGCATGAGCAGAAGATACATTTGAAGTCTCAAAGACTCCACTTAAGCATTGTAGACAGAGGCAGAAGGAAACCAGCCAAATACTCGTGCCAGAGCCCTAAGGCCATATGACCAGGAGCCCTGTGTCTACACAACTGGCTGCTTTCTTGGGACTTGTTGCTTGTCCTCTGTCTCCTTCAGGGCTTGCTTCTCTGCCTCTGTGTCTTTGTGTTCTATGTAGGTCTATGTTCCTTTTGTTTAGAATGGCTATTTCTGTTTCTTCCTAGATCCATTCAGTGTTGTTTGTTTGTTTGTTTGTTTGTACTACTGGAAGCAGAACCCAGAGCATTTACTGAGGTGCTTTACCCCTGAGCCACGCCCCCCCCCGATCCTCGCTGTGGGGGCGGGTTTTAGGCAGGTGTTTCACATTGGTTTATATTCCTAGTCTCTTCTCACATTTTATTTTGAGGCATAATCTCACTAAGTCGTCCAGGCTGGATCTTATTTCTTAGCTTCCTGAGTGGCTACGATTATAGGTTTGAACCGCCATGATTGGCTTCTGGGTCTCTGTGTTTCTGCTTCCCTGTCCTCTCCCCTCCCCTCCCCTCCCCTCCCCTCCTCTCCTCTCCTCTCCTCTCCCCTCCCCTCCCCTCCCCTCCCCTCCTCTCCTCTCCCCTCTCCTCTCCTCTCCTCTCCCCTCCCCTCCCCTCCTCTCTCCTCCTCTCCCCTCCCCTCCCCTCTGCTTCTTTTTCCTCTTCTCCCCTCCCCTCCCCTCTGCTTCTTTTTCCTCTCTCCTCCTTTTCTCTTTCCCCCATTCTCTTTCCCCCATTCTCTTTTTCCTGCTCGTCATTTTGAGACAGGGTCTCACTATATATCTGGCTGGCCTGAACTCACAGTCATCACCTGCCTCTGCCTACCTTGCTGAGATTAAGGGAGTGCACCCCTACACCTGGCTCCCACCACTTCTCACAGTCCATCTCAGTGTGTCTCAGGTGTGTCTTTTGTACTTCCCTGCCTCGTCTCTGTTCCATCCTCCCGGTGTCTCACATTGCACGTGTCCTTTCGATCGGGTCCTCCTCCGGCGCAGAACATGCTGAGGTGGTACACGGGGTCATACAGCAGCCTGCAAGTCTCCTCAGATGCTACCGAGAGATTCACACACTGCAGGAGGCTGGGCAGTTTCCCTGGGGCATACAATGGAGTGACAGTCAGTCCATTTTGGCTAGGTGGGGAACTTCTCAGAGAGGGCAACCCTGTACCCAGCAGCTCACCATTCTTTAGTCGACCCCAACCAGAAACTAGGCAGGTATCCCCAGGAGTGGGGCACTGGGAAGCCACAGGAATGCGCCTGATGGTGTTAGACTCCATCACTGATTCATTCAGCTTGATGAGCATGAGGTCGTTGGCAAAAGAAGGGTCATTGTAGTTCGGGTGCTGGATGGAGAGGTGGGCCTCTAACATCCGACTGCCAGGCTCTTGGGAGCCTTCCAGGTTGTGCAGGCCCAGTCCCACGGTGTAGGAGCTGAGGATCACCCAGTAGGTGAGCTATACAGTGGCACCTGTGTCTCCCATCTCATCCTCTACTCTAAAGCAACAGTGATCTCCTGTTTTTCCTCCCTCCCCCGCTCCTATTAGACTGTCCTGGTCCCCTAGGTTTGGGCTCCTCTCACAAGTCAACACTGTGGCCACTTGCGCGCCCTCTGCAGGCCGAGTATGATATTGAGCTCCCTCCCTCTCAGCGTCCGGCCGTTACCACCCCCACTCACTCCTGTATGCAGTGTGCTGCTGACAGCACCCACTGCGGATGCACCAGAACGCCCGAGCAGAAAAAAGCATTGTCTTCTGAGAACAGTGCCGCCTGCCAGGGTTGCGAGTGTGGGAGGCAATCCTGGCCTTGTATGATCCGGCTGCTGATGCTTGAGGCGGAGGATCCTAGGGATGGAGTCAGGATTGGGAGGTATGGGGTGTGGAACAGGGGCGTTTCAAGGCTTCTGGGATGGGACCAGGGTCCTGGATGAGAGCTCAGAACTATGGGAGTGATGTTTGAGTGAAGGGATGTAATCAGAGGTTGCAGTGGGTGTGTGTGTTGGCGCGGGGTGGGGGAAGGTTGAGACTGGAAGCAAACTGTAAGTCCTGGATTAGAGTTTAAGTGAAGGGGAGCAGTTAGAGCCTCAGGGCGAGGCCATGGTAGGGAGCCAGTTCAAGAGGTAAGATTAGGGCTCCTAAGGGTAGGATATCAAAGTTAAGGATTTGGTAAAGAGTTTGGGGGATAAAATTAGTGTTTTAGGGGCTTGGCCACTGCTGGAGGCAGACAGGATCAGGACACACAGCTTTGCTGTCCCTGGAGGTAAGATTTGGTTCAGAGGCTTGGTCAGGGATTCATGGGTGTTGCCAGGGCTGGAGACAGAATGTAGGCGCTGGACCAGGGAAGGTTTGAAAGCAGAAATGTGGGTGAAGCTTCCCAGGTCCCAAGGGAGGTGTCATGGAAAAGGGAAAGAAAATTGCTTTGAAGGTGGGTGGTCAGGGGAAGAGTCTGGACTGGGTGCACGCAGGGCTCACGCTAGTAGGGTGTCAATGTAAAGACCTTGATTTCTGCCTCTTGAGAAGAGTTAGGGTTCACCACATAAACTGGGCAGTTCTGGGGACAAGGTCTTACTTCAGGGTTGTGGGAATGGCTGGGGACAGGCAAAGAGGCTGGACTAGGGTTCTTAGAGGCAGAGTCTGAGAACAGGAGTATGAATGAAGCTTTGAGGTTCATAAAAGTCAAGGTCAGAGGAAGGAAAATTACCATGAAGGGGCTGGCAGAGTCAGGACTGGATGGTGAGTCAGGACCTAGGACATGGGACTGGTCTCCAGTCACCAAGCAACTGGTGCCTGGAGTGTACTGAGAACTTCAGGGTAGGGTCAGGGCTCAGAGGGGTGGAGTCAGGGCTCAGAGGGGTGGAGTCAGGGCTCAGAGGGGTGGAGTCAGGGTTCAGAGGGGGTGGAGTCAGGGCTCAGAGGAGGTGGAGTCGGGGCTCAGAGGGGTGGAGTCAGGGCTCAGAGGGGATGGAGTCAGGGCTCAGAGGAGGTGGAGTTAGGGCTCAAAGGGGTGGAGTCAGAGCTCAGAGGGGTGGGGTCGGGGCTCAGAGGGGTGAGGTCAGGTCCCTTGAGAGGAGTTAACGCCAGGGGCCTCCTTAGGTCTGGGAGCCAGGATCAGCACATTGGATGTAGGGTCATTTGTCAGGAGGGAAGGTCAGCTTGGATTCTCAGGCTGGTCTGCAGCACCCAGGAACCGTTTCTCTCTCTCACACAGTCATGACTTCAGGAACTGTTCAGCTTTTGTGGTACAGCTGTGCTCCCACGCACCTCCTCACAGGCGCACCTAGCCACAGCCCATTCACCCAGACAACATTATTATCCCAGAAGGGGCCGGGAGCTCAGTCGGCAGAGTACTGGCTTAGCATGTGCAAAGCCTTGGGTTTGAATCCCAGCACCACAGCACCACGTAAACTGGGCACGGTGGTGCACACCTGTAACCCCAGCACTTGGGAGGTAGAGGCAGAAGGATGGGAAGTTTAAGGTTGTTCTTGTTTGCTTAGAGAAGTCAAGCCAGCCTGGACTATCTAAGTAAGATTCTTAAAAAAATAAATAAGTGGGCCCGGTATCAACTCTAGCACTCAGAAGACAGAGGCAGGCTTACTTCTGAAAGTTTGAGAACAGCCTGCTGTACAAAGGGAGTTTAATAGAAGGAACCATTTAGTCACTCAGGAACTGGGCACAGATCCCATCTTCCCCTTAGTGGCACAAACGGTCGCACACTCTCATGACCCGCCACCCTTTACAGCCAGGGCTACACACCAGTCACATCCTACTGCCATACTGCTACATCAGACAGTCGGAAGCAGTAGGACACTGAGTCATGCTGTTGGCTGACAGTGTTCCCTCGGGCACACACCATCACACACACACACACACACACACACACACACACACACACACACAGATACCTGTGACCTCAAGGATGAGGTACCCCAGGAACCAGCCCCAGGGGGTTCGTGCAGTGACCATCATATTGGCTCCTGGAAATGAAGACAAGTGAATCTGGAGAGCAGTCTTACTCTCAGTCTCCCCATAATCTCTCCCTTGCCTTTTTCATTTGTAGGATGTGACTGAGCAGAGAGAGACAGAGGGATGGGGGAAGAAGTAAAAAGGAGGAGGAGGAAGAAGAGTAAGAAACATCTAAAGACAGGGGTGGGCAGTGGAGAAACGGAGGCATAGATCTTCACCTAGGACAGACGAAAGACCCTGACAGGGCAGTCTATCTGGCTGGAGGCAGATCTATCTGGTTGGAGACAGCCTGAGAGGCAGAGACCAGAGTCAGAGGTCCAGGGAGGAAGGCAGGGATGCTTCTAAACAGAGTGAGAGAAAGCAGAGAGCTTCTTACCCTCTGAGCTCCGGATTCTGCCACTGAGCTGAGTTGAGTTGAGCTGGGCTGGGCTGAGTTGATTTGCTACCCACAGGGGCCCCCACGGGGCTTATAAGCTTCCTCAGCTGGGGCTGGCCTGCCCCCCAGGGGACACATTCCATACGTCAGGTGCTGCAGACTCTAGCTCAAAGCTTTCAGGCAGCCTTCATGCCAGGTGGAGTTTGGGGCACAGGGAAGAAACAGTATCCAGACCCTGGCCTCTCTGGCCCCATTTTCTTCCCCTCCCTTGTACCCCCTCATGTTTTTTCACTCATTCCTTCTCTCAGGCTCCTTTTACTCACTAAATGAAATTTCACCTACCTCACTCCTGTAGTCTCCCTCTGTGTGTCCTTCCCATGTATCCTCTGAAAACTGCCCCAGCATCAAATCCTGCTGGGATCTCGTACTTCCTTGGAAACCTTATTGACCTATTTCTTGATCCTCTGTTTCCCCACACATAGGATCAGGGTAAGCATCACCCAGTGCTCAGCCTGAATTCAGATAGGCCTGCACACAGATCTTCCCTCTGAGGTGTCCTGGTGCAGAGGCTCCTAGGAACGCGGGTGTGATAGGGCACCCCTTAGTCAACAGCAACTGGTGGCTTTCACGCTTGGAGCTCTAGATCAGTCAGGGACCAGGAAGAATGATGTCTTTATGTTCCTGGCACTCTTGTCCCGGTGAACATGGGGAAATGTGCAGGCGAGAAAACTGAGGAATCAAGGAATAATTGGTAGTTGGCAGTGTCTGAGCCAGATGCCTATGTGGAAGAGTGGGGAGCAGGCAAGTGAGGTTGTAGCAGAAGACACCCTGGTGTGTGTCCGTGGATGACATTCCCATGGGAAGCAAGGCAGACAAGGCAGCCTTCAGAAATGGCTTAAATAATCAAGGTTCAGCGGTAGAGGAAGTGACATGAGTTTTGTTTACTTTGTAAAATTGCTCTTGGTGAGGAGTGACAGAGATCGGGATTGGAGGGAGGATTGCGACTGGGAAAATGCTGAGATTCAAGTAGGGGATGCTATGGCCCAGAGGGAGATGCTGGGATCCAGGAGGGAGACTCTGAAGTCCAATGGGAGAGGTTAGGCTTCCAGTGCGAGATTCTGGGGTCCAGTGGGAGAGGCTGGAGTTCCAGTGGGGGATTCTGGGATTTGGTGGGAGAGGCTGGGGTCCAGTGGGAGACCCTGGAGTTCAAGTCTCATAGGTACAAACTGTGATGGACGAGGCCAGTACTGATGACAGGGAGGCCAGTAAGGCAAAGAGGTGGGTGGTGCTTTCTTGTCTCCCATTGGGTCCAGTGGGGATGACCTAGAGTTATTTGGGAATGGATATAGGCAGTGGAGACATTTCTGGTCTCACATGTTGGAGTTATCCACTGCAGGGACAAGGAGGGACAGACGTGAACCAAGGGAACTTGAAGGAGGCGAAGGCTCAGAGAGAAGGAGACTTGGAGATTGGAGATGAGAAGAGCAGAAACACAGACCCAGAGGGACACACGACAGCCTCGTGCTCATCCCTCACTGGAGGATTCTGGGCAGGGGCTGTAATTTTGAGTCACGCCATAGGTTGGCCCTTTTCTGTCTTGCTAGACCGCCTTACACATTTCTCAGAGACCACGGAACGACTTGACGCATGTTTCTGTTTGTGTGTGAATTCTCCTAACATCCGTTTCCCCCAGACTGGGAGTCTTGAGGACAGATTCCTGTGTCTTGTTTTTGTGATGATGTTCATTCACTATGCAGGGGTTAAACAGATGCATATAGAGATACAGATAGGACCTGGAGCACTGAGGCAGACAGGGAGAGAGAGAGAGGGGCGGGGAAACAGTGACAGACACAGCGATAGGTCACTATTATTTACTTAACTTTCGGATTAATTACCGTCTGGGGAGCACGCCTCTGCTTCTGTCTCTGCCTTCAGGGCTTGCACACAGTAGAACTTGCAGATTCTTTACCCAGAGTGCTTGGGCCAGAAGAAATTGTGACCTTTTCTTTCATTCTCTCTCTCTCTCTTTCTTTCTTTCTTTCTTTCTTTCTTTCTTTCTTTCTTCCTTCCTTCCTTCCTTCCTTCCTTCCTTTCTTCTCCCTCCTGTGTGTGTGTGTGTGTGTGTGTGTGTGCATGTGCGCGTGTGTTCATGTGCATGCAGGTGCACGTGTGTAAGGATACATGTGTAAAGCCAGAGGTCAGCCTCAGTCATCATCCCTCAGGTGTTACCCATCTTTCTTATACTTTTAAGACATGGTCTCTCCATGGCCTGTAACTCACTGGTTCTGTGAGGCTGAGTCCCAGGGATCCTGGTTCTGCCTCTCTAGTGCGGGAGTACAAGCACAACCATACCTGTCTTTTCCTTTTTTATTTATTCATCTGTTTTCTGGGGGTGGAAGTCAGGGTCTCAAGCTTGCAAGGTTTACCCACCGAGCCGACTCCTCAACCTGATTCTCAAGCATTTTCAAATACAGAAGTCAGTGCGACTGGAGAGATGGCTCAGCAGTTACAATCACAGACTGGTTCCCAGTGGGCGGCTCACAAATGCCTGTAACTCCAGCTCCAGGGCCTCTGCCGCTCTCTTGTGGCTTCCCTGGGCACTACACTCATGTGCACACACACCCCCCAACCCCCATTTAACTAAAAATAAAAATAAAATATTTTAAAAATCATCACGTTTATTTATTTTTTGTCTGATACGTATACATGTACCTGTGTAAGTATGCATGTATGTATGTAAGTATGTATGTAAGTGTGGATTATGTGTGCTACTACACACTATCAAAGTCAGAGGACAGCTTGTGGAATCAGTTCTCTTCACCTACCATGTGGGTCCAGGGATGGAATTCAGATCTTCTCAAGTGAAGTGCATTGTCCCACTGAGCCGTCCTGGGCCCTCTTAAGTTGTTTCTGAAGCAGAGTCACTCTGTAGTTCAGGGTGGCCTTGGATTCCAGATGATCCTGCACCAGCCCCGTCAGTGCCAGGAAGGCAGGTTTGAGGCACACACGCAGTGACTGTGCACACTCTTCCTGACGTGCTTTGTGGCATGGAGCTTATCAGTTGAAGGCGTCATTTTGGTGTTCTAGAGATTTAGATTTTGAAGTGTTTTGGATCTATGGACTTAGAGACACACAACCTGTCATTTCTCTTTTGATGGTTTTGGGGAATGGAGAGGTCTGTGGACTTCATTTTACAGACAAGGAAACCGAGACACAGAGAGACAAGTGAATACTGAAAGTCAGATAAAGGCTGAAACTGGAGGGATTTAGATGTTGAACAGAGCAAGACAAGGAGCTGGACGGAGCCCACACAGTGAGAAGGTGGCCAAAGTCAGATGTTGTGGGAGCTAGGGGTAGAAGAGTAGTAGTAGTAGTAGTAGTAGTAGTAGTAGTAGTAGTAATACTAATAATAATAACAATAATAAAATATAACAAATAATAATATAATTGTATTATTATATTATATACACACAATATTAAAGCATCATTATAAATAATAAACATCATATTATACAATATTATATTATGTATAATAAAATATATACATTATAAATAATATTATTGAAAGTAATAAATGTAAAATATAACTATTATTACAAACAATATTACAATGATTAATTAATAATATTATTGTTGTTATTATTAACAACCCAAAAATAGATTGGGAGACCAATGTTTCTAGAACATCTACTCTTTTGTATGTGTTGTTGAAATTGCTCTGTAATCATAACCCTGAGAAGCCCAGAATTATGGCCAACTCTGTAAATAGGAGAAAGACACACAAAGAAATCAAACTGTGACCCAAGGCTACAGAGCAATGTGGCAGTGAACTTGAGACTTCTGGCTTGAGAGCAAAGTGTGTGGTGGTTTGAATACACTTGGTCCAGGGAGTGACACTATTAGGAGGTGTGGCCTTGTTGGAAGAAGTGTGTCACAGAGGGGCTGGGCTTTGGGACCCTCCTCCTAGCTGCTGGAGGATAGTCTTCTCCTAACCGCCTTCCAATCAAGATGTGGAGCTCTCAGCTTCTCCAGCACCATGTCGGCTTGGATGCTGTGATACTTTCTGCCATGATGATAATGGACTGAACCTCTGAACCAGTAAGCCAGCCCCAATTAAATGTTGTCCTTAAAGAGTTACCTTGGTCATGGTGTCTGTTCACAGTGGTAAAGCCCTAAGATAGTGTGTATTGATCACACTCTTATATTGCCTCTCAGGAAACTGCAGCTGCAGGGTTTGACAGATGCCGTGCTCCTGCGGGGACACAGGATGTGGGGAGCCCAGGGCACACCCAGGCTGGACATCTTTCACCTGAGCATCCTCCCTTAATCTTATGTACAGTGAGGTGCAGCCTGGACAGGGGAAAACCCGAGGCACCAAGGTTCGGGGTGTAGGGTGCTAGGCAGAGCCTACTCCTAGCAAAACTGGAAAAACAGGTCCTTGTGTTGCAGGCAGGAGAGCTGGGCTGCTTACTGAGGAGACTCCTCTATTTTAGAACCCCAGACTTTCCTGGCTGGAGTCCTGCTAGGGGCCCAGGCAGTGTAGGGGGCGGGGGTGGGGGTGGGGACCTGTTACATTTTCCTGATAAACCTTCAGAACAGCTGAGGGTTGAAGCAGACCGAGCTTCAACGGCATAGGCAGGTGCCGTCCGTCCCTGCTTTACTCAATGGTAAAGCTGTCTTAGGACCTGTCAGCTTCCATAGAGACCAGTGTTTTCTGTCCTAAGTATGGACAAAGGATGAGGGAGGCAGTGGGAAAATCCACAGGGCTACCAAGGAGAAGCCAGGACAGAGTTGGGGCAATCTCCAGGATCCCCTTAAGTGAAGAGATTTTGGACAAGAGAGAGAGTTTGGAGGAGGAGGTCGACAGCTTGTGGGGAGGGTCTAGCCTGGAGCAGGCATAGCTGGAACCCAACAGTGAGAAGAACAGCTGGGGGTGGGGGGCTGAGGGCTGAATTGGGAGAGAAAAGAGGGGCATGAGTAAGCACCACCACAGTCAGCTCAGAGGGAGCACTACTGCTGCTGGGAGCACACGCATCAGGCAAGCAGACCTGGGTTGTCCCTAGTCGCTCCCCAGAACAGTACACTACTGAGGCTGCTTCGACTTAAAGTCGCAGTGAGAGCCTGCTATATCAAAATACAAGGAAAGGGAGGGCTGGGGGCTGTGGATAGGTGGTAGAGCCCTTACCTAGAATCTATCAGTGAGGGGCTGGGGACATGTCTCAGGTACCCCTACCTAGTACTTTCCTAGTTTGCACAAGGCCCTGGGATGCATCCTGATAACCACAGGGAAGAAATAAAAAGGGTTGAACAGAAAGAAAACCTGTGCCACCCTTGGAGGAGTCACAGGGTCTTCATTTTGACTTCGCTGTGAACATGAGAAACTGGAGTGCTCAGTGCTGTCTTCACTACTGAACCTGGACTCCGTCACCGTGGTTAACACCTCCACCGGCCAATAATCAAAGATGGTTCTTCTCTTAGGATGAAACCCTGGTATATATATTTTAAAGATTTATTTATTTATTTTACATATGTGAGTACACTGTCGCTCTCTTCAGACACACCAGAAGAGGGCACCAGATCCCACTACAGATGGTTGTGAGCCACCATGTGGTTTCTGGGAATTAAATTCAGGGCCTCTGGAAGAGCAGTCAGTGCTCTTAACCACTGAGCCACCTCTCCAACCCAGTTTCTATATTCTTTATAAAAGGGGGAGGGAAGCCCCCCCCCAAGCAGGCTTCATGTTGCTCCTGGTCTCCCCTGAGTTTGTGTAAATTCAGGTCCCTGGGGTCTCACATTCCCTGTACACACATCTGGCCTGCTCTTTCCTATCCTGTTTCTGCTGTTGTTTTAATGGAACACCAGCCTGGAAATGGCCAGGAGGTTTTGAGCTGCTCTTGTAAAGACTACACGTCTGTCAGCAATGTGTCCGCGCACTTCCTTGTGTGGCTTTGTCTATCTTCAGAGTGCTGAGCCCAGGAGTATATGACAGTTTTACCATGTTTTCATTTCGTGCCTAGCCCCTTAGACCTCAGCAGAATGGAGGGAGTGGGGGCGGGGAGAGAACGGAGAAGGATAAAGAGAGACTTGGCGAGTAAAGGATAAAGGAGATCAGAGGGAAGAAAGCCACAAAATAATTAAAAATGGAGATGGCTATCCCCATTGTCTTAGGGTTCTATTGTTGTGATAAAGACCTTGACCAAAAGCTACCCAGGGAGAAAAAAGGTTTATTTAACCTTACAACTTTCAGGTCACATTTCATCGCTGAGGAAAGTTTAGGGCTAGAACCTGGAGGCAGGCGCTGAAGCTGAGGCCTGGAGGAGTCAGTGAGCGTGCACGCGCTCGTTCCTCCATGGCCTTGCCATGAGTCTGGGGCAAGCCCTTTGGAGCCTAGAGGATTGGAGTCCCAGCAAGCGGACTCTGAGCTTCACTGTTGAAGGTTCACAGGGACTTAGATTCTGCTTTGACCTGGTTGGGACTGTGCCCTGGTTCTTCCCTCTTGTAATAAGAAAGTATGTAACTTCCTTTGACTTGACTGGAGCCCTCAACGTGGCACTACTTTCTAGATTGATTACATCCACAGTGGTCCTTTGTCCCTGCGAGAAATAGTTCTCAGGCTTGCCTCTTCTACAAATAAGTGCCTCTGTCAAAATGAACATCCGGGTACTTACTTGGAGCACGCCTTATCCGCTCTCCTGGTACTCCACGCAGTGTTGCTTCTGATCAGAGAACCCGCTTCACAGCTAAAGAAACACGGCAACGGGTTCATGCTCATGGAATCCTCTGGTCTTACCGTGTCCCATACCATGCCGAAACAGCTGGATTAGTTTAGCAATGAAATGGCCATTTAAAGACCCAGCTAAAACACCAGCCGGGTGGCGGTACCCTGGAGGGCTGGGGCAAGCTTCTCCGGAAGGCTGTGTTCTTGTCCAGTATCTGGTGCTGTTTCTCCCACAGCCAGGATTTATGGATCCAGGAACCGCGATATGGAAATGGAAATGATTCTCACTGTCACTGATAGTGACTGACTGGGAAAACTTTTGCTTCCCGTTCTCACAACTTATGCTCTGCAGGCTTAGAGATTTTGGTTTCCGAAGAAGGGATGCTTCTGCCTGGGGACACAACACGCAGCTCACTGACTTGGAGGTTACCAGTTTCCTCCTGGCTGTTTTGAGGTCCTGATGCTCTTGAGCCAACTGTCTAAGAAAGGTGTGACAGTATAGGCAGAAGCGATCTATCTAGACTACCAGGGGGACACTAGGCTGCTTCTCCATTATGGAAATAAGAAAGAATGTATCTGGAGAGTAGAGGAGATCTTTCAGGGCACCTCTTGGTCTTACTATGTCCTGCGATTTAGGTCAGTGAGAAACTACAACGACCCCAATCCAGGTAGTGTGATAAATGACCCAGACCCTTCAGGAATGGAGATATGGGTCACTGGCCAGGAAAGGAACCAGAACCTGCTGAGGGGGTTACTGAGGGGTTTGCTGGGGTCGAGGGAATGAGGAATGGGTAAATACAGGAAGGTAGTTATAAACACCAGGTAAGGCCACATGGCCAGTGACAGGAAGGAGGACTGTAGCTGGAAGGTCTTGCCTTTTTTGGAAGGAATGTGCTTGTGTATACAGTAAGCAGGTTTTTGGGGTTTTACTTAACATAGCATCAATTGAGATAATATTGGAGGTTAAATGTGATAAACCTTGGATGTCATACTTAAATTATGAGACATTAGACTTCTTCAGAGAACATTGCTATACAAGCTCTCTGGATTCTGGATGAAGAAAAAGAAATAAACCCTGACTGCTCTGAGGTGGAGGAGGGTTACTGTTGATAAAAGGGAGAGAGAGCGGGGCTGGGGATTTAGCTCAGTGGTAGAGCGCTTACCTAGGAAGCGCAAGGCCCTGGGTTCGATCCCCAGCTCCGAAAAAAAGAACCAAAAAAAAAAAAAAAAAAAAAAAAAAAGGGAGAGAGAGCACAACCAGAGACATCTGGGGGAGTTCAGGGACATGACCCTAAGCCAGGTGAGGAGAAGGGGGGAAAGAGAGACGGGAGAGGAACCAGGTGCAGCAAGATGGCAAAAGTTTAAAAAAAATAGTGGGTAACCGAAATGTCTGGATTATACAGGGAAGAGCCTCTGAGGGAAGCCTAGCTCCTGGGCTGGAGAGTTCTGGACAGAGGGCAGGGTATGCCAGCCATACCCTGTAGCAGATAGGGACTGAGGGACCCAGGTCTACACTGATATATTCAATAGGTGCCTCAGCCGTTTGTCCTGAGGTTGAGCCCTCACAGATCCCAAGGATTGAATTCCTAGTTTCAGGTGCCGCTCACTGGAGCTGTGAGATTGGTATTTTCTCTGCTGGGTTAGATTGTTGCTTCCGTGTGGCTGTTGTTTGTGGTGGCTTTTGGTTCTTCTCTTTCGGAATAAGGACTCTTACTTGGCATCATAGAATTTAAATGTATACAACGCGCATGGCTGCTCTTGACCGGCAGCGTGACGCTGGGAGGGTGGAGCCTAAGAATGGGGCGGACTACGGTCTCACGCATCAGCCAACTTTATTCAGAGCGTCAGACAATTTCTACTTTGAGGGTATTCTGAGGGTTAAGCGAGGTCGGAGGAGCAAAGGTCACATGAGTTAGGCTGCATAGAGGAGAAGCTGTGCTTGGAAACATCATGTGGACAACGGTACTAAGGTGATGGGTGATCTGAAGTAAACCCACTCCTCACTACCCCTGGGTGAGGCACGGAAGCACAGCCTAAGATAAACCTGTGTGGGAGGAACAGAGGTCGCAAGACTCTTGTCTTGGAGTTTTCTCAGAGGCTCTCAGAATTCTCCTCAAACAGCTTCACTCACGGACAATGTTCAGACGACTTGTTTTAATATTCTTATGAGTTTAAGATATATTTTAAGGATTGGGATCTTAAAGGATTTTGCCCCCCCCCCCGTTTAAAAATAGTAACATTTAAATAACATTTATAAACAGTAACACTTTAATAACATTTGCAGTATGAAATGAACGTGAGACTTCAAGGAGAAAGCCAGTCAGCAGCACCCTTCCGTGGTCTCTGCATCAGCTCCTGCCCACCAGGTCCCTGCCCTGCCTGAATTCTTGTCCTGAATTCCTTTTATGATGGATTGTGATGTGGAGGTTCAAATGAAATGAATCCTTTCCTTCCCACATTGCCAATGGTCTTGGTGTTTAATCACAGCAATAGAGAGACTCTAAAAGAAACATGGACTGATTACCACCACCACCACCACCACCACCACCACCACCACCACCACCACCACCACCACCAGCATCACCACCACCACCAGCATCACCACCACCACCATCACCGTCTCCCCCTCAATCCCTCCTCTCAGCTAATGCTTGTTTTGTACAGGCACTGCTCTGGGTTCTTCAACGGTGTTATCTGATTTAATCTTCTCACATCCCATGGGGCCGGAACTATTGTTCCTTCTTCTATGGAGATTAGGAGAAGGAGGCTGGAGATGCTGGCCCACCCTTGGTGCAGCCACGTGGAAATTCTCTGGCTCTCTGCCCAGTGTGCTTCCACTGTGCTGCACTGCCACCTTGTGGCGCTAGACGGACACACAGGGATGGTGGAGATGAACTGGAGGTTCCTTGGGGGCAGTTTCTCCGGAACCCAGCACCCTGCTCTGGCCTGGAACCCAGATGGGCTACTTTCACTCCAGCTTAAATCTTCTCATTTGTGTCCAGGTCCTAACCTCGTGTCTCTGATAAAGCAAGAGAAGGGCTGAGTGTGAGAGAAGCAGGAGCTGAGGGCTTGTGGCTCAGTTTTGGCTTTGCTCCCTTGAGCCAATGATGGTATCTGGGTGAGGTTCCCATGGCAATGCTTTGTACACACAAGAGTAAGCGGCGGGCGGCTTCAGTCCCTGCTAGCATTACTGGGGGATTTGAAGTTCCATTTTGGCAGGTCCTTAGTCTCTGACCCCTGTGTATCTGTTGTGCAGGCAAGGACCCTGCTCTGACCACTGTCATCAGAATGGACACCTCACAACGTCCAGCACCCCCCTCATCTTTCCCTCCTCCTCCCTTCCTTTTTCTGTTTGTTTGTTTGTTTGTTTGTTTATTTATTTTGGTTCTTTTTTTCGGAGCTGGGGACCGAACCCAGGGCCTTGCGCTTCCTAGGCAAGCGCTCTACTACTGAGCTAAATCCTCAACCCCTTGTTGTTTTATGAGAAAGGGTTTCTTGGCACCCAGGCTGGTCCCCTGCTGTGCCATTGAGGATGACCTTAAATTCCTAATCCTTCTGCCTCCACTTGACAAATGCTAGGGTGACAAGCATGTGCCACCACACCTGGTTTACGCAGCTATGGTTATGGAAACCAAGACTTCATGCATGCTAGGCAAACACTTTACCAAATGAGCTAAGCCCAGGTCCAGAAAAGGCTTTAAAATACTTTTTTACTGGGGGAGATGACTCAACAAGGTAAGTGGTTGCCAAGGAGCTAAGGACATACCTGCCCCTCTGCGCTCACATCAAACGCTGGGCTCAGTAGTGTATCCTGCAATCCCAGTGCCAGGGAAGCCAAGGCAGGTATTCCCAGGGGTTTGGTGCTCGACCATCCTACTTGAATGGACAAGCTCCAGGTTCATGGAGAGACCCTGCCTCAAAAGCTGAGGTGGAGTGCTGTCAGAACATGGTCCAAGAAGGGAGTTGTGTGAGGAGAATTCTGAGTGCTTATGAGAAAACTCCAAGAACACAAGACAGAGAATTGTTCTTGGAATGTGTTCTCATGCCCTTCCCAGGTGCTGTGGATAGGAGTGAGTTTACTTCAGATTATTCATTACAACTGGCTGCTGTTATTTGTTTATGTGTCTCTATGACAAAACATGTTTTGGCCGAGTGCTGCTTGTCTGCCACATGTAGCTTGCCCTTATGACTGTACCCTTTACTCATGTGACTTGGCTTAGCCCTCTGAGCATAAACCGTCTGATGCTCTGAATAAACTTGACCACTGCATGAGACTTTGGTCTACCTCATTTATGGGCTCCATTCCTCCAAGTCCTATTGTCTCTGGAACAGTAAACAGACAGTGATTGAGGAAGACACCTTGATGTTAACCTCTGGCCTCCACACTTGCATGCATACAGGCACACACACACACACACACACACACACACACACACACACACACACACACGTACATACACAGTGGTTTGAATATGTTTGGCCCAGGGAGTGGCACTATTAGGAGGTATGGCCTTGTTGGAAGAAGTGTGTGTCACTGTGGGATGGGCTTTGAGACCCTCCTCCTGGCTGCAGTCGATCAAAATGCAGGACGCTCAGCTTCTTCTACATCGATATATCTGCCTGGGCACTGCCATTGCTTCCTGCCATGATGATAATGGACTGAACCTCTGAACCAGTAAGCCAGCCCCAGTTAAATCTTGCCCTTACAAGAGTTGACTTGGTCCAGGTGTCTCTTTTCAGCAGTGAAACCCTAAGACAATGTGTGCATGTGTATGTACATACCTGCAGAAGCCCATGAAACCAGAAGAGAGCATTTGATCCCTGTAGCTGGGGCTACAAATGGTTGTGACCCCCCCTGACATGGGTTTTGGGAACCAAACTTAAGTACTCAGGCAGAGTACAGGCTCTTAACCACTGAAGCATCTCTCCAGGTCCCTCCCCACAGTTTGTTTCATCATGTAGCTCTGGCTGTCCTAGAACTTGCTACATAGACCAGGTTATCCCTGAAGTCCTGGAAATCCTCCTGCTTCCTGAGTACTGGGACTAACGGTATGCACCACCATACTGGTGATGACTCTCTCATTTCTTTCCTACTGCATGCATCCTCTGCACAAGTGGGCCTTGAAGTGGAAACTTACGGTGTCTTTGGAAAGTCATTTGTGTTGGATGAGTTTTTGTCGGGGCAAACATGTGAAAGGGTTTTTTCCCTGAAGCAGACACAGGTGGAAGGATGTTTTGCTAAAGTAAGCTCGTGAAAGGATATTGGATGAAGGATCCCTCATTAATGATGTGCATGTATTGGTCCACCTTACACTTCATGGTTGAGCTCCTTTTGTTGTGACTCCATAGAGGGGAAGAAGCACCCAAAAACTTCTGGCAGCTTCTTGCAGCTTCTGTGGACTCTGGACATTTGGTGGAGTGATGTCAGCTGATTCAGACTCACATGGAGTTTTGCTAAGACAGACTTAGAGACTGAAGCAAAACTCATGGTGAGGCAAGGCCCATAGAAGCCACATGCTGTTTGCAGGGAGCACAAATAGGACTCAACAGACAGTGATGGGTCGGGGTGGGGGCTTGTTTACACAGTTAGCTTTACAACACTTCTTGGTCTCACATCTTCATGGATCTTCCCTTCGTTGAGAGAGGCATGGCACAAACCTGGTCCCTTCGTTGACTTGTGCTGATTGAGTGAAGGCCTGGCTGTTTCTTCTAGGTCTGCCACTGCTGCTGATTCGTGTTTGCTATCCTGATGACACTACTGAACTGGACTGCTGGTGTATTTGTAAAGTATTTGCGAGTAGATCGAGCTACCGCTGCTGAATCCTGTAAACTGAACTGCTGATTTCTTTCCCACTTCCTCTGGCTGGTGGTGGATAAAAAGGAAGGGTAAAGCATTAAAAAATTATTAAAAAGGTTTAAAAATTTAACCTTCAGGGCCATCAACTTCCATGTGTTATATATCCCTTGTGCATATATAATTGATACATTTATAAATTGACATTTATAATTATATATTATACATTAACCTATAATAATGGATACATTTTATGTATCCATTCTAGATTCTTTGTGTGATAGACAGCATGGGATAACTCTCTGTCCAAGTCTGACTCCCGCCTGTTCTAAATCACATTCAATTCTGTTCATTTCACTACAAAGAACATAGTTTTGTTCATATAGCTGAGTATGAACTCACATATATATATATGTGTGTGTGTGTGTGTGTGTGTGTGTGTGTGTGTGTGTATGTATGTATGTATGTATGCATGCATGTATGTATAGTTAGGTCATAGTCTAGTCCTTTTAAACCTAGCTTGGCAGCCTACAGTATCTAGCCTTCCTCTCTGCTTTGATGAACAGAGCCCTGCTGGGCTGAGTAAGCTCACTGCCAAGTCTTAGCTGAAGTAAACCCAAACCCAAGACAAAAGAGATGCAGCCAACACCACCCTGTTCATCTCTCCACCCAACCCCCATTTTCCGTCCCCTACCCAAGCCCAGCTTGCCTAGCAGACAGCAAGGATGGCAGCAAAGGACAAGCAAACTTCCTCTCTGTCCCCATTGTCCCTGACTAAGAAATGATCTCCCAATGCCCTTGGGGCATGTACCTGAGGCTAGCCCATGCTAGCCTATCCTAACACTAACGTCAGAGAACTTAGGCCTTCTCTTGGTTGCCCAGGAGACTCCACAGTGCACTTAACGCTGTCTCAGTTTCCTGTGGTGGAAACTCCACCTGACACACGAGAGAAATGCAGGAGAAAGATCCCATTCTTCCGTCTGAACAGGCCTCAGTGTCTGTCTGTAAGTCTGCTGTTCTCTTGCCACATCTGAGTCTTCTATTTTACATGGGCGCCACATTTTCTTAGTCTAGCTATCTGTGGACAGACATACTGACTGACTCACAACCAGACTATTGAGTAGAACAACAGACACAGATGAGCAGGTACCTCTGTTGCACTGACTTAGAGCCCTTAGTGTGTTACCCAGACGTGTAGCTGTGTCATGCTGGTAGCTTTGTTTGAGTCTATGTCCTATCCAAGGGTGGGGAATATTAATAAAAACCATGAAGAATCCACTGTGATGGTGTTCAGGCCTTCCCCAGATTAACTGGTATATTTTCCCATCCACCAGGGAAAACCACCATGATTGTGATCTTGACAATCAACAGGGGGAACTGAGGCTAAGGGAGAGTACAGTCATTGTCCAAAGTCACTTAGATTCTGTTAGGATTCTTGCAGTGGAGTCCCTTGGCCGGTCAGGGCCAACGTATGACGCAGAGATCACCCCAAGCAACAGATATCACACAAGAGATTTATTGACAAGTAAGTGAAAGACTGTCTTGGAGTGGGAACATAAGAGATAGACAGAGAGATAGGGACAGAGTGAGAGAACAAGAGAGCAGTCTGTGGTGGCAGGGCGACCTTTTAAAGAGTGTTGCGTTTGGCAACTAGTAATGATGTGGCTGGTGGTGTGGAGTTCCTGAAGGCAGGCTGGAACTAACATTCCTCCCTTTTGTTATAAAAGACAAGGAAATGGGAAGGGGTTACTGCTGAGGTAGGAATGGGAACGCTGAGCTCTTTAGGCTGCTTCCTGCTCTCCAGGGGCATCTGCATATTTGGGGGACCCAAGAAAGCTGGGATCCTGGCTGAGTCCTGGAAGAGCAGGTTGTAGACATAAGTTTTTGCAACCTACTTTTAATAAGTGTTCAATCTCTCCTCTAGCCCACCATGCACCAGAGGTAGTAGAAGAGAAAAGTTATTAGGGTATGGGGGAAGTGGACCTGTTCAGCAATAGTTCTTTGGGGGTGAGCTCTATCCTTTTTGACAGCAGTTCAGTCCTGTAGCAGACACAAAATAAGGCTAAGTAGCTGCAGTCCAGTCCTCTAGGCAGGCAGACACCACACATGAACTGACAGCTTCAGTCTCAGCAGGCAAACAGACACTAGGCCGGAATGCCAACCAGCCTGAGGCAAGGCCATGGGAGCGCTGCAAGCTGCAGCAGGGACCTCATGAGCAGTTCTTGGGTAAATTTCTCTCAGCGGTGGCATTGCCAGAAGTTGAGCTCAACAAGGCTATGTCAGGTGAATAAATCCACACGTGTCGTTAGTGAAGAATAGCGAGGCAGAGCAAACCAAGCCAATGCTCAGTGCTCATCTCCCACTGTCCGTGGGGTCACATTTATACTCCCTCATCAAGCGTCCTTTCACATGTGTGCTATACCAAAACATCCTTTCACCTGTGCCTGCTTCAGGAAAACATTCTTTCCTGTGTCTGGTTTACCAAGATGTCCTTTTGTAGGGAGCGGCTCGGTAAAACAAAGATGGTGCCGACATCCAGCCCCGTCTGAATGTAAGCAACTTACCGCGCATGCGCAGGTTTGTCCCCTAGCTAGGGTGGCCGTATGATAATGAGGTGGTCCGGCGCCCTCCTGTGGTGAACAACAGTACTGCGCATGCGCAGGTTTTGCACCTGGCGTCAGTCTGGCTGGGGCGGTACTATGCTAATGGGGTGGTTCATGCTGCGCCAATCTCTGGAGGACAAGTAGCTGGGATGATAGTGGGGTGATAGTGGGGTGACTTGTGCTCCGCCAATCCCTGAAAGATTATTAGCATACTGTTGTGTATATAAGGCGAGCGACTTTGCCACTAGTGGTCCCCGTGTCAACAACGAAGTGGTCCTGCAATAAAGGCTGTTGAGAAGAATCTGACCGTGTTGCATCTTCCTTGCTGGCCGAGGTGGGCGTGACATCCTTTCACCTGTGTGCCCCAACGAAACATCATTTTCAAAGAAACTAGAAGTTTCCACTTCAGCGGGCTGTTTCACTTGCTGCCCAAGCTCTGTGGGACCACCTGGGGGTAGGGATGTTAAGGCAGCAGTTGGAGCAGTTTCTGAGGTTGGACCACCTGGGGCTAGCCCCTTCCGAAGCTATCTGGGATGCATGAGGGGCCACATAAGCTGCAGGTTGCTGGGATATATATGTATATATAATATATATATTATATATATATATGTATGTATAAAATTAGGGGCAGAAGATACGGTTAAGGAGTTTAAGGGGATATTTTTTCTTAGGTGTTCATTTGAAATTTTTACGTGGCCCTATTAGTAGAGGAAGAGGAGTCACAAGCCAAGGGAAGGGGAGGGATTCTACCCTCAAGAATAAGTGTAATTAGGGGGGTGGGGAAGCAGGCTGTTGATTGACAGTACTTACCTGGAGTCTACTTGACCTTTGAGGGATGGAGTCAAGCGATCTCTAGAAGCTTACAAGAATTTTTTAAGTTTACAAAAAGGGATTTATTTTAGATGACTATAATGTGTGCTGAAACTCACATTGCAGAAAAGGAAGTGGGTTCTCGCCTTTAAGTCACAGTAAAAAGTCTGGGACACACAATGATTTTTGAGTTAGAAGCATGGATTCTCTTTTCTCTATCCAGAACCCTGGGGTGCGTATAGATTAGACAGATGTTTTTAGTACAATAAGAAGCACTTTTAAGTCTATACTTAGAAGACAACCAAAGGAATCTAAAATCTTGAGCCTATGACCCTAACGGCAGTCAGGGCTTACCAGAGCTAGATTAATAGCTTATCAGATCTCCACTGATCAATGATAAAACTCTGAATGTTTGAAGTCTTAATATAACAATAGTTTAGATAGGAAAAGAGACTTGAAACATTTGTCATTTTTATATACCTCAAGTCACTCTCATATCTTTACATGTTGCATTTACACCTTAAAACACCGTCTTAGACCCTCACAACTTAAGCTTTCGTATCCCCAGACCCTACATAAACTTTACACATTCTTATTTTCCTACCTAATCATTTCCCATGAGACACAGGAGACAGATCACTGAGAGCAGTCATTGTGAGGCGAGTTTATTTAAACATTACATTGAAATCTTGTGAGTTTCTTTCTTTTTCCAATCTGGTAGCAAGGTAAACTGTGCCTTGTTCTAGTAGTGGTTCTAGGAAAGCGAGGGCTATGGCCTGATGTTTAAGAAGGTGAGATCTGAGAAGGCAGCTGAAGCTGTTGTTACGCTGATAAATCCATCACTAGCCTAGTCACCAACACCATCAGTGACCTGAGTAAGACCAGAGAAGCAGAAAGTGCAGACCAGGCAGTTTCTAAATCCACTAAAAATGACAGAGATTTACCATCTCCCTAGACAGTCACCCTAGATTCCTCTGAGGTCAATGTAGGCAGAGGTCCCCAGGCAGTCTCAGTCTTCTGTCACCAGCCCAGAGGAACCAACAGAATTTCCTGTGGGGTGGGAACTTGGAGAGACTGGCCTACCTTGTCTAGGCAAAGAGGGGCAGTGAACACCCCCACGTCCTGCTTTTCCACAGTTTGGACAGGGTCCTGGCCATGGATGAGGTAAGGGTGTTTTTTTTCCCCAGTGTCTAGTTTCGCCACATTTAAAGCAAGCTCCAGGTGATATTCTTTTGTGCCTGTCATCTTCTTTGGAGGAAATTAAGGTACTGCCAGGAGCTGACATGTCTATCACAAAAGGCCCTTTTTTTAATTCTACTGGATTTTTTTAAATTTACATTTCAAATGTTATTCCCTTTCCTGGTTTCTGAGACATAAGCCCCTTATCCCATCCCCCTCTCCTTCTTCTATAAGGGTGTTCCCCTCCCTATCCACCTCCCCCCTTCTCGCCCCCCTCTGATATTCCCCTACACTGAAGGTCCAACCTTGGCAGGACCAAGGGCTTTTCCTTCCACTGGTGCCCAACAAGGCCATCCTTTACTACATATGCAGTTGGAGCTATGGGTCAGTCCATGTATATTTGAGTAGTGGTTTAGTCCCTGGGAGCTCTGGTTGGTTGGTATTGTTGTTCTTATGAGGTTGCAATCCCCTTCAGCTCTTTCAACAAAAAGCCTTTTTAGTAAACATTTTTAAATGTCACATTCAGCAGATAACCAAAGAACTTGAGGACCATTAGCTATTAAGTATCCATAAACTAAACAAACTTTGTTTCTAGTTAATTGTTTTCTGCCTAACTTTGAAAGCACACACAGGAGGCTGAATAAAGCTTATTCCTGTAATTAATTTCATTAGAGCTTAGCATGACTACAAATACAGTTCTGAACACATTAAAGAATTTGATCATTTATGAGATGACAATTCACTTGCATATCTTAGTCATATTTAAGAGTTTACAGTAAGTTAGTAGCTTTTATAATACTAGGGCTTTATATCCCATCCCTATTAGGTTTAGCTTTAAAAAAATAACAATTTTTGAGTCCAAGTTCTTCTAGTATCAAAATAAAACTTTTTAACCGTAGATATAGCCTATAGAGAGGGGGCAACTTTACTGATCCTTATAGTGCACCGTTATAGAATATTACAGTTATTTTTGTATGACTCAGTTTATCCAAATGGCTAAAGCTAAAGGTGAGTAAAGACGAGGAAGCTAGACAACTATTACTGCGAACCTGAGTGGGCCTTAGGAGTCTACAAATCTCGATTATCAAATAGACCTTATGTATGAAACAGATGTTGCTAATTATCTAAAATTTTCTAGCAGCTTGGTGTTACACAGTTAGCAAAGACATAAGAAGTTAGACATAGATCTTAGACCAGCTTTTGTTAATTCGAATAAACCTTAAAATGTTATCATCAAGCACAGTATTTTTTAAACCAGACTTGAATCACATATACAGTATGTTGTTGCAAATATAACCTTAAATTTTTATCTCCATACAAATGTTCATACCGATGCAAACTATTGGACACTTGCTTCCTTTGCCTAAAAGGATATACACTGATAAACAGAGAGCTCATTAGAGCTAAGAAGTTTTATAATTGTTGCTTTATGTCATGCTGTCGCCTTAAATGGTGAAGTCACATTGCATGTACTCTTTAGCCTTAGTTAAGATGGTTGCCAGCTATGTAGCCACTGACATCTGATGAGGTCATCAGCCAAGATGGAGAAGAGCACATGGTTACTGTGTACAGACATCTATTTTCTACATATATGGAAAATATATACTATATTAGGAAAATATATATTAGGAAATTAGATATGAATATTTAAATGAGGTTGAATCCATGTTACATACATGACAATGTATAGAGTTCAAGTTACACACACACACACACACACACACACACACACACATTTTAAGCAGGAGTCAAATCATATATATGCCCATGCATAGGTTTTTAATTGTAAAACTTTTGCTATAAGTTTACCGCCAAAAATTTTTACAGATTTTTTTAAACCATACCCAAAGAATTTAGAAATCCTGAGAGTTTTCAGCATAATCTTAAGAGATTTTTGTTTTTGAGAGCAGAGCTTAGTGAAATCAGAGAGATAAAGATTCTTAAGAGTGGAAAGTAGAACCTTAGAGATGAGACTTTGGGATCATTTGTTTCTGTGGCCCAAGAAGTTGTTACAATCTGTGAGAATTTGGAAATCACGTGCACCACTACTTTAGCCATCGGTCTGTACCGAGGCCAAGCTGTAATAAAATCTGAGTCTGCGGAGGAAGACAGAGAGGGAGTCACAAAGCGGAACACTGAGCAGGTGTGTTCTTGTAAGCTTCAAGAGGGAGCAGGGGGCTGATGCTGCGGGCCGCAGCCAGAGATAACCAGGAGCGAGCTGGAGAGCTGCTAGCCATCCACGTGGGTGCAGAAGGCTGCAGGAGCCAGAGAGGCACACAGGTGCCCACGTGGAGGGCACAGCGGGCCACAGGGAAGCAGCAGCTGTAATATCAGAATCAGATTCATAAATGAATCTGTACCTTAGGGGAGTTAGATCGGCAGCTTGGTCTGGAGCCAACACTGCAGGGATGAACAGGCGTGTGCTGGGTGTGTGCTGTGCTGAAGCTGGCCTGCGTTTCTGCGTTCCTGCCCCCTTGCTAGGCCCAGCTCCCACTTTGCAACAAACTTACAGATCCATCAACCTAAAGGAAAAGATAGGCCATGCATATAGTGTTGGAGGAGACCAGACAAAACCAAACAGGGCTTGTGGCAGAGAAAAAAAATAGGGAATGGGGAATTCTTTACCTGTCCTGGATTGTTTGGTGGGTCATTTTGGATTAATTATCTAAGGGGTACTAAGGCCAGATTTGACTGTAAAGGTGGACAAGTTTAGATGCCCTTAAATTGGGCACTAGGTGAAGTGGTTGGATATTCTCCAAGAGGCATTCCAAAGGAGAGCCAAGAGATAGGAACAGTGCAGTTTCCATAGGTGAGGTGGGCACTTGTGCGTGTGTGTGTGTGTGTGTGTGTGTGAGAGAGAGAGAGTGTGTGTGAGTGTGTGTGTGAGTGTGTGTGTGTGAATGTGTGTGTGAGTGTGTGTGTGTGAGAGTGTGTGTGAGTGTGTGTGTGAGAGAGTGTGTGAGTGTGTGTGTGTGAGTGTGTGTGTGTGTGAGTGTGTGTGTGTGTGTGTGTGTGTGTGTGTGTGTGTGTGTATGGTATCCAAGACTTGAAGTCCAAGGTGTCACTAGGGCCCCGGGGAACTGAAGAAGGCACAAGCTGTTCAGTAGGTCATCCCCTCACTGGATAGAGGCCAGGGATTCAGCCTGGCTAAGCCCCAGGAAAGACTCTGTACCGGGACTTTCAAATGAAGCCATAAGGTAAAAACCAACCTAAAACAAATTAAGCCTCACCCAAGGCAAAGGGTCAGAGGTAGTGGGTACCTATGCCTCCAAGAGAACCAGAGACTCAGAGAAGCATGTACGCCAACCGAGCGAGATTACTCACCGATTGCTGGTGATAGATGGAGGGAAGGTGAGCTCGTTGCAGGTGGACCAGAGCGAAGGGATAGGGTCCTACTGAGGCTTAGAGCCCCAAGCGGGGAGTGGGCAGGCATCAGGAGAGCCTACTGAGTCACAGGCACCGATGTTAGGGCTTCTGCAACAGAGTATTTTGGTAGGTCTGGGCCAAGAGAGCACAGAGATTACAATACACAACAGATCTCATGCAAGAGATTTATGGGGTTGTGGGAGGCAAAAGGTCCTCTTGGAGTGGGGTTGTGAGAGAGAGGCAGAGAGACAGACACACGAGAAAGAGAGCAGCCTGTGATAATGGGGTACACGTACTGTGGCAGGGCAAGTCACTGAGGGCAGGCTGAGGCTAACAGGCTTTATCCCAAGAATTTTGGAGCCCATTTTGTGTGTGTGTGTGTGTGTGTGTGTGTGTGTGTGTGTGTGTGTGTTAAATATTTTTCAGGGGTAATCTTGAACTCTTGAACTTCTACTATTATTTCCAGAGGGTGATACTATAGGAATGTACTACCCTGCTAGGATTCTGTAGTTCTGAACATAGAACCCAGGGCCTCGTGCATGCCAGACAAGCACTCTTCCAGCTGAGTTACAGCCTTAGCCTCAATAAAAGTTGTTTGATTTGTTGATCAGGAAATATTTTCAAAGGGAAGAAAATACAATGCTTGCCAAATAGGCCTAGAGTGGTGACGGAGACCCACATTGAGGTCATCCCTCTCCCCTGCCCCATCTCATCCCTTTTTAAAACAAAATGCTGAGTCCCGTGGCATAAGTTTGTCTTCCTAGCTTGGGAGGCAGAGGACGAGGATTTACAACTTTAATGCCAGTCTGGCAATGTAACAAGACTGTCTCAAAGTGAAAACTAAAAAGAGGGCAGGGACCGTGGTTCAGAGGAACAGTTCCCAGCCTGGCACGAGTCTCTAGTCGTGTGGCTAGGCTGCTGTTTCTCCCTGGCAGCTAAGTGCAGCCGGCTGCAGTAAGGCTATAAAACCATGTATCCTGAAGCCAAAACTATGAGCGATCACAACCCCAGAACATAAATGTATGCTATACCAGAAGCTGTGTCATGAAGCTCTTACAGTAATGGAACAAAGAAAGTCACAAATCACGATACTCAGCAAATCCGTTGGTGGTGGCATCATCAGGTAGAAGGCGTACAGCCAAGGCGGGAGCTCAAAAACCCTCCCTTATCGCATAAGACGCCATCTGACGACACTCTTGCGTTTTGGTTGGAGAATAGGGTTTTGCTAACTGAACACATTCCCAAAGGTTTTATCTGTTGGTCACAGGATGTCAGACATACAGATGGGCAAGGAGTGGCTATTTAGGGGGCTGAAGTAGCCCAAGATAGAGTGTAGTTAGGCTCTAGACCTGCCACATTCCAACCCCGCCAGGATCACTGATGTTCTAATTGGCTAACAACAAGGTCCAGCTTTCTTCTGGAAACTTTCATGTGTGGGACTTCCACGGTGGCTACGTCCAGGCTGTTGAGGCGTTTTAGGGAGCCTGCCTTCCTTGGCTTCTTTTACCACACAGAACTTGGATGTGATGTCTAGCACACATGCTGGGTCAAGCAGTGACCCTGAGGCTGAAAACCATCTAAAAATAAAGATGGAGGCAAAGAGCTGGTGAAAGCTCAGGGGCTTAGTGATGGAGATCCCAGCTCCGCGCTCCCTACCTGTGGAAGGGCTTCCATTAGGGAGAGATACACACTCATCAAAAGGCACTAGAAATGGACGGATTCTTGATTACTTAATTTAATGTAAAAATTTATAGCCCAATAAAAAGATTTATTCTATAATTTGTGTGTGTGTATAAAATAGTCATAGGTGGGTGTCCTAGGAGGACAGGAGGGGGTGTCTGGTCCCCTGGAGCTGGAGTTACAGGCAATTGTGAGCCATCCAATGTGGCTTTAACCCTTGATCTATCTCTCGAGCCACTTCATGTTATTTTACATGCAGCTATTAGACATTTTAAAACCTCATTTATGACCTATGCTGCATTTTCGTAAGCGGTATTGAAGCCAGGTGTAGGGATGAAGTAGGAGGCTGAAGCAGACTGATCTGAAGGTAATATCCAGAGTCCCAGAAAGAGTTTTTATTGCTGTGATAAAACACTAGGACCAAAGCAACCTGAAGAGGAAAAGGTTTATTTCACTTAAAATTCCACATCGCAGTCTATCATCGAAAGAAGTCAGGGCAGGAACTGAAACAGAAGCCCAGGACCACCTGCCCAGGGGCAGCATCACCCCCAGTGGGCTGGGCCCATCCCATATCAATCATTTTTAAAAAATGCACTACAGACTTTCCCACAGGCCAGTTTGGTGGAGGTGTTTTCTCGGCTGAAGTTCCTCTTCCCAGAGGACCTGAACTTACAGTAGGTTAACAGAAAACATGCCAGCACAGGTAGCCTGCCTTACAGAGTGAGACCTTTACCCAACAAGGCCAAGTTCAGCCACCCTTCCTTGAGAAGCCTATTAAAACAGACACATTAATAATAGAAGGGAGAGTTATTCAATCTGACCACATTGGGAAGAACATAAGGCGATCCAGTGATCCCCTCCAATCCAGTCTTCTCAGTCCTGCAGTGAGACTAAGGTGTAAATAGAGGGCTAATGTTCTGCATGCCTAAGCAGTCCACGACATGGTCCTACCCACCATTGACCCAGCATTGTCTGGGCTTCAGTCTCAACCTGTAAGGTAGTTGACGAGCTCTTAGAACTGTGTGAAATCTGTTTCTGGGAGACGTTATCCCCTGGTTGATACCTTTTGCTTCTCCAAGCATTAGGTTCCTAGAAAGGAGATTCCCATTTCTTTGGGGTCTGTTGTTCCAATAATGTGATAGATGAGTTGGCCGACATCAGAGTCTTCAGAGTTATTTCCATGTCTGCTAGGACAGATACAGTTTGGCTGACTGTGGTAGGACACACTGGTAACCCCAGCTCTTGGAAGGTGGAAGCAGAAGGATCTAGAGTTCAAGGAGTTCTGCTACATAGTAACTTGGAAGCTATCTTGAGTTCCCTGAGAACTGGTTTTAACAGAACAAGGTGGGAGTTGGGGACAGCAACAGTAGCAACAGTGTTGCTGTTGTTCTAAGGAGCCCACCTGAGATGACTACTCAGACACAGTTTATAGCTAACTGAAAGTCTATTCCAGCCGGATGGACCACACCCAGCTATTTATGTCCTAAGTGTAGCACCAGAGTGTCTGAAGCAAAAGTGTTTTGGAAGGCAGAAACCACATCCCTGCTTCTTGGTGGACAACTGTGGGGGGTGGGGAGTGGAGGGGAGGTTTGGGGGTTGGGGCTTCATGTAAACAAGCCGTTTGATAGAAACTAATATACGCAGTCAGCTGGAGGTTGTTTGCACAAGCAGGCAGTTTAACAGAGGCTAAGATAAATTAGTGTAATGCCCAAAATTAACCTGTAAGCCCCACCTGAGAAAGGACCAGGTAACTTCCTGGAATTCTGGGAGTTAAAGTTCTTAGGGAAAAAAACTCCTGGAAAAGGACGTGGCCTATAGGTTTGTCTTTATAAATACCTGAAACGCATGTCTCCAGGTCATTTCAGCTAGGAAAATTCCAGGGAATAGCCCTGACCATAGTCTGTCTCTTGGTCAACATTTAATATGTAATAAAGCTTGCTTTAATGGTCCAAAATGGAGGAATTGTTGTTTCTCCAACATGAATCTCAGGAGTAACCATTACCTGGGGCATCTTGATCTCCAGTTCCTAGAATAGAGTTGAGTAAATTTCCATGGGATTTTCTATCAAGGAGATCAAATTCTAGTTAAAGTGGCCTCCATGAGAATACAAGACGGAGGAACCTCTGTGCTGTCTGCCCTGCCACAGTGTATTGGGTCACTTTTCGTGTTTGTAAGTTTTTTCTTACAATGTAGTTATAATGGAAAAAAAGAATGAGGTATGCTTTGCACCATATGCGCTCTCTCTCTCTCTCTCTCTCTCTCTCTCTCTCTCTCTCTCTCTTTCTCTCATACACTGGCAATCAGATGGAGAGATAATGTCCAGTCTTTGGGAAAGAAGACACTAACGAAGTCTTCTGGGCTCCTTGAGCACTGTATGCACACATGCACAAATGAAATACATCTTTCGCAAAGATAGATGGCTCTATTTTTCTTTCTAAGCAGGTGTCCTGAGTGCAATCTTTTGTTCTGGGACACTGGAGCCTGAATCACTGCTCTCTGAGCTGTGAGGGCTAAAGTTGTGTTTTAGGTTTCAATTATTGTGCTTAAGTGAGCTATCAAACAACTACAATCAAACCACACCACACCAAACCAAACCAAACCAAACCAAACCAAACCAAACCAAACCAAACCAAAAAACCTGTCTTCAACCCGTAAGCACAACTTACCCGAGGACAGACAGTTTCTTGGATTGTTGGGCTGTTGTTCTGGAAGGTAAAAGTCACGTGGTTTGCTTCTGTAAACAAGCACGGTTGGGCCAACTGCACAGGGTGTGCTTGATCACATGTAGGCGGGGTACATAGGCAGGAAGTATGTCAGGATGAATACTTGCCCCCAATTGGATGAAGGCTGGAAGCACCTAGCCTTTTAGGTTTTGCCAGTATAAACCTCTAATGTAATTTGGTGCCATACTCTGGGAATCCCGGGCAGTGTTCATTGTCCTGGCCAGTATTTAATAAAGCTTGCTTCAAATTTGGCTCAAAATTTGTAGTGGTGGTCTATTCTCAATCAACAGGATTAACGAGATCTGTGGCTTGGCATTAAGCACATTTTTCCTTTTCTGTCTCTCTTTTGGCAGAGGTCAAAAGTCTGGGCATGACTTCTCTGGTCCTCTGGGTTTGCTTTGATCTCCCTGTCTAACTGTAAAAGGCACAAATATCTAAATATCTATCTATCCATCTCTCTATCTCTCTATCTCTCTATCTCTCTATCTATCTATCTATCTATCTTCTTCTTCTTCCTCCTCCTCCTCCTCTTCCTCTTCCTACTCCTCTTCCTACTCTTCTTCCTCCTCTTCCTCTTCTTCTCCCTCTTCCTCTTCTTCAGATTTTTAGCTTGCCTATGCTTGTGCCCTAAGAGCTGTGGTGACCTTTGCCCATCTCCCGGCCTCACACCTTGCCAGAGACCAAACTGAGAGCAATGTCTGTGAATCTCTGTGACAGGTGCATGTGTGCGTGTTCGTGTGTGTGTGTGTGTGTGTGTGTGTGTGTGTGTGTTTATGTGTGTGTGTGTGTGTGTGTGTGTGTGTCTGTGCATGGGGATGGGGGGATGGGAGCTGAATTTCTCATTATATGAGTTTTTAGACTCTGGCACATCAAAAGGCTACATGTGACTTGGAGACACATTTCCCCCTCTTCCCTCTGTTGGCACCTCATGGTGAAGCACAGACAGACTGGCTGCAGACTCTGACAATGAATCTTCCCCTCTCCTCTGAGACCTTTAATAAGGGGGTCCTCATTTCAGGTTCCTGGGCCTGGTCCTCCTCAGCATCCCCACCATGCTGCTGTCTGTGATGCTGGAGCCTGAACTAAGAGGCCCCACTCTGTTATCTGTCTATTCATGGCATTCATAACTATTGTGACGTGTTTCAGTGACCCCTTGGACTCTGTGTTCGAGATCTTTCAGCCCTGCCATGTTTTTTTTTTTCTCAGATTCTAATAAAACCATCATTGAGTGCCTTATGAATTTTAAAAATTCTTTCATTGGGCTGGTGAGATGGTTTACCATTTAAGAGCACTGACTGCTCTTCCAGAGGTCCTGAGTTCCATTCCCAGCAACCACATGGTGGCTCACAACCAACTGTAATGGGATCTGATGCCCTCTTCTGGTGTGTCTGAAGACAGCTACAGTGTACTTATATGCATATACATAAAATAAATAATTAAATCTTAAAAAATAATTTCATTAATGAGACTAAGAATTCCAAAGGGAACCCTGGGATCCCCAGTAACACCAGGGTAGCTTTAAGTATAGTGACGGATAATGTTCAAGAAAGCTTTGTGTTTGGACTGGGTCTTCAAGAGACTCTGTCAGGAAATTAGCATGCCTCTGGGGCAGGAGGTGAGTGAGGTCGCACAGCTTCACAGTTAGAAGCTTGTTCTGGATTTTATAGGTTTCTTAAAACAAGGAAACTTCATTGCTGAGCTAGGCAGGCTACAGGGCTGGCTCACTCACCTTCTCTAGCTAATCAGGGAGTGGGCATATTGTTCACACTTAGTCATGTTATAAAACCGTTGTGCAATGAGCTGGAGGATGTTCTACAAACACAAACAACTCAAGTATTGGCAGGTCCTTTCTGTTGCCGCTGTGGGGACAGGGTCTCGTGTGACCCAGACTGACCTCAGACTTACCATATAGTCTAGGATGACTTTGAACTCCTGATCCTCCTGCCTCCACTTCCCAAGTGTCAAGATTTACAGGCAGGTATTGCCACACAGGTGGCTTTGATGGGTTCCTTTAAAAAAAACATTTTGAGGGGCTGGAAAGAGGGCTCAGAGGTTAAGAGCATTGCATATTCTCTCAGTGGTCCTGAGTTCAATTCCCAGCAATTGCATGGTGGCTTATAACCTCTGTAATTAATTTGATGCCCTCTTCTGGCCTGTAGGCACACATGCAGTCAGAACACTGTATAAATAAATAAATAAATAAATAAATAAATAAATAATGAATCTTAATTTAAAAAATTTAAGATTGTGATTGGGTCTGGAGCGATGACTCAGTAGTTAAGAGCACTTTTTGCTCTTGAGGAGGACCTGGGTTCTTTCCCCGGTACCCACATAATGGCTTGCAACTGTCTGTAACTCCATTTGCAGGGGATCCGATGCCATGTTCTGACCGTCACCATGGCACCAGGCGTGCATGTGGTGCACACACAGACAAAGCACTCACAATCATAAAGCCAGTTAAAAAAATTAACTAAGGAGCTAGCAAAGTAGCTGAGTTGGTAGAGTTGTAGCTTTGCCCCGATGATTTAAGGAGCCTGGCAGAGTTCTGAGTTTGAGGCCATCCTGGTCTATAGGGAGTTCCAGGCTAGCCATGACTTCATAGTGAGACTGTCTTAAAAGTTTTCTCATTACTCTATTTATTAATTAATTATATATAAGTACACTGTAGCTGTCTTCAGACACACCAGAAGAGGGCATCAGATCTCTTTACAGATGGTTGTGAGCCACCATGTGGTTGCTGGGATTTGAACTCAGGACCTGTGGAAGAGCAGTCAGTGCTCTTAACCACTGGGCCATCTCTCCAAGCCATTTTTTCATTACTTCAATTTAAAAATATTTTTTGCTTTATTTTGTGTGTATGAGTGTCTTGACAACATGTATGTCTGTATACTACTGTATACCCACAAAAGCCAGAATAGGATGTCAGATCCCCTAGACATGGAGTTACAGACAGTTGTGAGCCTCCATGTGTGTTCTGGTACCCTAAGAAGGTCAGCTTGTGCTCTTAACCATCTCTCCAGTCCCTTTAGTACTTTGAAATGTTGATTTTGTGGTCAGGAGATGGGGCAGACCTGGAGGAGTTAAGGAGTGATCGTGATCGAAGAATTAAAAATTATATTAAAAGAGTACCAAACACTAAAGAAATGTACGAGAGAGAAAGGGGGTGTGGAGCCCACAGAACAATTTGTAGTAGCTGGTTCTTTCCTTCCACCATGTAGATCTCAGAGATCAAATTCGGGTCACTAGGCTGCAAGTTGTCCTCTGACATACACTCCTGCACGCTGGTAAGGTGGCTCACAGCATCTGTAACTCCAGTTTTAGGGGATCTGATGCTCTCTTCTGATCTCTGCAGGCACTCACACAAGAGCACACAGTGCACTCCCTACAAGGCCAGCATTGAGTTAATTGAGTTTTTTGTTTTGTTTTGTTTTGTTTTTTTATTTTGACATTCTAGTCTTTATGAGATGTAAGGGTGGTTCTGACGCTAAGGTTCTGTTCTCCAATTGGTTCTTGATCTATCACTAAAGATGGCATGGGCCAATCGCTGGGTGGAAAGTATAGGCAGAATTTCTGGGTCCTGGCAGGCAAGGGGCAGACAAAGGAGAGAGAGGGGAGGAAGGGAGAGTTGCTTCGGAGAGAAAAAGAGCCAACTAGTCATGTGAGATCTTGGGCAGAGCGGCCACAGGGGCTTCTAAAAGCAGAAGGTTGGAGGTGTGGAGCTGGGAGTGAAGGTGGCTGAAGAGCTGAAGTTGAGTGCAGATTTAGGGTGCTGAGCTGGGAATTCTGGGAAGGGCACACTAGTCGAGGTAGGTTGGAGGAGACCAACAGTTGAGACAATAAAGCAAGTTGAAATTAAACAACTGTGTGTGTCTGTGTTTTTCATCCGAGGAGACAATAATCTCTAGGCGGGGGCTGGTAGGGTGGTCCATTCCCGGACTTAAAGTGGGGTAGCAAAAGTTTCACACAACAATGAGAAGCACCCTTGGAGGCATACGCCTCCATTTCACAATGTATTAAGCTACTGCAAAATAAGATTTTATTTTTGGAAGTCTTATTATGGTATTTTTAAGTGTGTGTGTGTGTGTGTGTGTAAGAGAGAGAGAGAGACACAGAGAGAGAGAGAGAGAGAGAGAGAGAGAGAGAGAGAGAGAGAGAGAGAGATATGCTGGTCGTGGGTACTAGATGAACCCAGGCCCTCTGCAAGAGCATCAGGTGCTCTAAATCACTGAACCATCTCTTCAACCCCCAAATAAAATGTCATTATAAAGATGTGTCCAGGGGCTGGGGATTTAGCTCAGTGGTAGAGCGCTTACCTAGGAAGCGCAAGGCCCTGGGTTCGGTCCCCAGCTCCGAAAAAAAAAAAAAAAAAGAACCAAAAAAAAAAAAAAAAGATGTGTCCAAAGTTGGACAGGGTGGTGCCTGATAGCTGTAATCCTAGCATTTGGGAGACTGAAGCAAGAGGATCACTGAGAGTTCAAAGCCACCCTGGGCATCGTAGTCTGGCATATGGGAGGTGCTCAGGGAGTGGTTGTGCCACCTGCTTCCTCAGCTCCACCCTCCTGCTTGCTTTATCTTTACTGGACAACTTTGATTATCGCAAGATGAACCGTGAGGATCCTGGCAGGAAAGTCAACAGCCACGTTGGGACGTTCAGAGTTCCTGGCACACAGGTTCACTGGACTGGATAGAACTGAGTCATTTGAGTGTTCACACCAGGTCTCAAACAATCCCTTAGGTAATTTGCTCATAATAGGGATTGTGACAGGAGCCAAGCTTTACAGGTTCCATGCAATGCGCGCTGGACAGGGAAAATGCTAATGTTCTTAGCAAAGGGACACAACTTCTCTCAATCAGGAGTCTGGCCTGGGAGAGGAGGAGAAACGAGAGGACACATGCCAGCATTTGATGGTTCTTATGGCTCAAGAATCTTACTCTGTTTTTACGGATTTTGTTACCCGTTTTTATTTGTGGTAGTGGGGGTAGCATCTGGAGTCTGGAGTATGTTAGGCAGGGTCACTGTAGCTGAACCACATCCCCAGCCTCTCACTGGGTCATGGTAGGCAAAGGCTCTACCACTGATCCTCATCTCCAGTTGAGATTATGTCCCAAAAAAGCCAGGAAGGAAGAAAGAAAGGGAAGGAAGGAACCATGTCCCCAGAAGACTATTACGCTTTTTGGGGGTGGGGGGGGGGAAGGTGACAGACAAAGAAATAGGGAATAAAGAAAAGACATGAGAGAAACGCTTTGCTATATGGGTCTGAAAATGTTATAATGAAACTTGTTATTCTGTATGCTGAAAAGAAAAATCCAAAGAAAGAAAGGAAGAGAGAGAGACAGAGATGCCTTTCTTGGCCTTTAGCCCTCTGGGAGGGGAGGATGGGTGACAACCATGGTACATCTTCACGAGTTTGTAAATAACTTCTTTCATTTTTCCTCCCTTTATCTTTTCCCTTCCCTCTCCCTACCCCAGGCTTACAAAACATCCATTGCAAATGTCCCAAGTGTGTCATTTTAATGCATGTCACTGTCACCAATATTGTGTAATGTGGCACGTTCTTCCCCAATCTCTTTGTCCTTTAGGATTCATCAGAGAACCAGGGCTTCCCCTTGTGATGCCCACCCCAACCCACACAACAATCCCCTCATGATGGGTCTTAGAATTTATAGGTAAAGAAACAGACTAGGGCCTTAACTAATAATGGCACAACCCTGATGACTTGCATGTGACCCCTGGGGCCACAGGCTGGATGGAGAGGTTTGACTCTCTTGAAAGACTCCTCTGAACTCCACACATACACTACAACTCACACATGTACTGTAGCATATGCACCAGCACATGCACACAGACTAAATAAATAAGACATGGTTTTTACAAAAAAAGAAGAAATAGAAGAAGAAGCAGAAGGAGGAGGGAGAGGAGGAAGAGGAGAAGGAAGAAGTGGGGAAGTGGGGAGGAGGAGGAGGAGAAGAAAAAGAAGACAAAAAAGAGAAAAACAAAGCTGATGAAATAACATTGTAGACCACTAACCAGAGAATAGTCGGCTTGTGACCACATGACCACAGGCAGCTATGGTCCTTTAGTTCATGAATATTAAGAGCTAGCTCAATGGAGCACTGAAGGGAGATAAAGAGCCATAGGTCCATGGACCAAGGGAATTCTCTCACAGGTCTTCAGAGGAGGGGAGGGCGGCAGGATCCGTATCACGTGACCTAGCCAAGAGGCACGGAGGCAGACAGGAAGTAGAACTATAAATTTAGCCTGCAACTGGAAGTTGGTGGGGGAAAGAGAGCATTGTGAGACCCTCAAAGTTATGAGAGGCCTTCATATTAGCTAGGAGGAGGGGCACAGAGACTTCGAGGGATAGAGACTGAATTAGGGGAGACACAACGTGAGCTGAAGGGGCTGTGATCTAACAATGGGCATGTGATAGCTTCTAACCTCTGGAGACCTGAAGCAATGAGAGGCACAGGCTCATACATGTCCCCTCCTGGGTGTGGATGTGCAGCCAGGAGAGAAATTGCTGAGTCACAGGGCGTGTGCCTGCGAGAGCTGACAATACCTGAGAGATTTTCAGAATAGGAGGCTCTGTGCTGACCCGAGTACATCTCGGATTTGTTAATGTTGAGCTTCCTTCATGGGACCAACCCCCCTCCTTTCCATTTCCCTAGCTTCATTCAGTATCAAGGACTTCATTCAGTTTCCCCCCAAATGTTTATCACATGTAGTTTATTTGGATATGTGGGTGGTGCACGAGAGAGCTATTGCGCATAGGTGGAGGTCAAAGCCAGTTTTGGTGAGTTGGCTCTTGTAGGTGTTTCTGCTTGATGGGCGAGCATCCTGAGACACGGAAGCCCAGGAACCATACAGCTCTGAGGTGGGACAGTGTCCCAGTGGAGGGGTATCCTGGGACTCGGAAGCTCAGGAACCACACAACTCTGAGAAGAAGCCTCCTCAGCAGAGGCATTGTGGTTCCCAAGGGAGGGTATCCATCCCCAGCTGAGCCGAGGGGCTGAGGAGCTCAGGAACCTCAGCCCCACTCCACTTCTTCGATTCATGGCTTCTTTTCTTGGTGTCTTCCGACTAGAGAATCACACCAGGCAGAAACCTCATGAAAGAGATTTATTGGAGGGTCTAGGGTGTGGAGGGAGGGGCAGATCCAGGGACAGTAGCCCTCTGCTCCTTGGAGTGGACAGCAGGGAACTGGACAAAGGGGAAGTGCTTATATAAGATTAATGAGGGGGTGGAGCTTCTTAGGGCAGAGATTTCCAGAGCGATGATTGGTGGGATTTCATATCCTGAGCTGGAAGATTGGGACTGTGTTTAGGGATTGGTGGGTTTTGTTGTTCAAGACTAGTGGATTTCCTGCTCAGAGAGTGGCGATTTTCAACGGCAAGCTCAGGGACTGGTGGGTTTTTGTGGGAAGTTCAGGGATTAGTGTTTTTCTATTTTTTTGGTTTTTGTTTTTGTTCTTTTTTCGTTTTTTTTTTGTTTTGTTTTGTTTTGTTATTTGCTTAGCAATTGGTGGATTTTTTTTTTTCATTCCCTTTCCCTGCATCAGGGTCCATGGGCTAGAGTGGGAAGTCCTTCTTGGCTGCAGCTGGCTTTTGCTGAGGTGCCATCCCTGTGGGGTTTCTGGGCCTGGGGGTGGGGGGAGGCTGGAGGGAAGGAGCTGCCACTGTGGACAGATGCAATGGTATTTCCCCAAGGCTGTAAACTGAGGCAGGAAAGGTGCCACCACCATGGGCAGCTCCTGGGACAGCAGCAAGATGAGAAGATATCTTGGTGCCACCATTTTGACAGCCATTGGAGCTCCCTTGGCACAATTTACTCCTGTGGCTGTAGGCTGGGACTGTAAAGAGGGACCCACTTTTCTGGCTCATCAGCTTCTGCTGTGCGCTGCTCAGGGACTATATTCTCTCCTTCCACCGTGTGGGTCCAGAGATCAAGCGCAGGTCATTAGGTTTGGTGACAAACACCTTCACACGCTGAGCCATCACACTGGCCCATGATAACTGATAACATGAAATACCTCCTTAAGAACAATAGTTTTTTGAATTATGCTTTTTTTTTTGGTTCTTTTTTTCGGAGCTGGGGACCGAACCCAGGGCCTTGCGCTTCCTAGGCAAGCGCTCTACCACTGAGCTAAATCCCCAACCCCGAATTATGCTATTTTTTAAAGCTGATTTTTTTGATCAATCTTTTAATGAAGACATTTCCCCCCACCTCCCCACGTTCTCTCCTTAGCAAATTAAGGAGCTGGAGAGATGGCTCAAGTGTTAAGAGAACTCGCTGCTCTTCTAGAGGACTGGAATTTGGTTTTCCGTATCACTTGTAATGCTAATTCCAGGGCATCTGAGACCATTTTCTAGCTTCTGAGAGTAACTGCATTTTTGTGCACACATGCACACACAGAGATAGACAGATACACACACACACTCACACACAAGCTACACAAATTCACAGCTGTTTCTTACACAGTATAGGTATAGGTCTTTCTATTTTTGGCTACCCCAAATAGCTTCCTCCACTTTGAACAATGCCTCTCACAGTCTATTCCACCTTTAAACCTGAACACTTAAAATGCAAATCCTCAAACTACTCAGAATTTTGTCTGAACAATTTGTGAGTTTGAAGGCTTAACAAGTCAATCCCCAGAGTCAAATATACTTGCCTTGGTTTTTCTTTCCTAAATCTCCAAGTATGTTGTACCTAAGAGGTTTTTTTAATTTTTATTTTGAGGCAGAACCTCACATACCCTCACTGTGTAGCTGAGAATGGCCTTGAATTCCTGATTCTACTTGTCTCCAACTCTGGAGTGTAGAGGACACAAGTATGTGCCACCGCACATGGCTTGGTAGTGGCCTGTTTTGTTTTTGTGAAGCATGTATATATCTCACATGCGGCTAGTGTGTGGATGCAGGAGGGTGCCTGTGGAGGCCATAGGCCAACTTGGGAATCCTTAGTCAGTGTACCCCTACAGTTTTCCTCTAAGACTTATTTACTTTGTGCATACAAATATTTTGCCTGCACATATACATGTGCACTACATGTGAACCTGGTGCCCTTAGAAGTTAGACGAGGGCATCAGATCCCCTGGAACTGGAGTTTAGATGGTTGCGAACCACCGCGTGGGTGCTGCGAATAGAACCTGAGTCCTCTGCAAAACCAAATTCTAAGCTGCTGAGTCATCTTTCCAGCTCCCCTTTTTGTTTTATTGAGACCCAGAGTTTCCCAAGTGATAGGTTATTTCCCCATTGGTGAAATGAGCCAATTCAAACCAGATTAGATTACATTAAGTGTGAGTTTTTTGATTGTCTGGATTATATAAGGAGGAGTGGGGGAAGGGGGGCACAGTTTTTTTCTTTTTTATTAAACAATTATTTATTGTTATTTTTGGCAACCAGACATATCCGTGGACAGCTAAAAGTGAGTCCACAACAAACAGGCATCTTTACAGCCAGCTTTCGAAGGACCCAGCGACCAGACACATCATCTCGATAGTGTTTTGCCTGTCTCTTTGCCCATGCGCAAATCTCATTTAAAAAGTCACATTCTCCCTGCTCCCACTCTCTTCGTTCTTCCCTCTCGAAGAAGCTCCCTCTGTATTCTCACCCAATAAATCTCCCACGTGAGACCTGCCTTGCCTCATGGTGTGTTTTTTGTTGGGACCCGCTGCCTAATCCTATCAGTTATTGTGTGAATATATATGATGGGTATGGAGGTTGGAGGGCAACTTTAGGGAGTCAGTTCTCTCCTTCCACCTTTACATGGGTTCAAAAGATCAAACTGAGGGCGTTCGGCATGTGCAGCAAGCACCTTATCTGCTGAGCCATCTCTCCAGCCCTGGGTTTGGTTTCTGGTTTGGAGGGAACTAGTTTTCCCAACACCATTTGTTAAGCATCCTGTGTTCCCCTGTCCATCTGGTCTGCTGTAGTAATTCATGTTAACTCCTAGACTTACACATCCACCTGTCTGAGTCTCCTCTCCGATGTTGCACTTGGGCCCACTTGATGATAAGCTCACTCTTGCTCTGAATGTCACTTCTGTTTGTCACAGTGCCAGGATGTGATGTGTCCTAGGGTGAGAAGCTTGCTATTTCGCCACCTCAGCCCTGTGCTCCTCGGTCTTACAACACTGTGCTGGAGAACCTTCTCCACCCTTGATATTAAGGGACTGCTCACAGACGCCTGCCTCCTCCCCACTCTGGAAGCGGCGTCTGCATGGAAAAGACACATCCTCATGTGAGAAAAGAAAGTTAGGGCTGCCAAGAACACGAGTGTTAGCTCAGTTCCCACCTTCTGGAAGCCTTTTTTCCCCACACCCTCCCCTGTGGATCAGTGCAAACAAACGAAGACAGCATCTTTGACATTTGCATTTTATTTTCCCGGATCCCAGTTGAGATGGGAGAAACCCATTCAAGGCTGGAGCAGGAAGGAAATTCCTGAGAGGGTGGGTTATAAATGGCTTGCTGTCTGGTCACCATTTGACGGCTTTTTTTCTTGTGTTTTAAGATGGTTAGTCCTCCTCAGAGTATCCACCTTCTAAGTGAGAAATAGGAGAGGGATATTCAGACTTTATCTTCCTTTAAATGGTGTTTGTTTGTTTTTGTTTTTGCTACAAGGTCTCACGAATCCCAAGCTTGCTGTGAAGTCTCTATTTAGCCAAGGATGACCCTGAAGTCCAGAGCCTCCTGCTCCCATCTCCAAACTCTGGATTACAGCATCCGCCACCACTCCCTTTTTACACCTCACGAGCACTCCACCAACCGAACTACACCCACGGTGGTTTTGTTTGTGTTTGTTACCGAGACAAGTTCTCACTAAGTAGCCCAGGCTGGCCTTAGTCTCCAGGTTCTCCCTGCCTCAGCCTCCCTAGTTCGGGAATTTTAAGTGTCAACCACTCCTCTCAGTTTCATTTCCCATCTTCATGCTTGGAAAAAAAATCAGTGCTGAGGGTGGGAAAGGGGTTGGCAAGATGGCTCAGCCAGTAAAGGTGACTGCCTCCAAGCCTGACAGCCCGAGTTCAGTTCTCAGGACCCACAGGGTAGACATAGAAAAGATAATCCTGCAAATCGTTCTCAGAACAGGCAGTGACCGTGACATGCACCTGCTTCTTCATGACCCCCTGACCCCTGCATGCATAAAATAAAATAAAATAAAATGTAAAAAAAATGTTTAAACCCAGCACTGAGGATTAAACTCAGGACCTCGCATACTCCTGTCACTTGGAACAAGGTGGAGTCATTCTGTGACCTCGTCTGACTCCACACTTTAGATAAGATGGGTGCAGTTGAAATGAGCTTATCAACCACCCTCCTACTTCATTCTTGACCAAGCAGATACTGCTCACGTCCACATGTGACCCGGAAAGAACTCCTCAGCCCCTCACTGGGGGATTCTAGACCGGTGCCATCACCGAGCCACGATTCCAGTTCTGCTTGCTCCCTTCTACCATGTAAACAAACATTCCCCAAGACTGAGGGTTAATAGCCCTGGGCTTGCTTTCTTTAAATATTTATTTACTTATTTATATGAGTACACTGTAGCTGTCTTCAGACACACCAGAAGAGGGCATCAGATTCCATTACAGATGGTTGTGAGTCACCATGTGGTTGCTGGGATTTGAACTCAGGACCTCTGGAAGAGCAGTCAGTTCTCTTAACCACTGAGCCATTGCTCAGCCCAGCCCTTGGCTTCCGTCCTAGCTCCTAGTTTAGAGCTAAGTCCTGTGGCTTCTGTGATGCTTCCAGGTCACTTGCTAACTAACGTAAGTGGGAGCTGATCTTGCCCGGGGTGTAGAAGGGTTTGGGTGAGCTCATCTCAGCTTTATCCAAATTATCTAGTGTGCAGTCAGAGGGGACACAGGGCATTGGTCTTTCTTCCTAGTCATATCTGAAAAATTATTTCTCCACCAATGAAACGAGCCAGTTCAAGTCAGATTATATATATATATATATATATATATATGTGCAGGTTTAGTCTGAAGCTGCTCTGGAGCATTTACTGGCCCCAAGGAAGGAAGGAAGCCAGGGAAGTCACCATGGGAAGGGAGAGAGAGGAGAGGGGGAAGAGAAAAGAAGAACAAGGGAGCAGAGAGAGAAAGAGAGAAAGAGAGAGAGAGAGAGAGAGAGAGAGAGAGAGAGAGAGAGAGAGAGAACATGAGAGAGTCAGGAGACAAAAATGTCTGGATTATATAGGGAAGAGACTCTGCCCCCACGATGGGAAGTTCACTGTTGGGGACAGAGTATGCCAGAGAGGGACTGAGAAATGCTGGGAGAACCTGGAGACCAGGTCTGCTTTGTTATGTAAGATATGCACCTCAGTCCCTTGTCCTGGCATCTGAAACCAAACAACATTTTTGTCTTGAGTTCTCTGCTCACCTTTGACTCTGATCCTGAGTCAGGGTGCATCCAAGCTCTGCCACTTGCAACAAGGTTGTAGATGAGACCCACGTCTGTGAGAAGTGGAGAATCCACCGCAAGCTTCCCTTGCTGGGTTTCCCCTTTAGTTACAGTAAATGTCACAAACCCACTGTCTTCATGTGAATGCACATTCCTGTATGGGGTATGTTGGTGTGTGAAGGGCAGAGGTTAATGTCAGGTGTCAGTCCTTTGGATCTGTCCACTTGTTTTCTGAATCAGGGTCTTACTGGCCTGGAAGGTGCTGAGTAGGCTAGGCTAGCTGCCTAGCAAACCCCAAGGATCTACCTGTCTACCTGTTCTCTCTGTGGTAAAACATGAATACAATGTATGCTCTTTTCCGTCAGAGGATTAATAAATCAAAACTCCATTAAAAATAGAATAAAATTGTTGTTTGGGAGAAATTCCCCCAGGGTTAGCACTTCTGGAAATCAAAACACTTGGTCAAGGTCACACCCTCTTCTCCAACTTGTGCTTTGTTGATTGGCTGTGCCATTCAGAGCCAGCGAACCTTTTAATAAAGTATAGCCCTGGCCACTCAGAACACAGCACAGCACCCCTTTTACTCTAGGAAATGGGCATGGTGGCACTCAGGAGGCAGAGACAAGTTTGTCCCTGTGAATTTGAAGCCAGCCTGCTCTACATAGGGAGTTCGAGGACAGCCAGGGGCTAGCTAATAGAGAGACCCTCTCTCAAAAATAACATCACCACCCCTACCACTACTACCCCCACAAACAAACAAACAAACAAACAAACACCCAGTGGGACTCACACTGTGTATGCATGGTTTAGGATGGCTCTGCAGAAAAAAATCTGGAGGTCAGCAAGGTGGCTCAGTTGTTAGGAGCACATACTGCTCTTGGTGAGGACCTAAGTTTAGCTCCCGGCACACTCACTGGGAGGCTCACAGCAGCCTGTAGGTCACAGCGCTGGGGGATTGATGCTCTCTTTTGGCCTCTGTGGGCCATGTACTCAAGCGCACATACCCATCGACAGATACCCATAAACAAAACATAAACATAAAGACATCTAGGGCCTGATGAGACGAATCCATGGCAAAGGCTTTCCTCGCTTTGATCCCAGAACCCACAGTCAGAAAGAGAAAACTAACTCTCAAAGAAGTTCTTTAATCTCTAAAAGCAAGAGCCCCCTAATTTCACCCCCCAACAAAAGATTAATAAATAAATTGAAGAACCATAAAGATGGGCTGGGGTGATGGTTCAGAGGTTAAGGTAACTAACTGGCTGCTCTTCCAGAAGTCCTGGGTTTTGTTCCCAGCACCCAGAAGGCGTCTCAAATTCCAGTCTGTCATTCCAGTCCCCAAGATCTGATGCCTTTTCTGGCCTCCACAGGCCCTGGACACAGGCAGTGTATAAACATTCATGCAGGCAAACTACCCATACACATAAAATAATATATATTTAAAAAAGAAACAAACACCCAAGATAAACAACTTAAAGGGAAAAAAGGTTTATTTAGGTTTGGAGTTATAGAGGTTTAAGTCCTCTTGCCTCTGGGTTGGGACAGCTTGAGTGTGGCTAGCAAGGTTCTGGCAGGCTTTGCCTCCCCCCTCCCCCCCCATTTTCTTGCTAAACTGTTAGATGACAGTCCTAAAGCTAGCCATCAAGGTCTAGTCCCTTATTTGGTCACTTCCTCCTCTGGAGGCTGACTGCAAAGTATTAAAATCTAGCAATCAAAAGATCCGTTGACTCACCTAATTAACATAGCCAATCAAAGTCTACCACAGCATCTTAATAGTAAGATAGTTACTGTTTGTGAAGAAAACGTAAAGTCATCTAAAGACCCCCTGGGGGCAAGGAGCAGCCACTGTGGTGTTTGACTGAGATTGGTCTTGTAGGTTCATGTATTTGAATGCTTGGTTCTCAGTTGGTAGAAATGTTTGGAGAGCATTAGGGAGTATGACTTTGTTGGGTAAGGTGTGTCTCTGGGAGTGGACTTTGAGGTTTCAAATGCCAGTGCCATACTGAGTTAACGTTCTCTCTGTCTTGTGGATCTGTTTCAGTATTTAAGCTCTGAGCTACTACTCACAGCACCATGCCTACCTGACTGCCACCATGCTCCTCCCCATAATGGTCATGGTTCTCTGACCCTTTGAACTGTAAGCCCATAGAAACGCTTTCTTCTATATGTTATTTTGGTCATGGCGTTGTTGTCTTGTTAAATGATAGAAAAATAACTACGATCCCTACTTGTCCACAACTGCATGGCACAGAAGGAGAAATAGCAAAGGGGTTCTTCCCATGTTTTTTTTTTTTTTTTTTTTTTTTTTTTTTATTTCAGGGTCTAAATCTGGTTTACGGCTGAGGAAAAGGCTCAACTCGGGGTTTGTGGATGGGTCCATAGCTAGTGATGGGTTTGAACCCAATCTAGTCATTTCAGGAAGTGTTCCTAGGGTCTGGCTACAGAAACAGGGCCAGTCCACCTTGGGGGATGGTGATCTTGGTGCCAGGAGAGGCAGAGCAAGGTCTGGAGAGACTGACATTAGCTTCAGCATTCTCAAAGAGGGACAGAGGGACGGTGCTCCTCACTGCAGCTGGGTGGCACTGGCTCCATGGTTCCTGGTATTGGCTCATTAGTTGGAGTGAATGGTGTCCTTAATCCAAGGAACGAACTCACACAGGTTGGTGTAGACACCTGGTCTGTTGGGCTGAGCACAGGGGAAATCACCCCAGGACACAAGGCCCTGTAGCTTGCCATTGCAGATCACAGGTCCTCCGGAATCACCCTGTTAGGGAAGAGCGGAGGCACGGAAGGAGGCAGGGGTGGGGGTGAGGTCGAATGGGGAGGAACAAGACATTCAGTACCATGAGTCAATGCAGAAAGGACACAGGAAGCAGGTGCAGACAAGGGTGAAAGGGCCAACAGGATTGAATGTAGGTAAAACAGAGCAAAGTGGAGAGAGAGAGGGAGGATGTTGTCAGTATTTTACTTCAGGTTCAGCTTGTAGAAAGCCCGCTAGCCAGACTCTAGCTAACACCACACCCCCTTCAGCCCTGTCTCTACTATCTTCCTTATCTTTTTTCTCCTCACAAGATGTCTAACCTGTCTCCTTTTCTCTCCCCTCTATCTATCCATCCATTCATCTGTCAATCCATCTGTCCATCTGACTGTCAGTCTGCCCATCCATCCATCCATCCATCCGTCCATCTGTCCGTCCGTCCGTCCATCCACCCACCCATCCATCCATCCATCCATCCATCCATCCATCCATCCATCCATCCACCTCTGCTTCCCTTCCTTCTCTCCTTTTCTTCTCCCCCTCTGCCTTCCCCCTTCTTCTCTCCTTCCCATCTTGTCTGTTCTCCTCCCTGTTTGTTTGTTTTTGAGTCATGATCTTGCTATGTAGCCCAGGCTGGACTGGGATTTGCAATCCTCCTACTTCACTCTTCAGAATAACTGGGATGATAGTCCTATGCTACCGGCTCAAGTGCTTTCTCAGTTATTTTTCTTTGAATCTTTGCACTGAATTTTGAGAGTCCATGTTCTGTTTCCTTAGCCTGTATGAGTCTGGCTCCAGGGTGGTTTACAGTCCCTGCCTATGTACGCATAAGGAAGCCCTCCTCTTGACCACAATGAAGATGGGTCCTAGTGTTTTATTTTCTGGTGACTCCTTATAACTTTCTGAAAGAGCCCTACGTGTAAAGCTTCTTGAACATAGGTTTTTTAAAAATTGTACTGTACATTTTTAAAAGATTTATTTTTATTACATTAAATCAGTAGTTCTCGATCTTCTTAGTTCTTTGACCCTTAATTCAGTTCTTCGTGTTGTGGTGACCCCCATCCTCAAAATTATTTTTGTTGCTACTTTGGAGCTGTAATTTTGCTACTGTTATCAATCATGATGCAAATATCTGATATTCAGGATGGTCTTAGGCAACCCCTGTGAAAGGGTCGTTCAACCCCAAAGGGGTAGCAACCCACAAAACCCATAGAACCCATGTCAAATTGTGTGTGTGTGTGTGTGTGTGTGTGTGTGTGACTATATACATGGGAATGAAGGTACCAGAGGAGGTCAGAAGGAGCTGTCGGATCCCCTGGAGCTGGAGTTACAGATGTGGGTGCTAGGAACATAACGAGATCTCTGGAAGAATAGCCAGCCTCTTAAGAGCTGAGGTATCTCTCCAGCCCCCCTGACTATAGGATTTTGTGTTTTATGTCTGCTTCTTCAGTACTTCCAACAATGAAGCCTATCCTATATGCTCTTTTTTTAAAAAAAAATATTTAAAACAAGTTTTCTCTTTTCTTTCCTCATGGCATTTTATTAGCTCTTATTAGAAAACTGTCACCTGATGAATTCAGTTGCAATGAGACATTACATGTTTGAAGACGCCACATAAATAGAACTATGATGGCCATTGCGTAAAGGGACCCCTGAGATGTAGCACCTTTATGCAGTGTATTCTCTAGCCACAGGGAGCAGCCTTGACTCCTCCTTCCAGACCTGAACTGTGAGACCGAAGCTGCTGTATGTCTAGCAAACTGAGATGGATTCTCAGGGTAAAAGGCATCACAGAAGCAGGGTGGAAGCTGTATATTTATAACTGTTACACATTAAATCAATTCTAAAAACTCTCACCTGAGAACATAGAGAGGCCACAGATGTTCAATTAAATAAAATATAATAGTAACATTAGTTTTATATCTGTAGTTAGTTAATTACTCTTTTGTGGGGCAGGAGATAAAATTCAAGCCTTGTAGCATGTCGTGAAAACACTCTATCACTGAGCCATGCCTCCAGCCCCTCACTGGGGGATTCTAGGCAGGGGCTCTACCACTAAGCCATGCCCCCAGCCCCTCACTGGGGGATTCTAGGCAGGGGCTCTACCACTAAGCCATACCCCCAGCCTCATCTTTACCTTTTAGTTTGAGATAGGGTCTCAGTACGTTACCCAGGCCATCCTTCGACTTACTCTGTAACCTAGGCTGGCCTTTGGTTTCATTCTTCCTAACTCAGCCTCCCACATATCTGAGATGACAAGCCACGCCCCACTTCTTTCTCTTTTTTAAAACTTTCTAACGAAAACTGAAAACAAAATGTGGAGGCTCAATCTGTGTAAGCATCATATAGAACAGTGTCCTGGGGCAGGAGCTCTGTGAAAATAAGAATCTCGGTGCTTAATAAAGTACAGGTAACCAGGGTGGCCCTTGATGCACTGCTTAGGAGGCTGCTGAGGTAAAGGGACTTGATGGTAAAAGGACCCTGATGGCCTGAGTTCAATCCCTGGAACCCACATAGTGGAAGAAGAGAACTGACTCCTATGTGTTGTCCTCTGACCTGCACACACACACTATGACATATGTGTGCACACATAAGTAAAATAAATGTAATTTTCTGGATAAATGGAGTTGCATCCAGTCCTTACCTGGCAGGAGTCCCTGCCCGCTTCATCACCAGCACAGAACATGGTCTTGTCTATCTGTCCCGGGTAGGAGTTTTTACACCTCTCCTCGCTGAGCACAGTAATATCCAGGCATTGAAGGACTTTGGGAAAGTTATCTGTTAAGCAAGAGAATCACGAGGGACAGAGGGCAAGAGAGAGAGAGAGAGAAAACAAAGTTGGGCATGGTGGAGCAAGCTTGCTGCCCAAGCTCTAGTCAGGCGGTGACAGAATACACAGTTGTAGTCTGGGTTAGTTCGGGGTAGCCTGTGCTATGTGGGGAGATTCTGCTTGGAAGAGCAGGGATTAGGAGGAACCACGATACTTACTGTGGCTGCTGCTTGTTGTCCCCCATCCAGATACCATGCACCTGGTCCCTTCTTTGGGACAGTCAGAAGTAATTTCGACAGGCTTCACTGAGTGAGAGGCACGGATTTTTCTGTTCATTTTGATGAGCATGAGGTCATTGGAGTGGCCAGGGTGGGAGTAACCTGGGTGGGGGATGGATTTGATTCCCTGGAACATCTGCTGCCCAGACTCGTAGACAGGTGACATGGAGTGGTGGCCCAGACGGATTCTGAACACTCTGAGGAATATGGCAACGATCAATCCCCGCCCAGAACTCTATCCCCCTGTCCAAGGCAGTCTCAATCGCTACCCGCTCTAACCCATCCTCAACCACAATTCCACTCATCTTCAACTCAACTCCATGTCATCCCCAACCTCACTCCTTCCCATCCTCATCCACAACTCAACCCTGGCCTCAACCCCAACTTCCCCCATTTTAAACCCAGTTCTACACCATCCTCAACCCTAACTCTACACCTAACTTTATCAGGTTCTATCCCGTATGCACCTCCAGCCCCTCCCAGCTCCCAGCCTATCTGTCTCTCATCTTTCACACCAACTGCAACGTAAGTGCATAACCTCCAGTAACTGTCAGCCTGAGCATTCATTTTCAACCTCAAGTCTAACTGTGTCTTGTCTATAATCAAACCATCCTCCATATGCAATGCAACCATTCCATCAGTGCATGGGAGCACAGGTTTATAATCTCAGATTTTAGGAGACAAAGGCAGGAAGACCGGGAGTTCAAGATCATCTCTAGCTGCATAGCTAGTTTGAGGCCATCCTGGCCTACGTGAGCCCTTTTCTCAAAACAGCAAAATGATGGCAAAACAACAAATCAACCCAAAAGTGTTTAGCCATCCCTCACTTCACAAACTAGCCCAACTACACCATTTGTCCTATATCCATTTCTGGTCCCAAACTCTGTCAACCCTGTCTTTCTCTCTACCCATCACACTTTCCACTAACCTCCATTCTAGATCCAAACCCACATTCATCTCACCCTAGACCATCAATGTATGTGTGCCCAACCCCAACACTTCTCTTTTCCTGACCCAAATCCATGTGCATGTATCTCTCAACCTGCATTCAACTATCCCCATCTCCAAGCCCAGGCAGGTTCAATCCCTTTCCTGACTCTAACCCCATTCCGGTCTCCAATCCAAGCCGTACACTTAGCCCCTTCCGAACCCCATCTTCATAGGTCCTAATCCTAGCTCCATACCAAACCATTCCGTGTGTCTATGTCTCTGTATAATCCTTATCACCTCTGTCTCTCTCCTAGCATTTTCTTATCTCTGCTGCAATCTTTCTTTGTCTCTGTCCCTTTAAGTTTGTAATTTCACCTATCCTGATCTCCCATGCCCAGACCAGCTCTCACCAGTGTTTACCTCTTCCTCACGCTGTTTGTTCCCATCTTCCCTTCTATCCTTTCATCCACCCAACTTTCCATCCACCTTCTAAGTTTCTATCCATTCATGAATCCTCCCACTCATCTATCTATCTATCTATCATTTATCTATCCACCCATCCACCCACTCACACACCCATGCACCCACCCATTCATTCACCCATCCACCCACTCATCCATCCACCACCTGCCCACCCATCCACCCATTCATTCATTCATCCATCCATCCATTCATCTTTCCATCCTCTATCCATGAACTCATCCAGTCTTCTTTCCTAATACCCTCCCCAGTTCTGTCCTCTCCTGCCCCCTATCCCTAACTTTCTTCCACCCCCTCTTCTCCAGGCCCACTCACGGCTTTCTGCAGTGCGCTGCTGTGAGCAGCCACTGTGGGTTGATCAGAACGGCCCCACAGTACAGCTTGTTGGGCCCCAGAAGCAGGGCACCTTGCCATGGCTGTGTGTCCTTTGGGCAATCTGACCCATTCACAATCCGAGAGCTGCTGTCTGAACGGGTGTCCTCCCCTGAGTTGGAATCTGTGTTGAGGTCTCTGTTGGTTCCAGAGGGTTTGGTGCCAGAGGAGTTGTCACAAGAGGCAACATCATCAGCAAGAGCTAGCTCTGGAAATAGAGTGAGTGGAGAATGGATCTAGCGGTAGGGGTTGGAAGGGGCTTAGATGCAGGAATGCTCTTACAGTCAGAAACTGGGACTACCCAAATTGTCTGACGTGACATGCTAGGCTTTTAGATAAGGAGTTGGAACCAGGACTGTGGAGGGGAAGCCAGGGATTATAGGCCTGGGCTGAAGGATTGACTAAGCCCTAGATCTAGGGATATAAACAGAGCTGTAGGGGTGTAGGCCAGGACTGAAAGACGGGGTCAGGACTATGGAAATAGAACCAAGACTGGGATGTGGCCAGATCTGTAGGGGTGGGGTCAGAGCAGTGTAGGCAGAGCCAAGACCACAGGGAGGGAGCTTGTAGAACAAGCTGAAACCACAACTCAACCAGCAAGTTGGGATTTAGGACAGGGAACCTTGGTTCCAGTGGGCTTCTTGGACTTTGTGAGCCCCAGGGATTCCTGATATCCCCCGGAACTCAACAGGAAATACCTGGAGAGAAGGATGGTGCCCTGGGGCACAGGAGCCCTTAAGGGCAGACTAAGCTTGAGCACTGAGACCTAAGTTCCAGAAGTGGAGTCAGAAGCCAAGACCAGTGGTACAAGCTGGTCACCCTACCTATTCTGGAGACTAGGGCACCAGAATGGCAAGACCCAAGAGGCTGGGGACTTGGAATTAGTCTAGGGAGAACTGAGGCAAGGTCTCTTGGGGTGACAAGTCCCATAAAAACCCTGACTTTGGAAAGGAAGATGGAGCTAAGCTTTGGAACCACTTATAGCAAATGGATGGAGCCTAGCGAAGAGGGGTAGGCTCTGGGGCTGACGCCTGGCCTAGGGACTTGGTGAGAGCAGTGGGTAGAGTGGGAGCCCTTGGGTGGAGCTGGGGTGGGGGACAGGAAACAGGGACTCTGGAAGGGCCCAGCAAGTCTCACTTTCTGAATTCTCACATAGACTTGTATGCATTCTGTTCCCCACCCCTCACCCTCACGGGCTATCATTGGTCATGTTCCTGCTAATGGCCCAGAGAAGGGTCGCCTTAGTGCTGTCTGCACTCACAGGCACATTTCAAAAAAACAAAAAACAAAAAACAAGAAACAAAACAAAACAAACAAACAAACAAAAAAACCAAACCCACACACTGTGTCCAAAGGCAGCTGCTCCCGAGTGACAGGTGCTCTCTCTGGAGCTCGCCCACCTGGCCACCTGAGTGGTGGTGTGTGTGCATGGGGAGACCACAGACACTTCTGCACACAGCCATGCTGACGTGTCACACTGAAAGGACACCTGTATTTCACTTTCCAGAATGGCACAGTGCAAGAAAACCGTTTCAGTAGCTACGGTCAGTCACTTCTCAATCAGTTTCTAGAGGCAGAGTCAGGAACCCCAGTTACAGGGGCATGAGAACACGTCCAGCTGCGTTTGCAGCCCTCCAAAAACACACTGTCCCCTGAATGTAAACCCTAACTATCCTAACTGTCACAGGACCACAAATACAGTCACGGACACAGCCCTGCACTCAGAAGGGGCTGTCTGCAAACACAAGGGTCATGCGTTCCCACGGGGATGAGCAGAGCTGCATTGCATCCCAGACATAGACACTGGGGTACAGAGGAGACACACGGAGTCAAACGCCCAGCAACGTCTACGCCAAGCTGGAATGTGCACCCACAATGTTGCAGCACCAAAGTGAACTGAGGTGCATGGACACCTGACTACCCACAAAGCCTCAGAGGATCCATACCGTCTGCCATGCAGTCACTCCATAGGGGACAAGGACACATGCAAGGCAAGCAGAATCACTCACATTTGTAATCCTGGAACTTAGGGAACTGAAGCAGGAGGATTGCCTAGAATTCAAACCCAGCCAGGGTTGCACAGTGAGTACTAGGAGAGCCTGGGCTATACGACAGGTTCTAGGTTAACCTGGGCTAAAAGTGAGATTATGTCTCAAGAACTAAAACTAAGGGGTCTGCAGAGACGGCTCAGTGATTAAGAGCACTGGCTGCTCCTGCAGTGGACCTGGGTATGATTCCGAGTGTCCACCTAATGGCTCACAGCGAGCTGCAACTACAGCTTCCAACTAAAGCCTATTCTGCCCTCCTTGGGCACTGACATGCACAGTGCAAAATATCTTTACAAATACATAAGTAAAATAAATTAAAAAAAACCAAACAAACCAATAACAGCAAGAACATATGATGGCGCACAACTGCAATTCTACCTCTCAGGAGGCAAATATAAAAGGATTGGCTGCAAGTTCAAGGCCAACTTGGTCTAAATAATGAGTTCTAGACCAGCCTGGGCTGCACAGTGAGACTCTGTCTCAAAAATAATAATAAACAAATTACATAAAAGCCGTTTCCTTCCCCGCAATACGTACACAGCCACGGGGCCCACATTTAATTGTGTAACCACAGAGGCACAAACACACATTCACCTGGTCCTGGAGACACACCCTGTGGTCCACAGAGGCAGTCCTCCCCACACACTTAGGGGACCCTGGTTACCTGAGACCCCCAGAACCAGGGTTGCGATCAGGGTAGCCATTGCCCATTTCCAGGGGTGTCCTGCCCTCGCCATGACCGCTGAACCTGGTAAGAAATAGAGGACGAGGCTAGGTGGTTCTGAAGAGGCCTAGGTGGTTCTGGAAGTCCTGTTCCACTTTCATCCCGTCCCTGCCTCACCATGAGCACCCAGGGAACGGCAGTGGAGGGGAAGGACTGCCAGCATCTTATAGTCCCTGTACATGTGGACAGCAAGAGAGGCAGAGTGAATCCAACCAAGATAAGACAGAGCCGGATCAGCTTCCCTCTCTTTCCTTACCTGCTGAGACCCTTCCCCAGGCCTCACCTGACACTTTGCCCCTGTTCCCTGGGCAGTGGGTGGTGGGGTATGGCTCCCAATATAGCTGCAGACTTCTCAAGCTGGCCTGAGCCTTTTAGCCACCACCTCCTCCTCTGCTCTGGCACCTGGTGATATAACCACCCACTGGTCCCTGGGGCACATTCCCAGGCAGTGAGGTTCCTGTCGGTCTGGGCCCCAGCACTCACTCTTCCTGCCTCCCCTCCCCTCCCCTCCACCCCCCACCCAGTGCTGAGTGCCACTCCCTCCCTGCCTGGCCCCAAGGATGGGGAGGGGTCCTCAGCGCAGGCCGGGCCCTCCTCAGGCCTGGCATCTCACCAGCTCTCAGGCACTCTTCCTGATATCTAATGTTCCTTTTTCCCCGTGTCACATCCATTCACTCATTACAACTCTGTGTCTCCTTTCTCATCCCTCCCACTCTGTTTTTAAAATTCTTCTACCTGTGGTCTAGCTGTCTGTCCCCTTGGCACCCAATGACCCTGTCAGTGTGTCTTTCTCCATCACTCTGTCCCTGTTTCTGTCTGTCTGCTTTTGTGTGTTTCTCTGCCTCCTAGGTATCTGTCTCTCTGTCACTGATCTTCTTGGTCTCTGTTCTGTCCCTCTTTTTCTCCTTATATCTCTCTCTTTTTTTTCTCTGTGTGTCTTTCTGTGTTTTCCCCTGTCTTCGCCTCTCTGTCTCCCCATCTGTCTTGTCTCTCTGTCTCTCTGATTTTCATCCCACTCATGTCTAGTCTCTGAATATTGGTTCTCTGTCTTTTACTGTCTCCCTATGCCCCTCCCTGTCATTTGAGCAGGAGAGACAAAGATGTTTGTAGATGAAACCCCATCATCAACTTCCACCCCTGATACTAGGTCCCAGGCCAAGGGTCAGCCAGAGGAAGGGAAGCAGGCTGCCCCCACTAGGTGCCCTGGTCCAGCTGGCACAGCCAGACATGGATGACAAAATGGGGCAATGGGGTGGGGCACCCTGTTAATGGAAAAGAGGCCAAGGGCCAGGACCAGAGTTGGGTGGCTCCTAGTGCTTTGGGAAATAGGGCATTGAATGGGGAGCAGAGCAGCACCCCTCCCTGTCTGATCTTTACCACCTGGCAGCCTTTCCTGCCCTCTTCTGTGTCCTGACTTCTCTTTCTGTCAACATGCCCACACCAATTCTCCAGGTCTTATCCCCACAGGGAGGCGGGAGCCCAGATCCGTGAGCTTCGTGCCAAACACAAACTTTCTCCACTTGAAATGACAGTCATTACCATGCACAGATTCCAATAGAGGTGTTAGAACCTGGGGTGGGCTCTACTGCATAGAAGGAAAAAAAAACTAAACCGCAAAACCCACCTTGAGGTTTAACGCGATGATTAAATGGCTACAAAACCAGCCACCAATTTCTCTCTGTTTTTTTTCTCACTTATGTGGCCTTTTAAGTTTAGCTTACAGTTGTTAAACGTTTGACTTTTAAAAATTGTATTGTATTATAGTTATTTATTACTTTATGTATCATTTTTCTGTGTTTTATTTGGGGTATGTGTGTGTGTGTGTGTGTGTGTGTGTGTGTGTGTGTGTGTGTGTGTGATACTCAAGTGGAGGTCAGAGGGACAGCCTGTAGGAGTCTGGGCCTCTCTGTCCACTACGTGGGTCTCAGAGACCGAGGCAAGGTCAGTAGGCTCAACATCAAGTGCTTTGACCTGCTGAGTGGTCTCCTTAGCTCCTGTTTTTGTTCTTTGAGATAAAACCTTACGCTGTAGGCCAGGCTGACCTCTGGTTCTTGGCTAGGATTATATGTGTGAACCATCACATTTAGATAAAAGCCAACTTTTTTTTTTACTTTATTTATGAAGCAAGTCTTCAATGCCCTACGCAGCTGAAGATGCCTTGAACTGCAGACTTTCCTGCCTCCAGCTCCTGAGTGTTGGGGTTACATGTACCCCACAACCTGTTTGATGCAGTGTTTTGGATTAAAACCAGGACTTCATGAATGCCAACTGAGCTACATTATGCCTCAATTGTTTTAATTAGTGATATCTATTTTTTTAAATGTGTATGAGTCTTTTGCTAACTTGTATGTATATGCAGCATGTAGGCGCCCATAGAAGCCAGAAGATGCCCCATTCCCTAGCACTGGAATTACAGGCAGTTGTGAGACAAGATGCGGGTGCTAGGAACCAAATTCAGGTCTTCAGTGGTCTTAACTGAGAAGCCATCTCCCCTGCCCTTTAGAGAGATCTTTAAAAAAAAAAGATTGGCTTATTTTTTTATTTTATGTGCATTGGTGTTTTGTCTGCATGTACGTCTATCTAAGGGTATGGAATCCCCAGGAAATGAAGTTACAGACAGTTGTAAACTGCAATGTGTGTGCTGGGAATTGGACCCAGGTCCTATGTAAGAGCAGCCAGTGCTCTCAATTGCTGAACCATCTTTCCAGCTCCTAGCGAGATCTTTAACAAAATATTTTTAAACTTATTCTTTGAGAAGTTCATTCATGCGTACAATGTATTTCGGTCACAACCACCTTACTCCCTCCCCAGCTTCTCCCAGATCCCCACACCCTATCCCAATGCCTTGTTTGTTCTTTAAAAAGTTTTAAAAATTTATTCTTCTTTCATGTAGTTCGTCTCAACCACAGCTTTACCTCCCTCTACTTCTTCCAGTTCCCTCCCACCTCCTCTCTCCCCCACATCCACTCCTCATTCCCATCTGTTTCCCCCAGAAAATACCAGGCTTCCAAGGGATATCAACCAAACAGAGCTCAACGAGATCGAGTAAGACCAGGCGCAAACCCTCAAATCAAGGGTAAGCGAGGCAACCTAGTAGGAGAAAAGAGTCTCCTCCAAAACAGGCAAAGGAGTCAGAGACACCCCCACTCCCACTGTCAGGGGTCCCCACAAAGCACGGATTCAGCAATCATCACATAAATGCAGAGGACCTAACTCAGACCGCTTCCTTCTCTGTGATTCCCCCATAAGCCCTGCTTAGTTAATTCAATCTGTGGTACTCTCCAGGTATCCTTGACCCCTCTGCCTCCCACAATTCCGCCTCCTCTTCTTCACTGGGGTTCCCCTCCCAGCTCTAATCTGCAAGTGGGGAGACCTGATTGAGACCTCCAACCTAAGCGCTCTCTCTCTCTCTCTCTCTCTCTCTCTCTCTCTCTCTCTCTCTCTCTCTCTCTCTCTCTCTCTCTCTGCCTAATGGCTCTGGGTCTCTGCGTCTGATCCATGAACATTCGAGATCTTCCCAACTTCTGATATCTTTTTCAATTTCTTTCTTCAAAAACTTGAAATTCTTGTCATACAGATCTTTCACTTGCTTGGTTAGAGTTACCCCAAGATATTTTAAATTATTTGTGGTTATTGTGAAAGATGTTGTTTCCTTAATTTCTTCTTCAGTCAATTTATTTTTTGTATGTATGTGGGCTACTGATTTTTTTAGTTAATCTTGAATTCAGTCACTTTGCTGATGGTGTTCATCAGTTGTACGAGTTCCCTGATAAAATTATTGGGGTCTCTCATGTGTGTTATTATATCCTCTACAAATAACGCTAACTTGACTTCTTTCTAATTTGTATCTTCTTGATCTCTTTCAGTTGTCTTATTGCTCTAACTAGAACTTCAAGTACTACACTGAGTAGATATGGAGAGAATGGGCAGCCTTGTCTTGTCACTGATTTTAGTGGAATTGCTTTGGGTTCCTCTCCATTTAATTTGATGTTGCCTATAGGCTTGCTGTAAATTGTCTTCATTATGTTTGGTGTGTTCTTTGTATCTCTAATCTCTTCAATACTTTTATCATGAAGGGTGTTGGATTTTATCAAAGGCTGTCTTTGGTATCTAATGAGATTATTATATTTTTCTTTCAGTTTGTTTATATGATGGATTATATTGACTGACTTTTTTATGTTGACTCAACTCTGCATCTCTGGGATGAAACCTACTTGGTCATGGTGGATAATCATTTTGATGTGTTCATAGATTTAGTTTGCAAATATTAATTGAGGTTTTTTTTGCATCTGTTTATAAGAGTAATTGTTATGTAATTCTCTTCTTGTTGTATCTTGGTGTAGTTCAGGTTTCAGGGTTTCTGTGACCTCATAAAATGAATTTTGCAATGTTTCTTCTGTTCTTATGTTGTGGAATAATTTGAAGAGTATTGGCATTAGCTCTTCTTTCAACATATGGTAAAGTTCTGCACTAAAACTGTCTGGCCCTCAGCTGTTTTGGTTGGTTGAGATTTTTAATGACTGTTTCTATTTCCTTAGGGGTTATAGGTCTATTTAAATTGTTTATCTGGCCTTGATTTAACTTTGGTAAGTGGTTCTATCAAGAAAATTATTCTTTAAGATTTTTCTAATTTTGTGGAACACAGGTTTTTAATCATAAAAATGATTCTGTAGATTTTTTTTGGTGTCTGCTGCTGTGTCCCTCTTTTGTTTCTGATTTTGTTAACTTGAATTCTCCATTTTCAATTTAACTTAGATAAGGGTTTGTCTTTTTTGTTGATTTTTCTCAAAGAACCAACTCTTTGTTTTGTCGACTCTTTGTATCATTCTCTTTGCATCTATTCTATTGATTTTAGCCCTCTGTTTGATCATTTCCAGCCATCTACTCCTCTTGAGTGTGCTTACTTCTTTTTGTTCTAGAACTTTAGTTGTGCTGCTAAGTCACTACAATAAAAGCCCTCCAATTTTTTCTACGTAGCCACTTAGTGCTATGGACTTTGCTCTTAGCACTGCTTTCATTGTGTCCCATATGTTTGGGTGTGCTGTCTATTGTTTTCTCCATCTATAGCAATTGAAAGTTTTGCTTGGTTTTGTGGTCTGGGCTGACATCTGTGGTCTCATAGAGTCTGCAGGACATCTGTCCTGGACCTTATGGCTTTTAGAGTCTATCTTGAGAAATAAGGTCTAATACACACACACACACACACACACACACACACACACACACACACACACACGTGTGTGTTCTTGCTCTTTTTATCTTGCAGCTTTTAATATCCTTTGTTCTGTATGTTTAGTGTTTTGATTATTATGTGATGAGGAAACTTTCTTTTCTGGTCTAATCTATTTTGGTGTTCTGTAAGCTTCTTGGACTTTTATAGGCATGTCCTTATGTTAGGAAACATTTTTATTAAGATTTTGTTGAAAATATGTTTTGGGCATTTGAGCTGGGATTCTTCTATTCTATTATTCTTAGATTTGGTCTTTTCATAGTGTCCCATATATCCTGGATAGTTTGTGTCAGGACTTCTAAAAATTTAACATTTTCTTTGACCGATGTATCTATTTCCTCTATCATATATTCAATGTTTAAGATTCTCTCTTCCATCTCTTGTATTCTGTTGACAAAGTGTGCCCCTGTAGTTCCTGTTTGAATTTCTAAATTTTTCATTTCTAGAATTTCCTCAATTTTTGTTTTCTTTATTGCTTCTATTCTATTTCCATTTTCAGGCCTTGAACTGTTTTATTCATTTACTTCACCTGTTTAATTGTATATTCCTGTATTTCTCTAAGGGATTTATTCATTTCTTTGTGTTTTCCTTAAAGAATTTCTTCATTGCCTCTTTAAGGACACTTATCATTGGTTTTAAGATCTTTTTCTTGTGCTTCAGCTCTGTTGGACTATTTAGAGGTTGCCGTAGTAGGATAGCTAAGTTCTGATGGAGACATATTGCCCTGCCTCTTATTGATTGTGTTCTTAATGCTGGCATCTTGTCATCCCGGTTTGGGGCGATTATAGGCCTGGTGCTAATTTCTGAGTTTGTCTTTTTAGATGGGTGTTTTTCTTCCTTGGTTTCTGTTTCTTTTCTGGTGTTCTGGCTGATGTGGCCTGTGGTTGAGCAAGGGCTCTCCACACCAGTTGGAGGTTAGGATACAACAAGGAGGAGGGGGAGGGAGATAAGGTGGAGGGGGGAAAGAGTTGAGGATGTCCATGGGCCGGCCAGCCAACCTGGCTTCCAGTCAGGCAGGAGCTCTCTTCCCAAGTGGGCAGCTGGACACAACAATGATGATGAGAGGTGGGGTTGGGGATAGTAAGGGGGCATCAAGAGAGTGAGGAGGTTCACAGGTGGGTGGTCTACCTGGAGTTCTGATAGTAAGGGTGGCCTCTGGTGGAGCAGGGGTCTCCTGAATTGGGGGCTTAGACATGGTGATGAAGAGGGGAGGGGGACATTGGGGATAGTATCAAGCCTGTGAGTATGAAGAGCAAGGGGGAGGTCCTAAGTCCAGTGACCTTCCTGGAGCTATAGTAGCCTCTGGTTGAGCAGGGGCTTATTGTTTGTTTCTAATAATCCACTGAGTTCAATCAGTGCTGCCTGCATGTATATGGTATGGGGTCATCCATTGGAGCAAAGGCAATTTGCTAGGGGTCATTCACCACTAGAACCTAACTTTCTCCCTCAGCAGCCACCAACTGCCAATAGCTCTCTGCTAGAGCTAGGGCTTGTGAACGTCCCTGCCGTCCATGTTGTAAGATCTATGGACTTGTTCTTGTACATCTCTTATACAGGGTAACCACACACTACCATAAATTCATGAATTCAGTGACCATGTCAAGTCTAAAATACACTATTTAAAAGTATTCTTCCCCAGTTTCTGGCTCTTGAGATATTTCATCCTCCTCTTCAGTAAGTTCTCTGAGAATTGGAGTGGGGTGTGTGTGTGTGTGTGTGTGTGTGTGTGTGTGTGTGTGTGTGTGTGTATGTGTGTGTGTGTGTTACAGAAGTTTTGTTTATGGATGAACACTGTACAGTTGAGTATTCTCTGCTCTTTGACCAGTTGTGAGTCTTCTAGAGGTTTCTTTAGAGTCACGCGGATGAGATCATTACAGTATTATTTTGTCCCACTTTCAAACTAAATTCAGATCTCACTTCTGAAAAGAATACATGCACCGTTGTGGAAGTCATTTAGTTTTTAGACCAAAAATCCAGACATTCTGATAAGTTTCTTACCCAAGCACATTATACTTGAAAATATGACTACTCTTGCATTCTTTCAAATATCCCAACACTGTATATAAACTGTATATAATGTATATACATATATATAATAATATATATAATACTGTATATAAACTTAATGTTTGTAGTTACAAACTCAAAAGTCATGTATTAAGAGGGATGGGGGATGGCTTGCTGCAGAGTGCTCTCCTAGTATGTTTGAAGCTAGATAGTCCACTCCAGAAACCACAAGAGAAAGAAAAACAAAAGAGATTTATATAGGATGTGGAAGATGGCCCAGGGGGTAGAACATTTGGCTATACACGTATATGGCTGAATTCAAATCCACAGAATCTAAGTAAAGTCAAACATGGCAGCATATCTCATTATTTCAACACACCTGGTAGGATGAGAGACAGAAACAAGAGAGTCCACAGAAACTCAATGGTCAGCCAGCCTGGCAACACAGTGGTGATGAAGAGACCTAGTCTCAAACAAGGTGGAAGAAGAGAAGTGACCCCTGAGTTGTCCTCTGACCTCCACAAGAGGGACTTGACTTCACACCCATGCCCATGGGCATGCTCACTCACCCCCCCCTTTCTAACACACACACACACACACACACACACACACAGAGAGAGAGAGAGAGAGAGAGAGAGAGAGAGAGAGAGAGAGAGAGAGAGAGAGGTGTCTTCTTTGTAATGTGAGTAAAAATCAAATTTGTGGAGATTCCCAGGGGTCAATCCTAAACCTTTCCACACTCAGGTGAAAGATGCTTTCAGTGTGAAAAACAGCTGGACCCAGCCTGTGGACCCTTTCTGTACCTTTTGGAGTTTCAGAAACCCACGCCACGCCCACTCGCATTCTCTGCTTCCAAGTTCGAGAGGTAAGCTCTTAGCTTCTGCTCCAGCGCCATGCCCGCGCTGTCTCCCACCCTGCTCCCTGCCATGATGGTCATTGACTCACTGTGTGAAACTGTAAGTGAGCTCCCAGTTAAATGCTTTTTAAATCAGCCGTCTTGTTCACAGTGTTTCATCACAACAGTAATCTTAACTAAGATGTGAGGTGACAAGCCTGTGTGGCTGGATTAGGCTACTTTCATCGTGCCTGATATCCCAACTCAGGGATGTTGACACCCATTTTCTGAATGTTTCTTGGTGGCTCTGGCCAGTTTCATGACTGTATTTGCTGCTCCTAACATTTAAAGAGTGCTGATTGAGACTGCCTGATGGTCTCCTTCCCATCTATTCAAAATGGTAGCTCTCTTTCTCCCCACTGTGGCTTGACTATAATGTTAGTATTTCATTGGTTTTTAGGTTGAAGCTCTAGCAGAGAACTTGCCCAATATGTACTAAGCTCCAGATTCATTGCCTAGCGTCACACTTAAGACTGAGCACTGTGGTCCATGCTTGTATTCTGAGCACTCAGTAGGTGGAGCTAGGAGGATGAGAAGCTCAAGGACATCCTGGACTGCATAAAGTTCTAACTCTCAGCTCTGAACTCTTCTCTCAGCCAAGCCCAGTTCTCCTGCCTGGCCCTTTGTCAGATGTCAACATGCATGTCACGTACTTCTGCCTCAGATCCAGTGCCTGGTGTGGTCTCTCACACCTAGGATGTTCCCTCACTGTTAGTGCCACCCGCCCAACCTCCACACCCAGACATCTTTCTTCAACCCTGCCCCAGTCCACCTCTTCTCTCCCTGAACCACCATCCAAAATGCCTCCCACACCCTACAGTTACGTTTGTCTCGCTGTGCATTTGACTGCTCTCAAATGGTCCGTGTCTTCCTATGACCTCTAGGAGAAAGTCCTCACCTAGATGCTGGTATCTGAGGTCCTTTTTGATACTGGTCTGCTATCATTCTTATTCCTACCACCGTCTTACAGACCTCTCACCCTTTCTGTTTGTTATGTAGTCCTGGCTGTCCTGGAACTCTCTTTGTAGACCAGGGTAGCCTCAGAGATCCACCTGCCTCTGCCTCTTGAGTGCTGGGATCAAAGGTGTGCGCCACCACACTATGCCCACCTTGGCAAACACATTTGCAATTTCCATGACCCTGACCATCTCCCAGATGTATTCACCAAAATACTCAATATTTTATTCAAACTAAACATAAACTAAAATAACCAAAAATCACATAAATCAAAATTAATTGTCATGTTGTATCTGAAATAATGACTATATTCAGTCAAAAATGCTGCAAGGTTACACTGACACTCAACTAATAAAGATGTAACGATGTTTTTTGCCTTCAAAAACACCATACCCTCCATGCTGTCGGGCTGCCATTGGGGAGTGTGAGTAGAGAACTGAGAAGAGTCTAAACTGGCAGAGTTGAGACAAGATGGTGTTTGTTACTTTAGTCACTTCAGCAGCAGCAAAAGTAAGGAGACAAAGCTGGGAGCAGTGGCTCATGCCTTTAATCCCAGCACTCGGGAAGCAGAGGTCGGTGGATCTCTGTGAGTTTAAGGCCAATCTGGTCTATACGGCAAGTACCAGGTCAGCCGAGGCTACATAGAGAGACACCCCCCATCTGTCTCTGTCTCTGTCTCTCTCTCTGTCTCTCCCTGTCTCTGTCTCTCTCTGTCTCTGTCTCTCTCTCTCTCTCTCTCTCTCTCTCTCTCTCTCTCACACACACACACACACACACACACACCACCACCACCACCACCACCACCACCACCACCACCACCACCACCATCACCACCACCAAATCAAATCAAACCACAACAAAAAGGCTCTCCTACTGAGCATCTGCCTCAAGAGTCACTCTATGGCACTAGCTCACTCTTGGTCTCTGACTTAAAAGCAAGGACTCTGGTGTAGTGGGCTGTAGCTATCTCACCTCTACTATAACACAAAAGCTTGAGGAGAGTCATCCAAGGTGGATATCAAACTGAGTTGTGGCAGTGGGCAAAGCTAGGCTTCTAGAAAGCAGAAATGGAATAAAGAAAAGCACCCACTGTGTGCCTTTTACTGGTAGATGTGAATGAACACCTGTTCCTTATTTTTGCTGTAAGTGCTATTAACCACTGAGCATTTCTCCAGCCCCAATATTATCCCAATTTTACAGATGAGAGCATTCACACTCTAAAGGAAATCACTTGTCAAGGGTGGCCACACTGGGGTTCCATCTGCTAACCACACCCATGGAGTAGGTGAACCTGTGTCCTCCAATCCCCCTGGGGTGCAAGGATTGAACAAAGCATATGTGGCAGTGTTCTGTGTTCTGTGTCACTGCATTTATTAAGCATGAGGGGGCAGAGCTGGACATCTGAAGGCTCTGAGAGTGGGGCAGGGTTTCAGGGAGAGAGAATATGTAGCCAGCTAGGGTCAGGGGAGAGACAGGTCAAGAACTGCATGTCTCATGCCAGAGTCACTTGTTTCTGATGATGTTTTGGATCCATCTGATATGAGTGCAGACATCTGTGTAAACTCCCGGCTTTTCCTTTGATCCACAGGGCATGTCACCCCATGACACAATCCCTCGGAGGTGACCACCGCATACCAGGGGACCTCCAGAATCACCCTGTGTGGAAGAGAGAGAAAATCAGAAACTCACATAGGAGGAGGAGGAGGAGGAAGAGGAAGAGTAGTGGGGGGGAAGTTAGAGATACTTGGAGATGGAGGAAAGGCTGGATTGGTAGTCATGCCTGTCATCTGACCTACTCAGGATGCCACAGTGGGAAGATTGCAAGTTTAAGGCTAGCTTGTACTATGTAGGGAGACCCTTTCTCAAAGTAAGAGAGGGAGGGGGCAGCAGCTCACCAATAGAGAGCTTGCTGAGCAGGCATAAGATCCTGGACTTAATTCCCAGGAAACGACAGAGATAGACGGGGGCTTAAGGATACCAAGTTCCACAAAGGTACAGTGAGAGAGAGGGTGTTTAAATAAACCATCCATCTTGGGGAGAAGGTTGTTAAGACACAACATGTTCTAAGGGGAGTTGAAACTTTGCACCCCATGGTGAAGTTCCTTAAGCTCCATACGCAAACAACTGCAATGCTTCAGGAAGACGTTGGGACTGACCAGATATACTAGGTCCCTTCTTCCCCAAGTATGTATAAGCAGTAAGGGCTACCAGGAGTCTCCCTACGTCAACATGAGCTGCCTGGAAGAGACCCTGAGTACCTCAGCTGCCAGAGGGAGACGCTCTCCAACCTGCTGTGTTGCCTGCAGGCTGTGCATTGTGCTCCACATTCTGGCTTTGATGAGCTGTCACCCATGATGGGCTGAGCTTTTGGTAATGCCCATGAGTCATTTCTGCTCCTGTAAGTAACCTCTTGCCCATGGTCCTGGAAGCAACCCTATAAATCTTGTTGGTTCACTAAGTTGGACTTTGGTGTCATTCACTGGATGGTTATTGCTTCCCTATCTGGGATGGAGACCTGTCTATCCCTGCAGGAAGAGGATCACAAGACAGAGAGAGACACCAAGGTCCATAAAAGTAAAGGTTATCAATGGAGTAGAGGGAGAGAGAAGAGCAGGGAGACAAAAGTGATAAGATCAGTAAGGGGAGGCTGGAAAGGGAGGGACTCAAGAGGGAGGCACAAACTTTCAATGCTCCCCATCCCTTGATCCCAGGCCAGCCACGCCTACCTGTTTTGTTTCCAAACCACTATCTCACTTTCTTGGCTTCCCCACCCTTACCCCCACCCCATCCCTATCCTTGTTTTCTTGGTAGGCTGATATTGGCCCTCCATGGTCTAGAGTCATTCTGGAATAAAAAGGAGTCTGAGAGGATAACAGGTTCCAGATAAGGTATTGAAGATTGGAGGGGTGTGATGGTGCATGCCTCCATCCCCAGTACCACACAGGCTGATGCAGGAGAAATTGCTGTGGGTCTGGGGACAAGACAAGGCTTGTGAATGAGTTCCAGAGAAGCCCAACTGCAGGTTTTGAGAGACGAGCATAGAATCCTTCTTTGTAGCTGGGATGCCCCCTAATCTGGAGCTCAGCTATTTCCAAATGGGCTTCATGGCTGCAGCTCTGAGGAAGGATAGCTCTCTGTAGCATCTCTCTGGCCCCTGGGCATCCCCAGTTGTTCAAAACTTCCATCAAGGTGACCATTCATTGAAATCGTTTCTTAAATTTTCAGGCTCGCTAGGTTTACCCATATTTGGCTAACCATTTTAGCTTCTCTCTGGCTCTTGGTATCTCCCTCTTTGACCTTGCATCTAAACCTCTTGTTCTTGTTTCTGCTGGGTCTCTCTCTCTCTCTCTCTCTCTCTCTCTCTCTCTCTCTCTCTCTCTCTCTCTCTCTCTCTCTCCTCTCTCATGTGTGTGTGAACATTTGAGAGTATGCGTGCATGCAGAAACATGTATGTGCAGGTGGAGACCAGTTGTCATAGGCATCCTTCCTTAGGAGTCGTCCACTGTGTCTTTTGAGACAGGGTTTCTCACAGGCCTAAGCTCACCCATTAGGTTAGGATGGCTGGCCGATGAACCCCAGGGATACGCCTGCCTCTGTCCTCAAGTTCTAGAATCATGAGCATATGCCATTCACCATGCCCTACAACTCAGGTCCTCATACTTGCATGGTGAGTTCCTTACTGACTGAGCCAACTTCTCAGCTTGGACCTGCCTTGATTCTCTCTTATCTGTCTTTACATGTGCGAAGCAGAGTCTCTTCTCCTGTCTTGTCCTCCAGTGTCCTCCCAGGCTGACTCTCTCAATCTCTGTTCAGCTCTGTTTTGGCTTGCGTGTCTATCTTCCTGTCTGTCTTTGATTTCAGTTCTCTGTTCCCGGTCTCACCTGGCAGGAATCGTTCCCTTCTCTCTTGTCGCCTGCGCACACCATGCTTCGGGTGATCTTGCCAGGGTAGGCGCGCTCACACTCTTCCCGGGACACCAGCTGGACATCAGCACACTGGATGGTATCTGGGAATTCACCTAGGAGGAGGGAGGAGGGCCAGGCTCACACACTTCCCTTCAACAGCTGTCCTTACTGCTCTTCTCCCTCATTTCCCGCAGACTCCCTTTTTGTTTTCTCTTTCATGCTTAGAATCTGTTTTCCTTGTCACCGTCTCCTGCTTGATCCCTTTCCCCATCATTCTTGGCCTGACTTCCCCACTAATCATTGCTCCTCCATGAGTTCTCACTTCTCTTCTCATTGGCCCTTCATTTGCGGCCTTTCCACATTTGGTCCAACTCCTCAACCTTCTCTTCCCTCCATTTGTCTCTTACCTATAAACAGAGTGGCCTACTGATCCTCTCCATCAGCACCTTCTCATGGCCTACCATCTTCCTTCCCACCTCCATCATTAGATCCCCTCCCTTTGGCCTCTTTGGCTACTCCCAACCATCTCCCCTCACTGACCGTTTTCCATCTTGCCCCAGCCGAGGATCTGACAGTCGGGATTCTTCTCAGAGCAGTCTTTCTTCAAAGGCAGGGGCTGGATCCTTTGAGAGAATTTGACTGGACGTTTCAGATGCACCATCATGATATCATTGTCATGGGTTTGGGGATTGTAACGGGGATGGACAATAGTCCTGTCCACAGAGATTTGCCTTTGGAAAGTCTCAGTTTGCCGTAGATTGTGTTTCCCCAAGTACACCTCCAGATTCCTGGGAAGAAGACAGGTAGGACTCACTTACAGTCCTGGGCTTCACTGGAGGCTCCTAGAGAGATCACCTGTCCCCCTCCTCCCTCCCCCCTCCTCCTTCTCCTTCCTCCCTCCTCCCTTGGTCTTCCCCAGCTCAGTAAAAGGCAAGCTCATTCTTCTAGAATTTTGCCTTTTAAACTTTTCTACTGCACAGCTTGACAGCAAACTTCCATAGCTGCGGGTTCTGCTTGCACAGATTCAATTGGCCACAGGTTAGAAATATTGGTGGAGTAGCAGAGCGTGGTGGTGCACACCTTTACTCCTAGCACTCTGGAAGCAGACACTGGAGGATTCCTATGAGTTTGTGGCCAACCTGGTCTATATAGTGTATTCCAAGCCAATAGGGCAACATAGAGAGACCCTGACTCAAAGACAAGCAACAAGAGAGGAGGAGCAGGCAAGACAGGTCAGCAGGTCGGGTGACTGTCGCACAAGCCCAATTAGCTGAGCCCCAGAACCGCCATGAATGTGGACAGAGAGGACCTGACTCTACGAAGTTGTCCTGTGAACTGCACAGGTGCACTGTGGCATGTGCACACCCGTGCAACAAGATTAATAAATTCAACATTTAAAATATGTATCCGGGGGAAATGTGCTTGGGTTAAACATATATAGATTTTTTTTCTAGTTACTGTTCCTCAAACAAAAGGATCTAACAGCTATTCATGTTGTGTTTGTGTTGCCATGGGCACTACATGTAATCTAAAGACAATCTCACTATTTATTTCACAAGATTCATTTTTGTATTTAAATACCTGTGTAGGTAGGGTATGCACATTTGAGTGCAGGTGCCCGTGAAGGACAGAGAGGGTGTTGGATTTTCCGACGATGGAGTTACAGACAGTTCAGAGTTGCCGTATGGGTGCTGGGAACTGAACTCAGATCCTCAGCAAGAGAAGTATTCACTTTTAACAGTGGACCTATCTCTCCAACCTTTAAAAACATTATTTGATTCCATGAGTATGTGTTGCATAGCTGTGCATGTGCAGAGGCTAGAAAGGAGGCTTTGGAACCCTCTGGGTTGGAGTTACAGGCATTTGGAGGCCGCCTGACTTGTGACACCAGTGCTTGCATTTAAACTTCAGTCCTAATGACTGTGAAGCAGGTTAACTACCGAGCTATCATTCCAGCCTCCCCGCCCCCTTTTTGAGGAAGTCTCTTGCAGCCCAAGCTGGCCTCAAGTTTCCTGTGTAGCTGGGGCTCAGTTTGTGACTTTGATTCTCCTGCCTCCATTTCTCAAATGCTAACACTAGAGTGGTGAATGCCAGGCCCGACTTAGGAGATGCCGGGGAAGGAACTCATGGCAGTCACTCCACCTGCCCCTCCAGAGATATAAGTTAGAGTCCACACAAAAATATCTATAGGTTACATGCAAATGGTGCACTATTTTTTAAAGGCCTTGAGACACCTCCAGGATCCCAGAACCTATGGGTACCTGGCTGAAGAGAGATGCTTACAGAATGATGGATGCCCAGGTCTGCCTCCCTTCTGAAGTCTACAAGGCACCCGCTGGACCCCCTCCCGTCGACTTCTTAAAGACAGAGGAAACTCACGGTTTTTTGCAGTGGGCAGCTGTCAGCACCCACTGTGGGCCGACGAGGACCCCACCACACAGCAAGTGACCCGAGGTGTAGAGGGCAGCTTGGAAAGGGTGAGAGTTCTTCAAACAGGGGCCTCCATGTACCACCTTATCCTGATCTTCCGACCAGGCTGAGGGAGGAAGGGTTTGAGAGAAGAGCTCAGAGATCCTGGATCCTTCTGAGATGAACTGCAATCAAATAGGCCCCTAATCTCACTGTCACCTCCAAATCTATCTCCTCTTCCTCTACCTCCACCCTCTGGGTCTTTATTTTTATATTTACTTATTTTTGTTTTCCCTGCGCGTATGCCTGCACGCCAGAAGAGGGCAACAGATCTAGATGGTTGTGAGCCACCATGTGGTTGCTGGGAATTTAACTCAGGACTTCTGGAAGAGCAGCCAGTGCTCTTAACCTTTCAGTCATCTCTCCAGTCTCCCCCCACCCACCCACCCACCCCGAAGCCCCCTTTTTGAGACTGAGTTTCTTGGTGCATTCCTGACTGGCCTGGAACTCACTCTGCAGATCAGGCTGGACTTAAACTCAGAGATCACCTGCCTCTCCCTTCCTAGTTCTGGGATCAAAGGCATGTGCCACCACGCCTAGCTATCTCCATCCTCAAAGCTGTATGCATGCCTTATCTTCAAACCTACCTTCCGGACTTGTTCTTAGCCAGTCTCCTCGGGGCCTTCCTCATCTCAAAGCTGCCCCAAACCACCGTCTGTCAACAGTGCCAATGCATCTACCAGCCCCTCCCCCTTCTCCCCCTTTAGTCACCTGACTTAGCAAGAATCAAGCACAGGGCCAGCGTCTTCACTGTCAGCATCTTCGTGGGCATCTTGAAAGGGGAAGCCAACGATTCCATTAGTCATATCCCAGCCTCTGTTCAGGTCCCCACCCTGCTCCTTCCTTACCCTCGCCATCCTTCCTATCCTGTCCTGCTCTCCTGACCTTGTTGGATCTCTGCACACCCTCTCTTCTCATCTCCTGGTTTCTCATTTCCCAACTCACAGCTTGAATCTGAGGGTCCTGTGAGAGCAGGTGCAAGACAGTATTACACAGACCATGTCCATGGTTCCAGTGGCTTTGGGGAAGAAACACAGCCCTGGACTCTGGTGTCCACTATAGAGCCGTTAGTCTGAGAGGCCCCTGATAGTCTTCCTCTCTGTGGGACTTTCCTTTTGCACATTGATCCATCCTTACTTACCCTTCGCTCACCCCATACCCATAGGTGCTACAGCACCTGTGGCCTTACCTGCTGCTGGCCAGCAGTGTACCTGCCAGAACTTAGGTGGGGGGGAAACGACACCACCTATCACAGGCAGAGAAAGTCAGCAAGGCAGGGTGCTCCACAAGAGAAGGGGCAGAGCAGACTGACAGAAGGTTGCCTTATGATCCGACCTGCATGAAATAGTGGGGTAGGCACCTGGTGCTGGGTCCCAAGTAGCAGACTGTCTCCAGAAACCCGCCTGGCTCTGTAGCCTCCCAGATAGAAGCGGGCTCTGTCCTCAGAGTCTCCCAGCTCCTTTTTAACCCCTCTCTCTTCTAGTCTCTGAGCCAGGAGGAAGCCAGTCACACCCTTTTCTTCACCCAATCCTCCCACATACATTCCTTCTGCCCCACAGCACTGCTTCTGGTGACCCTTGACCAGATAACTATGGGGAAGCCAGTGGCCCTCTCTGGAATATAGTGACCCTGGATCTCTGAATTTTGAGGGAGGAAATGAGTATGTTCTCCTGGGTCTGAAGGAGAAAGGCAGAGGCTTAGACCCCTGAGCCTAAGGAGAACTGGCACCTGGACTCCTGGGTTAAGGGAAGAGGGCTGGGGCCTAGAACACAAGTCTAAGTAGGGAGTGTTGATCTGGAACTCTTTAGTTTGAGGAGGAGGGAAGATCCTGGACCCCTGGTCCAAAAGAGAAGAGTTGGGCCAAAATCTTTAGGATGGACATAGCGGAGGAATGGGAGCTCATTCTTAGTTTTGGATTTGTAGGATTGGGGACATAAGACTGAGGACTGGATGCCAGTTCCCAGGTTAGCTAGTGGTGCCCCAGCCTCCCCAAGTACCCCACCTATACCCCCTACGGAGCCTGCAGCTTCTCCTCCTGGGTTTGTATCTTTGAGGCACTGGAACCAGCTGCCCAGGTTCAGTGGGGTCAGACTGACTCACCTACCTGTAAGTCCCTCTGTGGGTGCTGAAGACCTCCGTGTCCCGAGGAGAGTGGGAGCTGCCACCCAGCTATTGAGAAAGGGTGTTTCACTAAACTGTCCCCCACCCCTAACCCAGGCCGGGAAGCAGCATGAGCAATATGGGGAAAGAGTCTTCCAACAATTGGGCATTGTCTGTCCCCAGAAACCTGGTGCCATGCTCCCAGGAAGATGGGCGGGAAGCTATCTCAATGACTTCTCTTTGTATCAGTGTGAGTGACAGCCCTGCTGGGTCCAGCCCTGCTGAGTCCCTCATCTGAATATTTTAGAGCTCTACACACCCATCCTCCAAGTTTGCCCACCTTCGTGTTCTCTGTGGATCCTTCTCTGTGTCTGCCTCCATCTATCTCAATGTATTTGCCGTCTTGGCATCTTTCGAGCCTTTGCTCATCACCCCCACCCCTGCTCTCTGTGTCTGTCTCAGACTTTCTATCGTTCCCTCTCTCTTTCCACATCTCTACTTCTTTCCCCTCTTTTTCTCTCTGTCTCTGTCTATTTCTCCCTTTCGTGTGATCCTCTGCCTTATAAAATCTTTCTGTGCAACTGTCTTTCTGTTTTTCTGTCTGTCTGTCTTCCAGACCCCTGGATTCTCCAGATCTTCTGTTTCTCTGCTGGCTCTCCTCCTGTACCACTTGGGGAAACATGTGTGCACTTGGTATGTAGTTATGCTCCTGGGGTGTGAGAAGGTATGGCAAGGTGTGTGTGGTGCGGTTAGTGAGGTGCAGGAGGACGTGAAGAGTCACTCCTGGGGTTTTTGCTTGTGCAGAGAGATGCACGAGTGGAGAGAACCTGGCATGCAGACACTGGGGAGCAGCACCAAGAGCGATAAGCTATGTCGTGACCTGGGAGAATTATGGGGAGGCGCCTTTGAACTTGGGTCTGGGGAGCAAGGCAGTGAAGAGGAGAGGACACAGGCATGTGTGGGAAGAGTAGGCAGTGGTCACTGTGGGCTGCAAGGGAGGGACTTGTGGAGGGTGGAGGGACCTGGGGAAGGGTGTGGGGATGAAGAGGGGAAATGGAGACATACTAGGAAGCCATCAGGCAATAGCAGCGTGCATGAATAACGTGCCCCTCAGCACTTGCTGGGTGTGACTCTCCACGCGCCCTTCTCTTCATTAACCTGATCTCGCACTGCTCAGGCCCCATTGCCCTGGCTAAGGAAGACTTTAGTTACCACCAAGGATACACTGGACACTTCATGTTAGGTCTCTTCTGAACTTAGCGTCTTCTTTTCGTGTCTCACTGTCTCCCCAGACACAGTCAGTCCCCCTCACACGACCCACTGGCTCTCTAACCTTGTCTCATTGTTTCCCTTCTGTGGGGCCCACTCTCCTCTGGTCCTGTATTCCGGTCCCAGGTCAGCCTGGTTCCCTCCCCACCTCACTCTCTGTTCTCTGAACCACTCACTAGACTTCAAGAAGGGTCTCCCTGTACTTTGCTTGGACTATCCCCTGGCCTTGCTTCTCACAGATCTGCCCCTAATTCCTCATGCTTCTTGTCTTTGTCCCACCCCCTTTGTTCCCTTGTTTTGCCTTTGTCCCACTCCTCAGTTTGAGACTGGAGGATCTTCAGCAACCAGGGACCCAGTTATAGATCTCCAGCAAAGGGCTGGAGGCGTGGCTCGGGGCTAGGACATCTGTCTAGAATCCCCCAGTGAGGGACTGAGGATCTGGATTCTTTTTATACCTCCTGCCTAGGGCCCTACAGTGGCCAGTAGTGCATGTGGCTCAGCTGTATATCACCTGCCTAGAAACCCCTAGTGAGGGGCAGGAGGTAGAATATCTTTCCAGAATCTCCCAGTGATAGTCTGAGGTGTAGCCCAGAGATCGAGATCGTGCCTAGCATGTTCCTCAGTTCCGTTCCTCAGCATTACCAAGTGTGTTTTCTTACGTGTTCCTATCACAGGTGTGAAGTGATGCCTAGGTTAACTAGCTTTGCTTAACTGTTCCACACTGTATGTGTACACTTATTAAAATACCATAAGCCTATGTAATTTTCATTTGTTCCTTGAAAGTAAATGTAAGAAGTTAGAAAAGAAAACAGCTGAAAAGATACAGCATAGGCCTGTCATCTCAGTTAGTGAGGAGGCAGAGGCAAGAATATTGCAAGTTCAAAGCAAGCCGAGGCTACAGAATGAGACCCCATCTTAAAATGAAAAGAAGAGAGTTGGCGTCATAGCTCTGCGTGTGTGAGGCCCTGGGTTCAAGCCCTGGTATGGTAAAATGAAACAAAACAAAAGCAGAAGCTCACTCAATTCCATTTTATAATGCAAGACACTAATGGTCCAGAATTTAGGATACCAATGATCACCAAAGAACCCATTTGCCTCATGTCCTGGCATATCGAGTGCTTGGAATCTGATAACCCCTTTACACTTTTAACTCAACTCTGTGGGAGGTCATCTTATCCCTTTTATGAGTGCCTTGGCCACACACTGTTTGGACCAGCCCTACCCATGTTTTTAGTGCTCCAGCTTTGGAAACCATATCAAGTGTCCCTCGTGGTTCCATGCTTTGTGACCTTGGAGGGAGTCTCTGATTCTGAAATTTCCTTCCCGTTCCATGCTTTCCCCACCTTTTCCTGCTGACCACCTCTTGTCCCTTTGGTCTTGCCTGGAACATTGCCTCTGAGAACAAGTTCCCACTGGACACCACCCAACGCCACCTGCCATGGTTGGGTTAGTCATTCTCCTGTGTGGGTTTCCACAGGTGTCTCCTTCCAGGTGTTAGCCTGGACCAGAGCCATCTGTATCAATGTCCATCTCTCCTGCCGGATCTTGAGCCCCAGAGGGCATGGACTATGCTGACTCATGGCTGCATCCACAGGGAACTCGGGAAATGTTGACCCGTGACTACCATGACCTCATCACATCCACTCCTGTTGTGGATAGGAAAACTGTGGCACAGACTAGGGAAGTTCATCGCTCACATACAAGCACACAGGAAGTGGTAGAGCCTGAGCTGGAACTCAACTTCCGACATTGTGGTATTTCAATATAACACGAGCCAAAATGGCAGCATCCAAAACCGAAAGCCTTCTGACACGGAGAATTCTAAAATGCCCTGCCCTGACATATAGTCCAGTATGGTGTATTCAAAAACAGTGTATTCCAACATGGTTTAGTCTAACATTACTCCAAAATGGAGTATTTCAACACATTTGGTATTCCAACATGGACATGTTCCAACGCGGCAGTCATGATCCATCTCTCTACAATTTCCCAAAGATGATAATAAAATTCCGTACTGCTGTACCGGGTAAGTGGGCTCCAGAAGGATCATCCATGTGGAGGAAGGAGGGAACAGGTAGGGTTTGAGTCTCTTGTGACCTTCTCATGCCCATTCCCGTCCCACTGTCTCCTCTGTTCCCAAGTTATGGTGGGACTAGAAGATCTTCAGAGAGAATGAGGTCCACACGTCTGTCAGTGAACTTGATTATCTTCACATTCTTATCTCTGATCAGGACACGTGTGTTTAAATCTGCGAATGTTTGATTCTAGATTGGCTGATTCAGCCAAAATAGTCAATAAAAAATTTAAAGGAAACTTCATGAGAGTAAGCAGGGAGAATGTGAGAAGCCGTGTGCATCCAGAACCAACTCCTATCATTGGTGCTTTGTGTGATGCTGTCCCAGCCACTGTTTACATGGGGAGTCATTAAATCTTTATGATGATATCAAGAGATGGGAGCTTTGTCTCCCACTTAAAGGATGAAGGAACACAGATGGGGAAGAAAGATAACAAGATAGTAAGGGCAGACAGTGGGCTGGGGGTTGTAGCTCAGGGTCAGAGCAATCTACTTATGTCTGGGAAGAGGGAGAGGGAGGAGGGAGAGGAGAGAGCCGGAGAGAAGAATGAGGAGGAGGGGGAAGAGGGAGAGACAACAGGGTGGAGGGAGAACAAAACAGGCAAAGAGGAAGAAGAGAAGAGGGAGGAGGAAAGGAAAGGTAGAAAGGAGAAGAAAGATGGGAGAGAGCAGAGAGAGGGGCTACAGTGGGGAAGAGGAGAGAAGGAACGGGAGGCCAGGGGAGAAGACAGGGATAACAGAACGGAGAAGCAACACACATGGGGGGTGTGGGGGTGTTGGGGGTGTTGGGGCGGCAGTGGGTATTCCTGGAAAATATAGGTTTCCTTTTGGAAATTTTAGTCCTGTTAATAAAAGAATTTAAAAACTGACTTGGAGGGATAATTTATTTAGCAATTAGGAGGGAGGGGACAGGGACAGGGCATTTATGAAATTATTTTTAAATTAATAAAAATATTGTCTTAAACAGAGAAGGCAAGCTGCCTAGAGGAGGGAGACAGAGAAGGGTAAGGGAGAAGACTGTGATCTTTGCTCGCACACTTGAGCAATGGAGGTTGGCAAGCAGCGGCAAAGGGAAAGGGGAAGGGGCCTTGAGAGAGTAAGAAATCCCAGACTTTCAGGGAAATATACCTGTGTTTGGGCCAGTATGTGAAAAAAAAAGTAAGTCAGAGGAGCATGGAAGCAGCAGGAACCCCTGCATGGAGGAGGGGTTTCTGGGAAGGATAGATTCATGATCTCATTAAGGGGGTAATTACTCCTCCCTTTGCCTTAGCATGCCTCCAGGTGAATCAGATTTCCTGTGAGGTGCACTCCTAGCCAGGTGATTGACAGGCCCATCTGGATTAGCTCTTGAGGAGATAGTAGTCTGTAGTCATCTCTAATCTTTGTCATGTTCTAATCTTTGAAGCCAATCAGTGTCATGTCTCCACCCAGACCAGAGGTAGATTCCATTCTTTTGAACAGGTGGGAGGCCTTCTTTCTTAATGGTCTTTGAAAAATACTTGACGTCTCCACCTTCTCTCTCTCTCTCTCTCTCTCTCTCTCTCGCTCTCGCTCTCGCTCTCGCTCTCTCCCTCTCTCTCTCTCCCTCCCTCTCTCCCTCCCTCCCTTCCTATTTCCTTCTTGTTCACAAGCACTAGACATTTACTATCTACAAAGCTGGCACGATGCCTGTCATCCTTGCTTTTTAAAAACGTCATCTTGTGTTGTCCTTTGACAATTTCATACCCGCGTTCAATGCATCCTGACCACAGCCGCCCCTTACTCCACCTCCTACTCCCCCGGACACTCTACCTTCATGTCCTCGCCTCTCTTTTCCCCCCTTCCTTTTTTACTTTGTAGAGTACTGACTCCACTAGTTCTGTTGAGATACGATGGATCCCATCTTGATCCCAGCCTACCCCTCTCACTTTCCTCCCCTTTCAGGCAGATAAACAGACTTGCTTCAAGTTCACAAATGCAAGAGTAACCACCATGTCCAGAACACGGCATTTCATGGCAGTCTGCGCTGTCCTCTTATGCTCTGTGTGTACACTCTTCCTCCGTGTTCTCTGAGTTTTGGCATTATTGGAATAGCTGTCCCGTTAGTCACTATTGAGGGCTGAGCACTCCATAGTCACCCTTAGTCACCCCCCTTACCCACCTTGACCAGGTGTCTGCATAAAGGGGTTTCTCTGGTCAAGGTTGAGAGTAGCACTAGTCTGTGGGTACAAATATTTAGAGGGCAGTTTGACAACATAACGATTTAAACTAAACTATAGTAGGTGTTCCATTCCCCATCCTAGGGCCTATGACCTCCCAAGCCCTGGCCTACTGACCAGGTTTACAGTATCAGGTATAAATTCCCTCCTGTAAAGCAGGCCTCAAACCGGATCAGAAAGTGGTTGGTTACCCCTAGAAAACCTCATGTCACTAACACACAGAGGTCAGGACCCATCGTGCTGATCCTCTCGGGAATTCAGAGATGATATTTCCCTTCGTACTGTTACCAGCAAAACAGGAGATGAAGGCAAAAGCCAGCTATGGAGGGAAAGTCTACCCTGGCTGGCCTCCGAGGCAGGAGGAGAGATGTACACACGTACCCACAGCAAATGGATTGTACGCTCCACCATAGGTTTTTAATGCAAGTTCCAGCAGCTATTGGCTTTACCTATAAGTCTACTGTCTGACCAAAGAAAAACAAAGCCCTTTCCAAAGAACCCAACTGAGTATGAAACTCTGTGTTTGTAACCAACCACACCCTTGCTGTAGCCAGGTTGATTCAGTACCCCTGTGAGTCTAGGTTATCTTTTAAAAAGCTATGGTATATCTTATTTCTGAGTTGTGTGTGTGTGTGTGTGTGTGTGTGTGTGTGTGTGTGTGTGTGTGTGAATGTTGACATTGGACGTCTCCACCTTATTTTTTTAGACAGTGTCTCTGGCTCTCTAGAGATAAATAGATAAATAAGTCTCCTGTAAAGCAGGCCTCAAACACAATCAGAAAGTGAGCCCCACCCCCACCACCCATCCACTGTCTCCAGCTCTTCAGCATTAAGATTACAAACACACATACACGGCCATGTGTGCGCTTGACGTGGGTGTTGGAAATGCAAACTCAGATCTTTGGGCTTGCACAACCAGCACTTTACCCACTGAGTGATCTTCGGAGCCCTCCCTAGATCCTTTGGAGATAGGGTCTCACTATGTAGCCTTGACTAGCCTGAAAGCAGCTGTGTGGACCAGAATGACCTCGAACTCGTGGAGATCTCCTTTAGCTTTAGCCTTCTAAGTGCTGAGATTAAAGATTTACACCATCACAGCAGACCCTTTAAGTTTTGAGATCGAATGGTGATTTGGGTGGTTTGAAGAGAGAGGAAAAGCTGATAAGACTCCATGGAAATTCAGAGCCAGCTTCCTTGGTATGCCTTACATGAGACACAGGTGGAGAAATCACTAGGTCTAGACTTAAGGCTGATGGAGGAAGGCCAGGGTCTGGACTCTGGGATTTGAGGGCAGAGGGGAGGATTCAGACCCTCGGAACCTAAGAAAAGAGGCTGGGTCTGGGTCTGGGTTCCTGGGTCTGTGGTTGGAGGAGTTTAGGACCTTGAGACTGAGGGAGGAGGCTAGGGCCTAGACCCCTGAGCCTGAGGGAGGAGGCTGGGATCCAGATTCCCAAGTCTAAGGGAGGAGGGCTGGGGCCTAGACCCCTGAGCCTGAGGGAGGAGGCTGGGGTCTGTGCTCTGTGTCTCCATGGGCAGAGTTTAGTAGCTGCAGCATTTCTGACTGACTGGCTGAGGGCGGTCAGTGGAGACTCTGAAGAACTCAAACAATGTTTGTGGGGAAGGAACTCTGGGAGAGAAACAGGAAGGACAGGTGGGAGGGTCAGGCCCTTAGTTGCATCCCATTGTCAGCAGATTCTGAGGTGTCACTGCCCAGAGAAGGAAGGCAAATTGCCTAGGTGTGTCTCTGCTCTGAGTCAGAAAGCACCCCTCCCTTCCAGAGCCCCCCTGATCTTTTGAGAGAAGCCTACTAGCCACCATCTTCCTCAGCCCTGAGTTTCTGGATGCTCACTCTTGGCTGACCCCCAGAGGACCTAAATGTCCAGTTTCTGTCTCCTCCAACCCTGGTTGAAAACTTTCCCTGTCACCTGAGAGAAATGCGGGCCCCTCCCCATCCCTTCACCTTGGTGACTTCAGTGCTTACTGCCCATTCTTTCTCCCCTCAGGTCCTCCCTTTCTGTCCTCCCTTTTTACCTGTGAGAAAACAGAAACTCAAGAAATGAAGAAAACACACCACCCACCAGGACCAGGCTGAAAACAAGCTACAATGTCCTTAAAAGTTAAAAATATGAAGAAGACTTTATTTACACTTCAATCTGGTTTTGTGTCAATGTATGTGTGCAGGTACACATGTGCCTTCGCACATCTGGAGGTCAGGGGGAAGTATGCAGGAATCAGTTACTCCCTTCCACCGTGCAGGCCCCAGAGGTCATGTCAGGCTTGGCAGCAAGTGTTCTTACCCACTGAGCCATCTTGCCAACTCTTCCTCATAGGTCTCTTCCCTCCACCATCAATGCTCCCAGCTCCCCAACATTATTTTCCAGGCTATGAGCACACACATCGATATCACTTAGATTTTATTCTGTCTCATCAGTATTCATTGGGTATGTCCAGCCCATGTCCCCATTAAACATCAGACAACAACAGTCCCTCGGGGACAAGGCTGAGCACCACAGCATACGCGGTATTTCCCACAACTTCATAGTGAGAGAAATCGAACTTTCACTGAAATAATCTACTATTGTGAACATGTTGACAGTTTCCGTTCTTTTTCCTCTACAATAAGTAATGTAATGAATCCAAATTTGATTCTATTTTTTTTAAAGAACTCTAGAAATGGATGGCCTGAGTCCAAGGCAGTGGATGAAGGTCTCACAGTTAGCAGCCACTTTCCAATAAAGGACCGTAGGAATCCTCAAGCTACTGCATTTGGAAGTTTTAGTTCTTCTGGCATCTTCCATAGCCCTCAGGTTCTCAGTCTCCTGACTTGATTTGCTTTTTGGTCTCTGGGGTTCTGATTGGCTTATAAACTTAACGTAGTGTTGAGGTTTTGCTATGTCCTGGAGGAAAGGTAAAGCCAGGCAGGGCTTTACACAGCCTTCCAGGCTGGCAGCTTGCCCTCCTGGCACGTTAGCGATAGGTTTTCATGGTGTCCTCCAACCACCGTTGGTACTTGCAGACTTGAGTGTAGACTCCTGGGTCATTCGGCTGGCCACAAGGGTAGGTTCCCCAGGACACCAGACCTTGAAGGGTGTCATTGCACACCAAGGGCCCCCCTGAGTCACCCTATGGGGAACAGAGGAGGTTAGTTTTGCCTTCAGAGGAAAGCTCTGTGACCCCTAAGTCACCCTAAGACTAAAGGATGTCTAGTTCAGTCTTTGTCCTGACAATCTGAATTGACTTCTACCCTAGTTAAGGAACATGGGTTTTAGGAACTAATGGGGAAGTAGGAATTCATACCATCATGTTGATGACGTGGGTTCCATTAGAGTTTCTTGGCAGGAAAGGATGGGACTTCTGGACATTTACATATAATTTCCTTATTGATAAAGTCTATTAATTAAGGCTGGTGAGAAGGAGACTCTTCTGTAGGGATTGGGTAGGTATTCCCTTGGGCTGTCAGGAAGCCCAGGGAGAGGAGATTCCCTGATTCTCAGGGACAAGAATGTGTCTCCCACCAGTCAGTCCTTCAACACACCACAGCATCTGTCCTAAGAGGTGAGGGGATCAGAGAGGGGGGATGGAGGGAGGGAGAGAAGGAGGAAGATAAAGAAGAAGAGAGAGAAGGTGGAGAGGGACAGGAGGAGGAGGGGTGTGGGAAGAAGGAGTGACGAAGAAGAAAGAAGAGAGAGAGAGAAGGACACAAGATGAGCGAAAGAGAAGGGGAAGAAGAGAGAAAGAAGCGGGGAGAAAGGAGAGCAGATTGGGAAGATTGGAGATAGCAGAAGGAGAGGGAGAGAGGGAGACAGAAACAGAAGCCAGCCCAGGGCAGGGAGATGGCAAAAAAGCAAAGGAATAAATAAAATTGGGAATAAAAAGAAAGAGGTGGAAATATGTTGTCTAAAGGCAGAAGCCCCTGACAGGCTGTGAAAAAAGAGCATGGAGGAGAATTGAGAGAGATCCATTCCTGTCCTAGGACCAAGACCATGGTTAGGCATCTGGATCAGGCAGAAAATGATAGTGGTCATCATGAAGAAGAATGATTTAAAAATCAAGAGGCGATTGGATATCAGCACTCCAGAGGCTGAGACGGAAAGACCAGGGATGCAAATCCTGCCTCAGCTACAAAGCAACTTTGAGACCAGACAGAGCTACTACACAGCCTTGTCTCAAAGACAAAACTGGGGCCTAGGGAGACTCGGTGGTTAAGAGCACTGCCTGCTCTTGTAGAGGACTCAGGTCCAGTTCCCAGTACCCACATGTTAGCTCATAAGCACTTGTAACTTCAGTTCCAGAGGATATGTGGCCCTTTTCTGGCCTCTTTTGGTACCAGGCACACATACAGCACACTTACATATACTCAGGCAAGACATTCATATACACAGAAACATTCTAAATAAATCTTAGAAATAAAATTTAAGAAGGAATGTTCAGTCTGGTGTACTGCTCACCCCTGTAAGTTCTGCACTTGGGAAGACCGAGGCAGGTGTGTGTATTTCTATGAATTTGAGGCCAGCCTTGGCTACCTAGTTCTAGGTTGGACTTGATTATTTCAGGCTAACCTGAGTTACAGAGGGAGGTCCAGACCAGCCTGGACCACAGAAGAATACTGTCTCAAGAGTGTAAAGATGAAATAATTCATTAATCGCAGAATTTTGAAGGTTCTGCGAAGTTTGGAAGTAGGAGGCTCACTCACAATCCTGCATCCTTTATCTCCATCTTTCTCAGCTCCACTAAGCTACTGGCCTCTGGCTAGTGTGGTCCATGCATGAATCAAGGTTGTTGACCAACAGAAGGTGAGAGAGCTAAGGAGGTAGGATCTGGGTGATGGCCAGGACAGGCTGGGACAGAGAGCTTTGGGCCAATGTGGACAGACAGGGGTTTGATGGGAGAGTGGGGGCAGTAGGGACTCACATTGCATGTGTTAGTCTTAGAGTCGGGAATGCCAGCACACAGCATGGTTTTCCCCAGAAGATCCTTATACACCTTCTTGCACTCCTGGGAGGAGATGAGCTTCACATCCGAGCACATAAGATCCGAGGGGAAGGTCACTGTGGGGAGGAGGACTTCAGTAAGGGACTGGGTAGGGTGGGGACCTGAGGAACCAGGTCAAGATCAGGGATAAAAGGGAAGAGGGTGTGTGAGGGAGGGGGCTGTGCTGGATCCCACACTGAGACAATCTCACCATCTGGGCTGGTTGTGGTGCCCCATCCAGAGACGGTGCACAATGTCCCTGGGGGTTCACAGTGATCAGGAAGCTTGACTTTCTGCACCTTGTCTGACATCTTGACCGGCTTATCCATCTTCACAAGCATGATGTCATTGACATGGGTCCTTGTGGAGTAGCCAGGGTGTCGGAATGACCTTGAAGCCTTGATCCTCTGGGCACTCTGATCCTCTATCTTATCACTGCCCAGATGCACCGTGTACTGACTGGGAGAAGAGAGTGACACTCAGAGAAGGAGGGAGGAGGGAGGAAGGGAGGGAGGAGAAGAAAGGAGGACGGAAGGAGGAAGGGAGGGGGAAGAGGAAGAGAAGGATGAAGAGAGGGGAAAGGACGAGAGGGGAGGAAGGGAAGGAGAAGGAAGAGAGGGAAAGTGAGAGGAAGAGCTGGGTTAGAAGCCCAGAGAGAAGAACACAGAGAAAAAATAGGGAGCCAAAGAAAGGGGCAGAAATACACACAGAGAAAAACACAGAACAGAAAGAGAGAGGAGGGTGAGGACAGAGGCAGGGACCCAAAAGAGACTTACCCTGCCTGCCCTTGCAGAACCTACCCCATTTTGCAGTGGGCTGCTGTGAGCACCCAGCTTTCACCCACCAGCACTCCTCCACAATGAAGCTGATCGCCTTTGAGCAGAGCCACCTGCCATGGGTGGGAGCCTTCCTTACACTTGTAGCCATCTATAATCCTTTCTCCTTTATCCAGCACCAGGGGGAGAATGAGACAGTAAACAGGGAGTTAGAGTCAGTGATGGGTCTATAAGGCTTGGGAGGAAAGGTCGAGGGTGGGATGGAGGATCATGAGGGGGATGTGAGAATGGGTTAGGGAGAGACTGGGGACCACTGGTGATAGCCACAGGCTTCTGGAGCCTGCAGAGGCCACAGGGAGTCTGCCTGATTGAGGTGAGAAGAAAAGACAACCAGGATCACAGAGTCATGGGGTCAGGTCACCTGGCAGGAGCTATCTGGGACAGGGGACTCAGACTCAGGATGTTGGGGACACTGAGCAAGCCCTCACCTTGTCCAGCAGTTTCCAGGGCTAAAGACAGCAGCACAGTTAGCAGGGAAAGGAGCCAGACTCCCATCTTGGTGACAGTGGCTCAGGGACTGCCAGATGAGAGAGCTAAATGTTGCCAGAGCAAGGGATGACGAAAGATGAGGCACTAAGACACAGCCCTACCCTCCGTCCCTGGATTCAGGAGTCCAGGCCTCTAGTCTCTCTCTGGGATTCAGGAATCTAGTCAGAGCCCTCCTCCCTCAGACATTTGGGTTTTAGACCTTCTCTCTCAGACCCTGGAGTCCAATTCCAGCCGTCCTCCCTTAGACCCAAAGGTCCAGACCCCAGTCTTCTCCCTCAGCTCTTAGGATTCAGACCCCAGCCCTCCTCCTTCAGGCCCTGTTCCAGGACAGCACCTAAGGTCCTTTGCTTCTATCTTGTGGGTGGATAGCAGCCCTCTTACCCCTCATGGCCTCCCATCTAGGACCCTGGAACCCCAGTCTCCAGGGAGGTTCATGCACAACCCCCGATGAAGCTCCTCTCACCTGGGAGTGACTTGGCTAAGCTCTGTCCTTGATCCGGAGCCCAGTCCAGTGTCTTCAGCCTTCTGTGGGGCTGATCCTTTTATACCTCCTCTGCCCCCGCACCGCCTCCAGCTCCCTGGGGCACAGGTGGAGCTGTCTCTGGGTGCCTTCCCTCTGCTTTGAGCTTAGAGTTATCTGAAATCCCTGAGGCAGCCCTAACAGTTGATACCACAGATCTTTCCCTCCACCCTCTGTACTGCAGTCAGGTAGGGTGACTCCCATGTGGAAGCCGGCCCCCGCACATTCTAGCATCACCATGTCAAGGAGTCATCCCCTGGAGCAGTGTTCAATCAGGTGCAGAAAGCAGAGGGGCGTTCAGTTTGGAGCCTTACAAGTAGTATCATCTTCTAACTCTAACTTTCTCCCAGGGTAGCCCAGACCCCACACCATGATTGTGACCATTGTGACTCTTGCCTGCTGGATCCAGTACTGCCTGTGAGGCTGAACTTAACTCCCAGCCCAAACAGACAAATTAAATAAAATAAAATAAAATTAAATTAAATTAAATACGGAGTCCACACCCAACACCAGCAGGGCTCTTATGGATATAGGTCTAGTCTCTGTCCTCGTGTTCTTTAAAAAATTGTAAATTATATTTATTTATTGCCTGTGGTTTAGATGTGGAGGTCAGAGGACAACTTTGGGGAGTTGATTGTCCCCTTTCATCACATGCGGCCTGGTGGCAAGCACCTTTTCCCATCTCACCATCTCGACAGTGGTTATATTGATCTTTAATCATATAATACACGTATTGTGTTCTTTAAATACATTTTTACACTTAATACATTTTATATACTTTAATACATATTATTTTAATACATTTTATATACAATATAAATATAAATATAATTAAATGTAGTACATTTAGTACATTTTATATACAATATTTAATACACTTATATAAAAGCATATGTATTGTTTTTGATAATAAAAATGTAAGATTCAAGCATTATCTAATAGAGTCCCCCATCCCCCACAACCCTCTTTATCTCACTTTTTTTTTTCAAAAGATTCCACTCTACCTTCCTATGGTGGGGAGAGTACTGGGGATTGAACCTAGCTCCTTGCACATAGTAGGTGGGTGCTCTACTGTTGGGTCACACCCTAGCTCCTCTCTGGGGGATTCTTATGTTCAAAAGGAGACACAGGCAGGCAGGTAGATGTGGCATCACATACCTGTGATTCCAGCACTCCCAAGGTGGGGACAAGAGAGTCGGGAATCAGGGTTGACTTTGGCTCCGTGAGTAGGCTCACACACGATACTGTCTCATAAAATTTTTATAAAGGTGGCTCAGTTTTCATCCTACCTGGCGGTGTCCCCCTTTGGGGTGCCAATTCTGAGACTGGAGGAGCCTTCTTAGAACCATGAAGAACATGGCAGTCGGCTAGACCAACACACTGTGGATGAACTGAGGTGACCTTCTGGGGCTGCTTCTGAGCCAGCAGACACATCAGCAATGGCGTGTCTCCCTCTCCTGACTGTTCCGAGCCTCCTTCTGGGTTATAGCTATTCACTCTTGGAGCTGAATACAAGGCCAACTCAGATATGGCCCTCAATAGAAAGCCAAATCCAGTTAAAACTCTGCCCTCCCCCTCTTCCTTCTCCCTCGTCTTTCAGAGACAGGCTGTCACTTTATAGCATGCTTGCTTTGAACTCGTGATCCTCCCATCTGACTTCCAAATGTGGGGGTGTCAGATCTATGTTGGCATTTCTATCTCTGGAGCCCTATGTCAAACCACAGAAGTTAAAAGTCCAAGCCTGGGGTTGGGGATTTAGCTCAGTGGTAGAGCGCTTGCCTAGGAAGCGCAAGGCCCTGGGTTCGATCCCCAGCTCCGGAAAAAAAAAAAAAAAAAAAAAAAAAGTCCAAGCCTTCCTCTGGCCCTTGCTTTCTTCACAGTTCTCATGCCATATCCTGTTCCAGACCCAGTCCCTCAAAAACTCGAAAGAACTGTATTGAGTATCAACGGTATACCGGGCTGGCCCACATGTCAAAGATACAGAGGTGCATACACTTGGATAGAGACTCTTATTTCAAGGTGTTGGTAGACTTTTGTAAAAACAATAATCAAATAACTCTCGATAAGGATAGGGAGATGGCTCCGTTGGTACTTGCTCTGAAAGCTTGAGGGCCTGAGTTCAAATCCTCAGCACCCATTTAAATGGCCAAACATGCTGTGCATACCTACAACCCCACGTTGTATATTCCTGTATCCCTGTTATTGCGGGTAGATAGAGACAGGCAGATCACAAGACCTAGCTGGTCGGGCAGCCTAGTTGACTGTCAAGCTTCTGGTTCACTAAGAGACCCTGTCTCATGGTGCTGAGATGGAATTGGTCAAGAAAGGCACCTTATATCCTGCTCTATCCTCCCCCACATATGCATGGGTCCATGCACCCACATTCCACAAGATGCAGATAAACAGATGTGAAGGGGAGAGAGAGAGAGAGAGCGAGAGAGAGAGAGAGAGAGAGAGAGAGAGAGAGTATGCGTGTGCGTGTTTGTTCTTATGACAAAACACCACAAATACATAAATAAAGTGACTTATAGAAGGGTTTATTCTGGCTTCTGGTTCCAGAGGGTTGGCATCCATAGTGATGGGTAGCAACCATGGAAACTGGTTAAGCTGAGAGCCATGTTCCCAGCCCCTTTCTGGGGTTGTCTAGTCAGGTGCTCTACCACTGAGCCACGACCCCAGCCCCTCACTGGGGATTCTAGGCAGGGGCTCTACCACTAAGCCACACCCCAGCCCCTCACTGGGGGATTCTAGGCAGGGGCTCTACCACTGAGCCACGCCCCCAGCCTCTTTCTGGGGGATTCTAGACAGGAGATATACTATTGAGCTACATTTTGAGACCTCTTTTTACTTTTCATTTTGATACAGTGTTTCGCTCTGCACTGGAGGTTGAATTTGAACTTAATCTATAGCTGAATGCCTGGTCCTCCTGCCTTGCCTCTGCTTCCCTAGTGAGTGAAATGACCAACTTTTCCGCTGAACATGACTTCCAGACACAATGTTTATCCCCCGCAGCCAACTCTAAGATAACTTGTGCCAGCCAGCTCTGCCCTGACACAAAAGTGGCAATAACTATATTCAAACTAAGTCACTAAGGCTCAAGACCCTTCCTCCTATCAGAGTCCAAATTAGACCCCAGAAGGCAGACCCCCACCATGGGACTGACTCTGGCCCCAGGGAGTGTCAGCCTTCCTGACTTGGACTCCCAAAGTAAGCATTGGCGGTGTCCAGGAAGCACTGCGTAAACGGGTGTGGTGGTTCATGACTGCAATCCTAGCAACTGGGGGGGTTGGAAGCAGGAAGATCACCACTGGTTAAGGTCACCATTGGCTACATGGGTACTCTGAGTCTACCCGGACCGCATGAGACTGATTCTATTGTGAGGGAATCAGGGTGGTAAGGGGGAGGGAAACTCCGGTGTTTGAAAGGCCTGTTTATCTTGAAATCCCTAGCTGTTTCTGTATGTCTAGCCCTCTGTTACAGTCTCTTCATAAGTAAGGCTGGTTTTGTGACTTAACACGGGTCCCTGAGCTCAGCGAACCCTGTGTGGTGTTCACTGTTTTTTTTTTTTTTTTTTTTTTTTTTTAGCGGTGAGCCTGCATCAGCTGGAGGAACTTAAATGGTGTTGTGCAAACCACCTAGCACCCACAGAGCCGCCTTCTTACACTTAGTCCAACCGAGCCATTCTGCCTCAGGGTGTGACAGAAAAGAACGTGACCTCGCAGGTCAATCCAACACAGAGTTGCTCACCCTGTGACTTTAGGTGAGTGACTTTACTCTTCTGTGTCTCCCTGTTCCCTCCTCTAAAGTAGGAGAGAGCAGAGCCACACCAGAAAGAAGGACTTCCTAAAGCTGTGCACGAGAAACGGGTACAGAGAAGTTGAAACGGAAGTTCGACAAAGAAAGAGGCTTCCATCCCTTGTCGGCCTACGGGACACGTGTCAGATGCTTCTCAGACCTGGTAGATTTTTGTGTTTACAGGTTTTATTTATATGCACGTGTGTGTGTGCATACGTGCACATAGGCGGTGTCTGTAAAGGCCAAAGGAGAGTCAGAAACCCTGTGGCTGAAGTTACAGCTGGCTGCATACCATCTGACCTGGGAACTGAACCCTAGTCCGCTGGAAGCGTAGCAAATGCCCTTAACCGCTGAGTTGTCTCTCGAGCCCATTTTTTCGTTCTCATGTGGAGTGGATAGAGGATTGTTACCCTTGTTTCACAGATAAGAAAACAAACCGCTGTATACCGAAGGAGGAACTGTGAGGTGGTGAGGCTAGCTCAGCGAGTAAAGCGCTTGCCTTCCGGGAATGAAGACCAGGACCCAGTGCTGGGCAGCTGGAGACACATGGATCCCTGGGGGTTCCTTGCTGGCCAGCCTAGCCTAATTAGCAAGCTCCAGGCCAGTGATAGATTGAACCTGGGGAAGGACGAGTTTGACCTCTGACCTTCAAACATGTACACACACACACACACACACACACACACACACACACACACACACACACTCCTCAGAACTGCTGGTCCTATTAAATACACATCCTCACATATTCCTTAATTCTAGCACACAGGAGGCAGAGGCAGGTGGCTCTCTGAGTTCGAGGCCAGCCTGATCTACAGAGGGAGTTCAAGGACAGCCAGGGCTACACGGAGAAACCCTGTCTTGAAAACCAAAACCAAAACCAAAAAACAAACAGAAGTTTTTTGTGTTTGGAGTTAATCCCAGCACTCGTCATCAAAGCCCCATCCGGACACTCAGTCTCATGTCTTCCTTGTCCTCAGATCTCCGTCCTGAAGCCTTTGAGGGTGACACCTATGGCACCTCACAATCACATGCGAGAACTGAGAGCCAGTCACCCTTCCACCTGTGCCCTGCCCGGAGGTGGCTGCACACAGCGACTCCAGCAACGCTTGAGTCATCCATGGGTCTGGTGGTTTATTGCTTCTGATCTCCTGAGTCTCATTTGCCTTCACTTTAGGACAGCATCCACTTCTCTGAGGGAGAGGTTCCCTCCTCTCCTATATCTGGTGAAAGCCTCCCTCTGAGTCCTCCAATCCCTCTCTCACACTGGAGGATTAAATCCCTGGAGTTACAGATGGCTGTGAGCTGCCACGTGGGTGCTGGGAACCAAACTTGGGTCCTCTGAGAGAGCAGTGCACTGCTCTTACCCACGGAGCTATCTCTCCAGCCTCTCAATATAATATTTTTAGTATGACACCTTACATTTATTCTCTGAGTCTTCATGAGTACAATATCCTGGATGGATACGGACTCAAGGCAAGCTGGCAACAGTCATTGTTCCTGGGGTGGGTCCCCTTCAAGCTGGACCAGAGTTGGGATCTAATTGTGCAAGGCATTTGACACACCCACACACCTGTGGAGGAAAATGGTCCTCAGATAACCCAATCAGCCATGTTTCATACCACATGACACCAAACAGGCACTGGCTAGTTAGGATTGGTCTCTTGAATAAAGCTCAGTGAAATCATTAGCTATTTAGTAATCTATGATGTGGCCAAAGGAGAAAAATAAGATTGACTAACCCTGCCCTCTTTTATTAAAAAGACCAACACATGAATTATTGGGGCTGGAGAGATGGGGCAGCCATTAACAACATCAAGAGTTCAATTCCCAGTTCCCCCATGGCAGCTCATCACAACCACCTTTAATTCTAGCTACAGAGGATCTGATGCCCTCTTCCAACATCCCTAGGCACCAGGCATGCATGTAGTACACAGACATGCATGCAGTCAAATACTCAGAACTATGAAGAGAGAGTCAGAAAGAAGAGAGAAACACACACACACACACACACACACACACACACACACACACGGTGGGCAGACACACAGGGTGGGGAGGAGTGTAAGAGTGGGGAGAAGAAAAGAGGGAGATGGGGAGGAGGGAATTTAATTTAATTCAGGATGCAGGTTCTGTTCCCAGAGACTACATGGTGGCTCATGACCATCTGTTTAATTCCAGCTCCAGGGAATCTGGTGCTATCTTCTAGTCTTCTCAGATAGCTTCATACATCTGTCTCTGTGTCTCTCTTCCTCTCTCTGTCTGTCTCTGTCTCTGTCTCTCTTTCTCTCTCTGTCTGTCTCTGTCTCTGTCTCTCTTTCTCTCTCTCTCTCTTTCTCTCTCTCTCTCTCTCTCTCGCACACACACACACAGAGACATATTCATAAATAAAAATAAAATAAATCTTTAAGAATGCTGAATATGATAATTTTTTTAATTTGTGAGTTTGGGGCCAGATTTACGGCTCTAGGCTGTACACAGTTCCTCCTGTGGCACAGGCCTTTAATCCAATCACAAAGCCATCAGTCACTCTCACAGCATTCGTGCCACTATTGTACCCATGAAGACTCAGAGAATAAACTTAAGGTATCACACTAAAAATATTATATTGAGAAGCTGGAGAAATTGCTCAGTGGGTAAGAGCAGTGCACTGCTCTCTCAGAGGACCCAAGTTTGTCCCAGTACCCACATGGCAGCTCACAGCCATCTGTAACTCCAGTTGCAGGGAACTAATGCCACCTTCTGGCCACCACAGGCACTGTATACACATACATATGCACATGCACATGCACACATACAGGCAAAACACCGATAAATATAAAATAAAAATTATTTAAAAGCCATACTAAATGTGACAGTAAGCCTGAATTCTATAGCACAGTGGCATGCACCTGTCAGTCATCCCATCACATGGGAGGTGCAAGTAGAAAGATCAGGAGTTCAAGACCATCCTTGACTATATGAAACTCAAAACTGAGGCCAACCTAGGCTCTGTGAGGCCATCTCTACAAATCAATGAATGACAAAAACACAGCCAGCCCTCGTAGTGAAGACCTACTACCTCAGGTGTGGAGAGAATGAAGCAACAGGATTTTTAATTCAAAGCCCGTGGTGGCTTCAGAGTGTGTTCAAGGTTCCAGTCAGTCTGGACAACCTACTGAGGAATGTCTAGAATTAAAGTGTCTTTAAAAGTATCCTGTGAGGTTGACAAGATGGCTCAGCAGGTAGAAGTCCTTGCCACACAAGCCCGACTTCCTGAATCAACTCCTAGAGCCTACGTAAAGGGAGGAGAGAAACATCTTCATGAAGTGGTCCTCTGACAATGCTGTACACAAATACATCACACACACACACACACACACACACACACACACACACACACACACACACAGTGATAGTAACTTTTAAAAAAGGGCTATGGACGTATCTCGGCAGTAGGGCTTACCTAAATCCTACCAGTGAGGGGCAGGAGGTATTGGCTCAGTGGTAGAGATTTTGCCTAGAATCCTTGTGTAAGGAGCTGGAGCCATGATTTGGGGTTAAAGCACTTGCCTGGTCTGGTAAACCCTGGGATCAATTGATAGCACTAACTTTAAAAGCAGGAAAACCATAATGGAAATCTGCATGTGATGGTATTCTCCCACAATCCCAGCACTCAGGAGTCTGAGGCATCAGAATCATGATTTTGTGTGCCTTTTTTTTTTTCCGGAGCTGGGGACCGAACCCAGGGCCTCTACCACTGAGCTAAATCCCCAACTGTCAGAATCATGATTTTGAGACCAGCCTGTCCTATATGATGAAACCCCATCTCATGAGGATGTGGAGGAAGGAAAACCCAAAATACTGATCTGTCATAGTATTTGGAATTCTTATAAATTTTGATCCTTTAAAACAGCTTCCCACTAACCACGGTTGTTTTCCTCCTCCTCCTCCTCCTCCTCCTCCTCCTCCTCCTCCTCCTCTTCCTCCTCCTCCTCCTCCTCCTCCTCCTCCTCCCACGTTGCTGAGGCTAGCCTTTGCAGAGTGCCAGGATGACAGACATGTTCCACCATGCCTACGTCCCTCAAATCCTTGTATAGCCACTCAGAAAATGTGATGGTCACAGAAGCCATGGGGACCTAGTTCCTTCATGCCTCCCACGAAGTCTATTAGCAAGGTGTAGCCCTTTGCCCTCCTCTATCCCTCTTCCCTAAACACAGGCAGAAACACAGTGGAGGAGCCAGCAGTGGTCTTTATTGACCGCCCATCCCCAGGATCAGTCCCTCTTGCCCATGGTCTTCTTGATCCAGTTAGTGTAGCGACAGATTTTGGTGTAGACTCCGGGTTTCTCAGGTTTCCCACAGGGGTCTGAGCCCCACGAGGTGATGCCTTGGAGCACCCCGTTGCACACCAGAGGACCTCCCGAGTCGCCCTGAACAAAGGCAGAAGTTCATTTGCCTTAATATGCCCACATTTCTTTTTCTTCTGCCCCCAACATTTAAAACTCTGGACTACATCTTGCTATCTAGTGCAGTACATGGAGATCGGAGGTCGGTGCACAGGGGGCTGTTCGCTCCTTTGACAAGGAGGGTCCTGGGAATCAAACTCAGATCGTTGGGTTTGAATATCAAACCGCTTTACCTGCTGAGCTATCTTGCACTGAACCCCATCAGCACTTAATTTTTGAGATATAGCCTAGGTACCTCAAACTCTCTGTGTAGCTAAGATTGACCCTGAATTTCTGATCCTCCTGCCTCCACCTTCTAAGTACTGGGATGGCAGGTGTGCACCACCACGCCCAGTTTCTGCATCGCTGGCGGTGGACCCTGTAGTTTTGTGTGTAAGTATACCCTAACAACTGAGCCACATCTCCTGGTCCTGAAACCAATTCTTCCATAGGGTGGAATGAATGCTTGGTTTCTGATAGGAAATGGGATAAGATGTGGTGGTCCAGGGGGAGAAAGTGGAGTTTCCAGTGCAGAGAAGAGTGCTAAAGGTGATGTTCAAATTCCTGAGCAATGAGAAAAGAAAGTCAAGAATCCAAAGGGTAATTCATAGAGAGGACACAAGGCCTTCCTTCTAAAAGGGAACTTAGATAATGACTCCAGATGGGGAGCACAGGGGAAGGCACAGGATCCTCATAGAGACAGATGGAAAGATACCTCATTCATGCACAGAACCAATCCCTAAGGGGCAATGGTGAGGCTCTTCCTGAAACAGATCATTGTCTCTAAGTCAGGCAGACCTGTCAGTGAGGGGAATGACAACAGCCTTGGCCAATGAGGAAGAAAGATCTGCCTTTCAGGGGTCTAATCATTGGTGATGTGGGTGGAGCCTCCATGAAAGGGTCAAAGCCAGAAGAAGTCCTGTGGACACAGATGCATGGCAGTTGACAGGGAAGAGAATATTGTATATGTGGGGGAAAGAAATCCCAGGAGGGCAGGATGGGAATTGAGAGATTTGGAAGTCAGATTCCTCTTCCTGGCCCACTGAGAAGGCAATGCTGGTCCCCAAGGACGCAATGACAGAAGGAAGCCTCCCTGGGGAACCCGGTGTCAGAAAGCAGACCAGTTCAAGGAGCCATCAGTGTAGTGAAGCATTGCCTAATCCTTAGCCTCAGATGGTCCTCCATACCCTCTGCCACCTCTTCACAGCCTGTCCTTAGACAGGACAAGACAAGGATTGTGCACGGCAAGGCTCCTGAGATGCCAACCTCACCTCTGGGAGTAGCTCACTCTCTCTGACCTCTGCCAGGATGGCACAATGTCCCTATGTCCTACATCTTTGGGGTCACCCCCATCCACACCAAGCTGCGAGGGGGCAGTTTCAGAGGTTGCTCACCTGGCACGTGTCGGCCCCGTTGCTGCTGCCAGCACAGACCATACCCTCGGTGATCTTCCCTGGGTAGGCTCTCTCACACTTGTTCTGGGAGTAGATTTTCACTTCTGCACAGTTGAGGGTGTTTGGAAAGTTCTCTGAGAAGGAAGAGGCAAGAACAGGAACCTTTTCTCGCCATCTCATCCACACCAGAGCTCCCTCTGTCCCTTGGCTGGACATTCCACAGGCCCTTGGCTTCCCAGACCAGTGCACCTTTCTCTGTCTAGACAGGAGCCCTTGAGTCTTACCTTCCATTTCTTGCCTTTAGTAAAATTTAAATCTGGGGGCAGATGATGGAGGGGGATATTGGAACACCTCTCTGTGACATGCCCCTGCTCTCCTCCCAGATTTCTTGTCACTAGCCCACCAGGTTCTTAATTTAGTCTATATTCTCCTTTTCCTAAATGTAATATTCTCCTAGAAGTCCTTCCTGACCACTCTAATTAAAGTACATCTGTCTGTCCTCATTGGGTTGGGGGGGGGCAGAGAGATGGGGTAGAGAGAGAGAGGAGAGAGACAGAGAGAGAGAGAGAGACAGAGACAGAGACAGAGACAGAGACAGAGACAGACAGAGACAGAGACAGAGAGAGAAGAGGAAAGAAGAGCAAGAAGTAGAGGAGGAAGAGGAGGAAGAGGAGGAAGAGGAGGAGGAAGAGGAGGAGGAGGAGGAGGAGGAGGAGGAGGAGGGAGGATATAGAATTCAAGCCTCCACGCATCCTAGGCAGACACTGAATCACTGAACTGCATCCTAATCCTCTTTTTCATTAAATTTGGTCTCTTTCAAGGTGCTCTCACGTAGCCAAGGTTAGCTTCCAACTCTCTGATGAGCTAAGTGAGCCTGAACTCCTGATCCTCCAGCCTCCACTACCCAAGTGTTGGAGTCATAACTGTGTATAATCCATTATACTTTTGATTTTGGGACATGACTCTCATTAAACTGCTTAGACTGACCTTGACTGGGATCCTCCTGCCTCAGCCTCCTGGTGCCTGATGATAGTCTGTGCTAACTCCCAGGATTCTGTATCCTTTTACCCTCCACAGCTTTCCTCTTGCCTCTACCCATTACTCTACAGTACGTACATTGGTTTGTTGTCTGTTTCACCCAACTAGGGTGAGCTCCAGCAAATCTTCGCTTTTGCTCAGGGCTTTATGTTTGCTCCCATGTTGACTACAGTATCTTGGGAACACTGGGTGTTTAATAAATATTAATGACTTGCTATGGGTGTGGCACAGAGGTGGAGCCCTTGCCTAGACTCCCCCAAGAGGGCCTGGGGGCACAGCTCAGTGATAGAGCACCTGCCTAGCAAGAACAAGGCCCTCAGCTCAATCTCTAACACTGACAAAAAAAATTAATGATGGGAATTACAGTTAACTTTGCTCTTAATCCCCTCTGAGGAGAAGATGAGGGAAAAACCCAGAATCTTTCTGCTCACAATCTCATGTGACCCTCACAGATGCTCTTTGAAGAGGTCTGGGTGCACTCATTCACTTTCTCATTCATTCATTCACGGGGGGGGATTTACAAAGCATTTCCAGGGTCCCAGCGAACTTCCAAGCACATAGAACACATCATCAAGAGAACACAGGGCTGGAAGTGGCGGCGGACACCTTTAACCCTGACACTTGGGAGGCAGAGGTAGGAGGATCCCTGGGCGTTCAAAGCCAGACTTGTCTACATTGTTCCAGGACAGCCAGGGCTACACAATAGAGAGACCCTGTGTCAAAAAAAAATCAATCAAACAAACAAAAAAACTCAGACTGAGGTCTGGAGATATGCTCAGTGGTTAAGAGCACCCAGGCTCTGCTCCCGGTACCCACATGGTGATTTAAAACCATCTATCACACCAGTTTCAGAACTTCAGGTACTCCATCGATGGAGTGCACACACACCCATGCAGGCAAACACTCACACACATAAAAGAAAAATAAAAACCCTAAGAAAGGAAACAGATGAGTCTTGGACAGGTATCTCAGTGAGTCAAACCTTAAGTCTGAAGGCCTGATTTTTATTCTCAGGACATCAGGGTGGGAGGAGAGAACTAAGTCCCTTAGGTTGTCCCCAACCTCCACCTATGCACTGTGAAACACACACATGCACATACACAATGCAATAAAACTGAAGGAAACAGAACCCTCGTGGGGCTTATTGCCAATTGGATGCTGACTCCCTGGACCTGTCTGGAGAAAGTGAGGCTGGGGGATGGAAAGGGGCTGCCCCGGGCTGATGGAAAGATCCTTGCACTCCTCAGTCTGCATTTCCAAGCCATGCTGTCTCAGTAGAAGTCGAGGCATGTAGGGACCTGACTGCTGGCGTGGCCAATGCCTGGAGGGCCCCATTGTTTCTCTGAGCTGAGTCCCACTTGTTCTCACTATGAAGTTATGAGCAGAGGAACATTCTAAATATGCCAAAGTCCCAAAGGGACTAACGTTTGGCTCATGAATAAGAAGGGAGTCTGGATCCCTTTGGATCCTGGAGGCTGGGTGATGATGAAGGGTCTGGACCCCAGGGTGTAGGAAGGGACAGGGCCAGACGGAAGCTTGTGCCCAAGTTTGCTAGAACGTTTCTATAAAGCTCTATACAGTGGAAGTGCATACAAGATAAAGGAAAGGTTTTTCCTTCCTTTGAATTCTGCTTAACACTAACAACCTGTTTAATCTCTTTCTCATTATCATCTAGCATTCAAGGTTTTTAACATGGGCTCTGGTTGAGTGTGTGTGTGTGTGTGTGTGTGTGTGTGTGTGTGTTCAGTGATTAACCAATGGTGTTGATCCTCAAGTTGGAGTCTTCTTTGTTTTTTTGAGCCAGTATTTCCAATTGGCCTGTAACTCAGCAATTCAGCTAGGCTGTCTGGCCAAAGAGTTTCCATTTGTTTATCTAACTCCTTAGAGCAGTGGTCACAAATGCACACCATCGGCTGCTGAGACGGCTCAGCAGGTAAAGGGGCTTGCTGCCAAGCCTCGCAACCTGAGTTCCACCCCCAGGACCCGAAGGGTGGAAGGAAACAACTGATTCCTACAGACTGTCCTCTGACCTTTGCATGCATGCTAGGGCATGCATGCGTACACATGCTCATACATACACAAACACACAAATAAATAGATATAACTTAAAAAAACCAAACAGCACCCAGATGTCTGTATTGAGACAGGGTTTGTCATTGAACCTGGATCTTTAGGCTACACTGGCTGAATGATGAACCCTGGAACCCATCTTTCTCCATCTCCCAGCTTTGGGGTTACTAGTGCATGCTGCCACATGTGGCTTTAACATGGGTGCTGGGGAGCTGAACTCAAAGTCCTCACAGTTGCTCAGCAAATGCTTTACTTACAGCATCGCCCCTCCCAAAGCATTTCTTCCCCTTCCCCATAAAACTTAATGTGATCACTTTTCTCTTTCATTATCTTCTCTTAGGGAGTGTGTAGGTCAGGGTATTTTGGGGTGGGGGGTGCAGACTGCAATGGCTTGGGACCCACTGGAGTGACTGCCTTCTTTTCACCCTCTTAGGTAGGGGCCCAGCTCTTTACCTTGAGGGCTGGTGACAGTGCCCCAGCCTGATATGATGCACTTCTGGCCAACTTTGGGACACAGATTGGCCAGCTCGATGGGCTTCACTTTGTCCCCGAGGTTTGCTGAGTTCTGCAGTCGAATGAGCATTATGTCATGGCTGTGATCCTCTGGGTTGCTACTGTTGAAGCAAGGATGCTGGATAGACCGAGCCACCTGGATCTCTTGCTCGGGCTCATCTCTTTTCTGAAGGCTGTGATCACCCAGACGCACGGAGTACTTGCTGCACAAGGAGGGGTGGGGGGTGAGAGGTGGCGATGAGCGTTGGAACCCAGGCAGGAGGCCTAGCCTGACTGCCTCAGACGCAGCAGTCCTCCTTAGCCCTCCTCCCTCAGATCCAAGTCTCTCATTTCCTCCTCCTCAAACAGCCCTCAGCCTCTTCCCTCCAGATCCACCCATCTGTGCCGAGTCCTCCACGCACTCTTTTTTGCAGTGGGCTGCAGTTAGGACCCATCTGTCTCCGACCAGGACACCCCCGCAGACCAGTCTCTCGCCCTGGAACAAGGCTGTCTGCCAAGGTTGGGAGTGGGGTTTACACTCCTGACCTTCCAGGATCTTGGAGCCCTGAGCTCTGGTGAGTCCTGCATCAGGAAGGAGAAGGGTGGCTCGCCACCCGCGATGTCAGAGCCCCAGCCAGGAAAGCCACTGTGGGTTCAAATGGACACACGGGCCAGTTCCTCTGTGTACCATCTGTTTTGACTTCAACAGATGAGGTCCCAGCATCCATTGGAACATGACCACGTGGCCACACATGTAAGCTCATTGAGACCTGAGAATAATCAACACTAGGCACAGACCCCCCCCCCCACCATGCGTCTAGGTGAGTTCTTATCCATCCGCACACTCAAATTCAGCCCCTTGTCTAACAGGCAACGAGGTCTCTTCGGCAGCCATGCACCTATGGGAAACTCAACACACACACCCCGCTCCCCGCCATGTGTTGTTATTTCTACTCACTCCCAAAAAAGCCCCCCAGTCCCCAAGACCACCGCACGGCATCCACGTACCCACGTGTCAGCAGGAACCACTCAGAGTCCAGTAATCCCTACCCCACTGAAGGCCCTGGGTGGTGGTACCTGTTCCCCTCACCTGCCCACGCTCCCATTAGCAGAAACAGAAGGATCCACGTCTGGATTGCACAGGGTGGGGGGCGTCCCATGGTGGACCCTGAAGAAGAGGGTGGAACTGAGAGGAAGTCCCGAGGGAGGAGCCTGAGATCTTGTTGTCTGGGGAACTGGGGGAAGGAGGTGTTTCCGGAGCTGTCTTGAGTCTTGCTGGAGGATGGAGCTGGGGTCTGAGGAAGCTGGGGCAGAGCTCTAGACTTCCCGAATTTTAGTGTAGGGGAGAGCTTGCTGGTGGGAATCCCGACATTTTAAAGGAAGGAGTTCTGACCCACTCGTGGGATTGGAGAGAAAGATCTGAGGCTGTGACTCCAACGTCCTGGGGAGGAGGGAGTTTAGAAGACCCGCTCGAAGATCCTGAGAGAAAGAATGTGAGATCCTGGGCTCACGGAAGGGGAAAGTCCCTGCGCCTGAGGTCCATGTCTGGGGACTTCTGCGCCTCACCTTCCAGAATGCAGGGGGCGGGGTCACTCGGACTCGGTGGAAGCGGCCCCCGGACTTCCCTTCGGTGTGTCAGGTACAAGATTTTGCTGCCTTTTAACTAGGAAGCCCCGCCTACGGCTCCTCCCTCTGCCCGCACCTTGGTGCGGTGCCTCTGAACCCGCAAACACTCGAGGAGGGAGCAGGGGCTGGAGTGAATTTAGAAGGAGGGGCTGGCGGATCGGAAGCCGAGGTGAGGACTAGAGGGGCAGTGCACCGCACCCTGAGTAGAAAAGAAAGAGATAGGTCGGAGGGTGGCAGCTGGAATCTGGGCTCCTGGGCCTGAGAGGGGAGGGCTGATATTTGGATATCTTGGTCTGAGAGAGGAGGGACAGGGGCCCGAATCTGAGAGAGGAAAGTGGAAGCCTGAATCCCTGAGTCCGAGGAAAGTGAGTTGGGGTTTGAATACATCATCTGAACCCCTGGATCTAAGGGAGGAGCGCTAAGATCTAGACTCCTGAGTCTGAGGGTGGAGGTTGAATCTGAAGGAGGACTCGGGTGTTCCCCAGGGATTGAAGGAGCAGGGGGCTGTGATTAAGTTCTCTGTCCTTCATGAAGACGGGCTTGGAACTGAGTTTTGTGGAAATTGGGAAAGACCTGCATTCTGGTTGGGGACTTTGAGGGTGGATCAGTAACCAGCTGGGTAGGCAGGTTAGGGTGAGGCTGTAACCTGGTTTCCCCTTCCTCCCAGGGCGGCGGGCCCAGCCCTGGCTGAAGTCCCAAGGTGCTGCAATAATCTTGTTGTTAAGGTTAGAGCAAAGGTTCGGCTGGTGCAGGTTCCTTCATTTACCCTTTCCTCCCCACCTGTGCGCGCCCTTTATCCCACATTACAGGCGACAGGAAGTCATCGTTCCTATAGTTTATTCTGGTTCATCTGGTGGCTCTGGAGAGATCAATGCCCCCATCATCCTCTCTCAAGAGTCAAACCCACGACACCCAGGGCAGAACACAGAGCCGTCCAAGGTCCACGTGCGCGGAGTAAGCGCAGTCCTAACATCCCTCCGAGTGGGGACAAATGGGATGGACTCCAGAGAAGTAATCCTATTTGGGTGAAATTTGAAGGGGTGCAATAGCTATTTAGAGAAAGATATTTCTTGGCAGTGATCCCGAGGGTTGGGCTATTCCAGAGAATGGTGATTAAAATCATGTAGTATGGGCCAGGAGCAAAGGAGGCGTGTCTCAGTTTTTTTTGAGGGGGCGTGGTCGTATCATTGATTTGCTTGGGAGTAGAACCCAAGAGGGAAGATGTAAGTGGGTGGAGTCTTTGGGCGGAGCCTAAGGAGTGACTCTGAGGGTCAGAGTCTGAGGAGTGGAGTTTCTGAGGGAGTTTTGACACACATCAGAGAAGCTGGGGCTGTGGACTCCTGCAGGGTCTTCTTGTTCTACATCCATCTTCCTCTCCAGTCTGTCTTTAGCGTGGACTCAAATAAGCTTGTTGGTATGATTGTATTTTTCCACGGTGTTTTCAATCCAGTCCAGGTAGTGGAAGACGCTGGTGTAGACAGCAGGTCTCTGGGGTCTGGAACAAGGCTCAGATCCCCCAGACACTATTCCTGCTAAGGTTCCTTTGCACACCAGTGGTCCCCCAGAGTCACCCTATACATGGTGAAGAACAGAGGTGTTAGCTGGGTTTATTCATGAGAATGGAAGCTTCCTCCTGAGAAAACCTCCTGTTTCTTGCTGTCAATACCCAGGAGGCCTGGTGTATAATCAATCTCTTCTCCCCCAGATCCAGGAATAAAAGCTCAGAGATCTTATCTCCCACCCCAGCATGCAGCATCCTGGGCTCCCAGAAACCCCCAGGACTCATCCTGGATCCCTAGGTCCTGGGATCTGTAGTTCCAGCCATCTCCTATCCTGAGGTCTAGAAAACTGCTTCCACCCTCCTGCAGGGGATGGCTCACCTGGCAAGAGCCTCGGCCACCCTCCCACAGGCCAGCACACAGCATCTTCTCAGAGATGTGTCCTGGGTATGCCCAGCGGCAGAGCTTGTTGTCCAGGATGCTAATGTTGGCGCATTGCAGTGTCATTGGAAACTGGACTGTTGGGGGAGAAGGATGGAGGATGTTCCCAGAATCCCAGGCAGCACCCCTAAGAACCTTCCCTGCAGCCCTTCTTTCCTCAGGACTCCCACAGAGTCACTGGGCCAAGACTCAGAGATGGCATCCCAGACAGTCAGCCCAGGGCTGGAAAAAGAATAGATGGACAAAGCAGGGGAGAAGACCAAAGGGGAGAGAGGCAGTGAAGCAGGAGTGTGTGTGTGTGTGTGTGTGTGTGTGTGTGTGTGTGTCACAGGAGTGGGGTGCATAAAGACCAGGAAGGGAGATAAACATCCCTGAGGTGAAAACCACTACCAGAGGCAAATTGCAAGGCAGACATGAAGAGAAAAGGGTTGAGAGATGTTTACAGGAACTGGACAGCATAGTGGGGTACATGGTCTCTTGCAGAAATCCCTGGAGTGTAGCGTCTACTGCTACTCTGGGATGAACCTGTGTTATTGATTCTGGCACGTTAGTGCTACTTTGAGAGTGTGAGCACCTCTTTTTCCCATATGTATATGTGTATGTGTATATGTATAAATGTACATAATGCTGTATAGACCAAGTTGACTTCAAATTCCTAGAGGTCTGCCTCTGCCAACCAAATCTGGGGATGAAAAACACGAACCACCACATCCTGTCCTGAATCTTCTGTCTGTATATGCACATGTGGAGGTGGGGGGTGTACACAGAGGCAAAGGAGGCCATCAGGTCCCCTGCTGTTTCACTCTGTGAAACATTCCCTTGACCCAAGGTCTCTCCCTGAACCTGGAGCTCGGCGGGGAGCTAACAAGTCCTAGAGAGGAGGCCTTTGGGAAGGGAAGAGGGGGAGGATGGGATGAAGGGGAAGAAGAAAAGGAGAGGGAGAGACAGAGAACAGAGGAGAGGTGGTAGGAGATGAGCAAGGGTTAAGGGCAAACTCATACTTTTGGAGCTTGACACACTGCCCCAGCCAGAGATAAGGCACTGGGTGCCCACAGATGGCAGGCTCTGGCTGAGGTTGAGGGGTTGCACAGCTGGGCTCAGCCGGACCTTCCGAGGTAGCCGGATCAGCATAATATCATCATTGTGGTCATTGGCAGAGAGATCCGGATTGAACCCAGGATGGGGGAAGAAGTCTGTGACCAGAAGCAGCTTCTCAGGGCCCTCCCACTGCCAGAGATGATGTTCCCCGAGGCGAACCCATAGGTACCTGTGAGGACAGACTTCGGAGATCAGGCTGGGGACAGGGAGCTCTGTCCACCCAAGGTCCTGTAGGCCCCTCCACAGCCACACACCCAAGACTTTGCTCCTTGTACTTTTCAAAATCAGTCATCTTCTTGCCCTTCCCACCTGGGGCCTCAGTGGTGACCTGGGTCCACTGGAACCTTGTGGATGCTGAGGAACCCCACCTACCACACAAAACAACCCCGCCTCTGCTCCCACAGGTCTGGTGGCTTCTGTGGGAGTGGCTTTAAGTACTTTTAACGTGTGTGTGGAGAGGGGTGGGATATAGATAACTCCCAAGTTTTCCAAAAGGCCTAAAAGCCACTTCTACCTGTAATATCCTTTTATTGCCCAGGTTCTAACAAGGTTCCCTTGTTAAGCAAACTTACTCTGGTCTAGTTCATGCTATGGGCAGTTGGAGACTTTCTATGGTCTCCAGGTCCCCTAGTTTCCAACTTTCGATAGGAAGCATCAGGGTGATGATTGAAAACTTGGTGTTTGAGGAGTATGGGGTGTTATTTCTGTGTCTACACCTCACCGACACCCTGGGGACGGGGAAACTAGCCCCTTCATCCATCTAGCCCCCATGACTCTTCCTCCCTCTCCACCACCCTGTTATCTTGAAGGCTAAATCAAAATATCACCCTTACAGCCCAAGATGGTGCCCGTCTTGGAAGGGTGCATGTTGGGAAATTCCTAGAGAGAAAATTGGCATAGCCTAGGTGACCTTGACTGGAGAAAATGTGGAGAGGATTCTTTGGCCTCACAGTATCCAGGACCCTAGGACAACCGGAATCAGGATCCCAGATTGCTAAGAGTCTAACACTACATTGTCTATGCCTCTGGGGTTCTGAGAAGTTCAACTCAGGGGACTAAGTCCATACCCCTCACATCCTACATCTTATTTTGTCAGAAAGTCCAAGATTTTTGTCCAGTGGTTGTGAAAGCCCGTCATCCTAACATGGAGGAGTAGGAGTTAAGAGTTTGTTAGGAAAACAGGAGTTCAAGGCCACCTTTCGCTACATAGCAGGTTCAAGAACAGCCTGGGCTATTCAAAACCCCGTCTCAAAAAAAACTCCAGGATTTTAAGATGGTCTGCATTAAATAGCATACTAGGGCTCGAAGATTCTAGAATCCCAATGTTCTAGGACAATAAGACAAGAGTGTTACAGATCTAGTACCCGTATAAACATTTGATTGTGGATTAAGCATCCACAGTTCAGAGCCATCTTGGTCCACAAGACTTTGCAATGGTGTGATTCTGGGATATTAAACTGGCCAGATTTTACATGTTCATCAGTCCACTCCAAACACTGTGGCTGGAAATCTAGTAATTTCTGACTACAGGCTTCTAGAATGTTCCTTTCCTCCATTCCTTCCTCTCTATCCTTCTTTCTTTGTTCCTTCTGTCACATCACTCTTCCCTCCTCTCATTTATATTCCCTCCATCACTCTTTCCTTCCCTTTCCTTTTTTCTCGCTTTTGTTTTTTGTTTCTTGTTTTCCTTGAGACAGAGTTGCATGTGTCCCAGCTGGCCTAGAACCCTATGTCACTGAGGATAATCTTGAATTTCTGATTGGGCCAGGATGTCTATAACCCCAGCACTCTGGGAAGGCAAATGTCTGTAGATCTCTGTTCCAGGTCGGTCTGGTCCACATTGCAAGTTCCAGGATAGCC